>NC_073388.1:31826003-32152669 GCF_028641065.1 Leucoraja erinaceus | reverse complement strand
TTCCTTGACAAACCGACTCTCCGTAATCTTCTCAGGAAGTAGAGGCGCTGATGAGCTTTCTTGATAATTGCATTAGCTTTCTCGGACCAGGAAAGATCTTTAGAGATGTGCACGCCCAAGAATTTGAAGCTCTTGACCCTTTCAACCATCAACCCGTTGATATAAATGGGTCCTTCCAAAGTTCACAATCAGTTCCTTAGTTTTGCTGGTGTTGAGGGCCAGGTTATTGCGCTGGCACCATATGGACAGTTGCTCGATCTCTCTTCTATACCCTGACTCATCCCCATCATTGATACGTCCCACAACAGTGGTGTCGTCAGCGAACTTGATGATGGTGTTCACACTGTGACTGGTTACACAGTCATGAGTATAGAGTGAGTACAGCAGGGGGCTGAGCACGCAGCCTTGAGGTGCTCCCGTGCTGATTGATATCGAGGCTGACACATTTCCACCAATACGAATAGGTTGTGGTCTGTGAATGAGGAAGTCGAGGATCCAATTGCTGAGGGATGCGCAGAGACCCAGTTCTGCGAGTTTGGTAACCAGCTTGGAGGGGATGATTGTGTTAAATGCCGAGCTGTAGTCGATGAATAACAGCCTGACATATGAGTTTTTGCTTTCCAAGTGGTCCAGAGCAGAGTGGAGGGCCAGCAGGATCGCATCCACCGTTGATCTGTTGTGGCGGTAAGCGAACTGCAGCACCAATGCAGAAATCTCGACATCCTGCCAAACTCACCCTCATCCCAGCACTTTGTGACTTTTTTCGTAAGCCAGCATCTGCACTTCCTGTATCTCAGTCTTGTTTATGATTCCATTAAACCACACCATATTCTTCTAAACTCTAATGAGCAGAAAATCAGTCTATTTAATTTCTTCTCATCTGGAAAAAAAATCCCTTTCCTGCAATTTATCCAGTAAAACATTGTGCATTCTCTCAATCACGTAAACCTTTTCTTAGGAAGGAGAACAAACGTATGCAATATTCTACAAGAGTTCTGTCATTTCAGTAAGATTTTATGCTGGTGCTGACATTATCTTTCAATAAAGGTCATGGTAATATTTGCCATCCTAATTGGTTGATGTGCCTGCTCAGTAATTTTATGATTTATATATAAAGCTGACTGAGTACGTCTGATCGTCAATGTTTTCTAGTCACTCGCTGTTTAAAGAAAACCACTAAGTGCTGGAGTAACTGAGCAGATTTGGCAGCATCTCTGTAAAACATGGATAGGTGATGTTTCCAATCAAGACCCTTTGACAGACTTCTGTGAGTGACTGGGGACATGGTGAGGACCTGAGGCAATAGTATCTTCAGTGGTTCCAGCCTGTGAAAGTCTGAGTTAGTGGGCCCTGCCCCTGAGCAGCCAGAGACGTGGTGAGTGTTGGTATTATGTCTTCCGGCGGCGATTGTGTTGAGCGTCTTGGAATCATTTAAAATGATTTTGAGTTTAGAGATACAGCATGGAAACAAACTATTTTCAGTCACACAGATTACGCTGACCATAGATCACCTGTTCAAGCTAGTTCTGTTATCACACATTTTTCTTCCATTCCCCACACACCAGGGCCAATTTACAGAGGCCAATTAAACTACAAACATACATATCTTGGAATGTGGGGTGAAACCAGGGCACCCAGAGGAAACCCATGTGGTCACCAGGAGAAAATGTATTCAAGAGATGTATACAAGAGAGAGTTGGATATTGCTCTTGGGGCTAACAGAGCCAAGGGATATGTGGAAAAAGCAGGAACAGGGTACTGATTCGGGATGGTCAGCCATGATCATATTGAATGGCAGTGCTGGCTCGAAAAGCCAAATGGCCTACTCCTGCACCTGTTTTTCTATTTTTCTATGTTTCTAAAATGCAAACTCCACACAGTCTTTGGCACTGTGAGGCAGCAGTTCTACCAATTGCGCCACTTTTCTATTTTTCTAACGACAATGGATGACCGCATATTTGTATCATCAGCAAACTTGGATATATAGTGCTTTGTCCACGTATTTGATACAATTTGTGATCTGCTGCATCTCCAGCATGATTGCTGCAATATCCCACTAGTTAAAGTAGAAATTTGGATAATTTGCTTATAATTTTGGTAGATGGTAAAACCCCTGACTCATGGTGCGAATCCACCCACGAGTGATCCCGAGTTTAAAACAAACCAAACTCGTGGTAATCACATAGAATTAATGTAGCGGGGACGTCAGAACTCATGGACGTACCTTAGCGACTCGTAATGCTAACGACAGGTACTCAGGAAACATGTTAACTCGTGAAAATCTTTCAACATGATGAAAAATTTCCACAAGTTAAATTTACTCTTGAGTAAAATTTTTAAACTTTTAAATTTGTTGTAAGAACGTAGTAGCCCACGTGTTTACCGTAGTGACTCATGAGTCTACCGTGGGTTTGGCCTAAGTGCCAGAAATGAAATGTTGAAGATTAGTGATCTCCAGAGAACTTGGATAGGTGACGTTTTGGGTCGGGACCCTTCTTTAAACTTTAGACCCTTCTTTCACCCGAAACGTCACCTGTCCATGTTCTCCACAGATACTGCCTGACACGTTGAGTTACTCCAGCACTTTTTTTTTTCCCGCAAAGCAGCTTCTGTAGTTCCTTGTGTTCCAAAATGTAATGTTTTATAAATGTCTGGAGATGCTGCCTGTCCCACGGAGTTACTCCAGCACTTTGCGTCTGTCTCCCTGGAGACCTCGTTTCCCCCAATGTGATATCTACCATGCATATATTGCCAACTGTTGTTTTGGGAGCAGCAACATAATCTCCCGGACAGTACACTCAGTGTTGCTGAGGCCTAGTTTATGTAGAGACAAGAAACTGCAGATGTTGGAATCATGGTCATAAAACACACACAAAGTGTTGGAAGAACTCACACAGCGCTGGAGTAACTCAGTGGGACAGGCAGCATCAGTGGAGGGAATGGACAGACGTTGATTCAGCTCCAAAAGAAGGGACGCGATCTGAAACGTTGCCTATCCATTCCTTCCATAGATGCAGCCTGACCCGCTGGCTTACTTCGACACTTTGTGAATTCATGTCACAGGAGCAGAATTAGGCCATTCGGCCCAACACTTTGTTTTGCCCAATGTGCCAGCATCTGTGGTCCCCCATGTCTCCATTTGACAGCTGGAAGAACTCAGCGGGTCATGGAGTCTGAAGAAGGACCCTGACCCGAAACCTTGCCTGCCCGTTTCCTTCCACCGATTTCATGTAGTCACTTTTCGATAAAACCCCAGCGTCCCAGTTATTCCAAGTCCATTTATTCCGCGTGTCTCCATTTCATTCATTAAGTCGCCGTGGTTCGTTTTCGGTCAATACAACGGAACAGACTGAAGAAGGGCGATGATAGACACAAAAAGCTGGAGTAACTCAGCAGGACAGGCAGCATTACTGGAGCGAAGGAATGGGTGATGTTTCAAGACTCTTCGACAGACTGGTAAGGGAAACGAGAGATATAGATGATGATGTATTGTAGGGATATAACGAACAATGAATGCAAAAAAGTTATGATGATAAAGGAAACAGACCTTTGTTCGCTGTTCGTTGGGTGAAAACGAGCAGCTGGTGCGACTTGGGTGGAGGAGGGATAGACAGAGAGGGAATGCCGGGGTTACTTGAAGTTAGAGAAATCAATATTCATACCACTGGGCTGTAAGCTGCCCAAGCGAAATATGAAATGCTGTCCCTCCAATTTGCATTTAGCCTCACTCTGACTGGAGGAAATCTCAGACAGAAAGGTCAGAGTGGGAATGGGAAGTGTTTGGCAACCGGGAGATCAGGTAGGTCCAGGTAGCAACTGGGAGAGTCGCGATCAAAACGTCACTCATTCCTTCTCTCCAGACCCTCTGAGTTACTCCAACTTTTGGTGTCTATTGTCGAAGTAAACCAGCATCTGCAGTTCCTTCCTACACAACAGAACAGTACGAGGAGCGGTTAATGTTAGAGGCTGCTCATTAACCTCACTATGTTTACATCGTCCTCTCAGGCAATGAATAAATATCATTCGGTTACCGTATTATTGACTACAACTGCCCGTTTAAAATGACTGCTCTTTAATTCTCAACCACTGGATATTTGCCTGGAAACATATTGCATGTTTTCGTTCAGTGAGATAATTCAATTTTAATAGACTGAGGTGTTAAATCCAGCGCCACTTCACAACAAACTAAATGACCTATAATTTAAATAGACCATTTAGGATCGATAATAAAATTCCCAAGACTATTTCACATATAAAATTCCAGCATCACTTCACACTGAGCTGTCCGTGATGTTTAAAGGGGCTGGCATCTGCCCTGATCCGTTGTTCGGATAAAACACTGTTTGAAATAATTTGAAGTTTTGAAATTAATCCTCGCCATCTAATTTACACTTTGGGCTAAGATTTGATCCCTGCACAAAGCGCAATGTAAATGGAATGGAATCTCTATTAATGTTCTGAGACTCTCTACATAATGGAAGTGATCACATTCGGCCCTTCGAGCCAGCATTGCCATTCAATATGATCATGGCTGATCATCCAAAATCAGTACCCAGTTTCTGATTTCTCCCCATATCCCTTGATTCCGTAACCCTAAGAAATGTAAACATGGGAGGCTTTTTATAGTGAAAAAAAACCTGCATAACATAATTTTTACCATGTGATGATGTTTCCACATGTCGGTAGTCGTTGTTAGCTCAAGAGTAACTCGGGAGAGGAACTTGGTACATCGCAGAAATCAGAAGTAAACGGCAAACTTAGACATACATGTGGGAACTCGTTTAAACTCGTTTCAATTCATGTTTTTCAGTAAGTCCTTCTCAAGACATGTTATTCCTAAAGTTCCTAAAATTTCCAAAAAGTTTATGATTGTATTCATTCGAATAATTGTTTGGCACAATTTGATTGGCACAATTTGATTGTTTAATTTCTCAGCTGTTTCTTTATTCTTGAATACAACCTCTTATGACACATTCGGTAAGGAAACCAGAGGAACTATTGCTCAAGCTATTTACATATCTAGAAAAGATGTTGATGCCAGGTTCCTCTGTGAGTAGATTGGTGAGTCACTAGACCCTGCTCATATTCCATTTTCAATTTCTTTATTAATTGCTTGGTTTTCCTTTGCTGAACACTTGCACCCGCACATACATTTAATGTTTAATCTTGTACTATCTACAGTTATTTTGTTAGTCACGGCTGAACCACTTAAAGGGAAACCTATTTGTTGTAAGCAGACGATGAAGAGAAGATAATAAAATGAAGTTGGATGCTAATTGAGAGCAGTGAGAAGGAAATAATACAGCAATGAATGGCAAAAGAAAAAACAACAGGTGTCAGTGAAGTTGAGATGTACGGAGATGATTTGAGAAAGTAACATGGAAAAGCTCTGCATGTTGGTCTATGGAAGAAATGGCTGGAAGCTAAAGGTGATACCTTGACTGGAGGAGGAGGAAATTTGTTAATTTTTTTTTACAAGGGAAAGTGCAGGTGGGATTACCAGCACAAACAGGTAAGGAAGATTGTCAGCCTGTGTAACGGGGGAAGGCACAGTTTGAGGGTGAGAGGGTGGATACATAATAATAGGATGAGAAGAAGCAGAACCATCTTGAACTAGAGATGATAAGTGGTACCAAATTAAATTGGAGGGGATTGAGGAACTATATCTTAATCTAAGTTGGGTAGAACCAAATGTAATCTGAACTGAATGAGGAAGGCAAAAACTATTGACAGTAAAGTTGTCAAGAGGATGGTACATTTTGTCAGAGGCTGAGGAATAGTATTAATCACTTTTTAATGAACTGTGTATGATGGAGCCCTACCCTTTTGTGATCTGGGCATCGTAATTTCCTGTGATTAGAAACATAGAAACATAGAAATTAGGTGCAGGAGTAGGCCATTCGGCCCTTCGAGCCTGCACCGCCATTCAATATGATCATGGCTGATCATCCAACTCACCAGGACGACAGATAGCACAATGGGCTAAGAGTTCGGCTGGCAACCGGAAGGTAGCCGGTTCAAATCCCGCTTGGAGTGCATACTGTCGTTGTGTCCTTGGGCAAGACACTTCACCCACCTTTGCCTGTAATGGAATGTTACGGCGGCAGGCGCGGGCACACCGCGACGCCCTGTGTCTCCCTTTCAAGGGAGATGCTAAAAATGCATTTCGTTGTCTCTGTACTGTACACTGACAATGACAATAAATTGAATCATTTCATTTCATTTCATTTCTCAGTATCCCGTACCTGCTTTCTCTCCATACCCTCTGATCCCCTTGGCCACAAGGGCCACATCTAACTCCCTCTTAAATATAGCCAATGAACTGGCCTCAACTACCCTCTGTGGCAGAGAGTTCCAGAGATTCACCACTCTCTGTGTGAAAAAAGTTCTCCTCATCTCGGTTTTAAAGGATTTCCCCCTTATCCTTAAGCTGTGACCCCTTGTCCTGGACTTCCCCAACATCGGGAATAATCTTCCTGCATCTAGCCTGTCCAACCCCTTAAGAATTTTGTAAGTTTCTATAAGATCCCCTCAATCTCCTAAATTCTAGAGAGTATAAACCAAGTCTATCCAGTCTTTCTTCATAAGACAGTCCTGACATCCCAGGAATCAGTCTGGTGAATCTTCTCTGCACTCCCTCTATGGCAATAATGTCCTTCCTCAGATTTGGAGACCAAAACTGCACGCAATACTCCAGGCGTGGTCTCACCAAGACCCTGTACAACTGCAGTAGAACCTCCCCCTGCTCCTATACTCAAATCCTCTTGCTATGAAAGCCAACATACCATTCACTTTCTTTACCGCCTGATTCTTGCATCTTGTTGGAGTCCTGTGCCTTTGGGGTCTGCTTGATTAAATACTTTGATATGGGATGTGTGAATGATGGGTGTGGTGGTCTGGTTAGTGAATTGAAAAAAAAAAACCACTTCTGAACTGGGAATTTCCTTTTTTTAATATTATACACTGTGAGATGAAAATTTGCTTCCAATTAATGTGTCTTTCATGTTTTAAAAATGAGAACAGTCCACTTATTTAATGTCCTCCACCACCCCCACACACCTCCACCCAATCTCGACAATTCACTTCCCCCAGCAAGAATCTTCTTGTTTTCTTTTGTCACATTTTCTAAACAAGGCTGTTCACCTGCTATCAGTGATAGGGCACATTGCCAATGATTTATTTTGGAAACTTGCTTAATGTTGACTGACTTTCTTGGGTAGATTATGCCTGCGGTATTCAGATAATCAGCTTTACCGAAAAAGCTGGAAGATGAGTTCAAGTCTGGTATTAGGTTTTGGAGGTTACACACTTTTTTTTCTTGATTTCTGTTCAGATTAGATAATATCAGAATCTTTATTCAGGAAGCTCTCCTATTGTGTACCATGCAGTGTGTCTAAAAAAAAAGTAGAACTATCATCCTTATCTTATAAGCAACATTTTGTTTTGTTCAAGGAGCAAGAAGTCAGCAGGTGGCACTTTGTTTCTGTCAAAACTTGAGGAGTCATTTTTTCCCCTCTTTTACAGTTTAACGTTTTGGTGAACTGGGATATTAAAGCAAACTGCAATTCTCATGATGTGCATTCCCCCTCTCTTGAAATCTCTTCTATAACCTTTCCATTACTCCAATTACTTTTCTTTTATAAAATCGTTGCTTCCCAAATTTTTGGACATCTTCTTTTATCTCCTGCTTCTGTTTAATCTTCATTTTTGTTTCATTATGTCTCTATTGAATCCTTGAAAACAATTTCTACTTTAAAGATGCAAAACAAATGCAATTTTGTTGCTAAAGGGCCGGTCCCACTTGGCGTCATTTGTGCATCTCACAGGTGGCGCGCGAGGATTTTGAGAATCCCAAAATCCTGGGGCGCAACGTGCTACCACGTGTCACCGCCTATATTGCGCGTAATGCAAACCATGCGCACGTCACGACGTACCCATCGTGCGTCATGACGCGTAAATTATGTTGTGTAAATGATGCGCAAATGGCGCGCAAATGACGCCCAAATGAGACAGGCCCTTAACCTGCTTTGCTACAAACTTTCAAGAATAGCTGCTGGATTTAAATCTTGCTTCATAATAACAGGATAGTGAATTGACAGTGAGCAACACCTCAAATGTAGACAAAAATGCTGGAGAAACTCAGTGGTTGAGGCAGCATCTATGGAGCGAAGTAAATAGGCAACGTTTCGGGTCGAGGTCCTTCTTTGACCCGAGACGTTGCCTATTTCCTGCGCCCCATAGGTGCTGCCTCACCCGCGGAGTTTCTCCAGCATTTTGTCTACCTTCAATTTTCCAGCATCTGCAGTTCCTTCTTAAACACCTCAAATGTTGTCATTTCAATTTTCTTTGTTCACTGTGCAGGGGAATTGAATCAGCACAGTGCCATGAATAGTTCAAGGGCTCTGAACTGTTTGATGGATGGCCAAATGAATTTGCAGCATTAGAATGGAAAGGAAACTGTGGAATGAGTAGAAATTGTTTTTAATTTCATTTAATTTTTGGCCCTGCTGTTTTGTGGCCATATTCTAACAAGTGTGCATATATTGTTACCAGGAATAAAAGGTTTTTGGCTAACATTTCTAACTGTTACAAGGAATTGGATATGGTGACTTTGCAAAGCCTCTTGCTTCATTTGTGTACAGTATTGACAAACAAAGCCCTTTTCCTGTTCTCCTCTCTCCATTAAGGAAGTAGGTTTACAAATCCTATTTTTTAATACATGCTTATAATGAAAAGTATGTCACACTTGTAATTTGGCCAGCGAGTAACTGAGGCAGCAACATGACTTCAAACAATAGAAGAGGGAGACAAAAAAAAACTTGCTTGCCATTTTTCCACTTTGAATTGTAGCCATCAAAAACATGACGTTCGCTGTGTGCATTGTTGAGGTGGGGTGGCAAGAAGGTGCTGAAACCACTAGATATGATTGTTACATAGCTCTATTGGCAAGTGAAGATATATGGCCACAGAAATGCAGAGTTCTTTCTACATTGCACCATTCAGCCATTATTAACTAGACAAGCTATAACTTGGAGAGAGATTCTAGAGTGCACGGCGATCTGTCGAGCAGCCAACAATAACTTGCTTCAGGCTTGAATAGTGGCTCATTTATGAAAATGAACTTTTTAAATGTAATTTTTAGAATTTACTGTCGTCAATCTATTTTGAAGCTGCTCAGTTTCACTGAGCTGGTTTAAGGACCAGTATATTAAAATATGTGACAGACAAAAGTCTATGGAGGCTGTTTCTTTCTTGGTTTTTAACGGCAACAATGCATATGCACTTATGAATTAGGGACAGGAATATGCCATTCGATACTTGAGGCTCATCTACCATTGAATACAATGAGACTTGATCTGATTGAAACTCTATAATCCCCTCTATCTGTGCTAATGTTCACCCTACTAATCTAGAATCGTGCACCATTAAAATTCTGCACATTTTAGAGTCTACATTAATTGGTTGTAAAGACTTCTAATCCTTTGAGATAAAAAAAACTAATCTCTGCCTTAAATGGGAACTGTTATAGAAAACGGGCATAAGATCGATGGGAGAAGATGGAAGAGATCAGTTTTATATAATTGAAATTTGTTATTTCTGGAAAATCTGATCCTATCCTATTGCATTAGTCAGAAATTCAACTTGTTTCTGTCTTCTGTAAATCTTATGATCCTGGCTCTATCCATGTCATGGTGAATATGACGGCATCACATTTGTTGTATACTCCTCAGACAACATGGCCTTCAAACTTCAAACTGAGAGGGCTAATATGAGTCTGTCAACATCCCAAATCTCCAAGCATCCCTCCCCCCACAATCTCCGCCTGACTCTGCAATACCCTTTACTTCGCTACTTGTTCTAATTTCCTCAGTTCCAAAAAAAACAGTAACCACATTGCCACCTCCACTGCCAGTTATCTGTCAATCTACAATTATCATCCCACTCCCATTGCCAACAGTCATCGACCAATTCCAAACTTGTTGCTGCTTCTAATCCAAACACTGAGAACACATGTTTCTACCACCCTCCCCCCCATCAAATATTAGGCTCCATTGTTCATGGTACATTTTTTTCCAACATTGTCCAGGGAATGACTGAAGTTTACCCCATGGACCAACAACAAAGACAGTTGTTGATCCCCCACATCATTGTCAAGCCTGACTAATGGATGCACTAAAATGTTGTCTACCTCTTCAGCCTGGAATATGTTGTCACATCATGTGGATTATTACTGCATTTGGAGGTAGGTGCTGGCTGCTGGCACCCACAATTTATATTAGATGAACCCCCAACACAACCAAATCACCTGCATAAACTAAAATAGTTTATTACACAGTTAGCAATATTAAGAATAAATGCCCTCAACCTGGACAATGTCAAGAATCAGTAAACAGTTGAAAGTTATTATGAGTTACATAGGCCGACAGTCTATAAGGGCTCTCAGCCCAGCATACCCCTCTATTATCAAACCAGTTAACTTTAATTAGCTGAAAGTTAAACATCAATGTCACATCTTTCTCAACATTTTCCTGGTGTATTTCTTTTTTGTACCGTGTACAGTTCTATGGGGTTACATTTCCTTTTATTCTTGAAAATTACAAATTTAGATTCAAATTTTAAAAAGAAACATTGCCAAGCCAGAAGACGCCAGTAAATAATCACGTCACTTATGTAAATCATGAAGGTAACAGATGGAAATGGCACTTAAAAGTTGTTGAAATTATCCACCATGATCATACATACAGAACCAAGAAAATATTTTTACAGTTTGGCCATCAAACTAGTGGATAATGAAGATTTTACAGCAAGGAACATGAGCACCTGTGCAGACCAGCAGGGCTGTAAGGTCTGTTTCTGTTTTCCATTCCCTAAAAATGAACAAGTGAAAGGCCACTTCACAAGTGCAAAATTAAACATTAAACGCTACTTGATTTTGGTCAGATGTCTGCTTGATAAGACTATCATGATCAGAATGAGCAAACTCTGGAAAACGGATGTAATCAATATTTCCATTTGTCACCAGCAAAGGGGCAGAAAATGATACAGATGATGCTTGTTTTACAAAGTAGCAACACTCTATACATTAATAGAGCATTTATGATGAACATTGATTAACATAGAACATATCTGTTATCTTCCCTTGGGTGTTATCTGAGCTAACCCAATATTTTCTATATTTGCAGTAGGATTATTCCCATGTTGATGATCTCAGCGAGGTGTACATTCTCCTCCCTGACCAAAACATAACACAAGAGATATTGGAAGCAATTTTGCACACTTCCAATTGCTTCCAATCTCTGATTTGAAGGTTATGATTGCTAATCTTCAGCTTCACAGGTATTTAGTTCCCAGAAACTGGGGCATCAATGATAACGGATGCCAATTATTTCTAATACCTGAATTTGGTATGTGATTCTTTTCCACTGAGTTTAAATTACACCTTTTTTTGACCAATGAGAACTTTGATGGCATGGCCATTTAGTCCAGGGTGGATGATGGCAGGGGTACATTGATGGTGGGAATGGTGTTGGCATGTTGTCAGATGCGAAAACAGTAAACTCCTATGTTGAGGAATTTTGCTCAGGATAGTTCTGGGCTGTTCAGTTCCATTCCACAAGACTTGTGAACATTTTGAAAATGATTAATGTGACAGAAAGCATGTTGCTGGCTGTTTAATCTCTGATGGCAGGAAATAATGGAACCTTTGGATGCAACGGCCATTCCTCATAAAATTGTATTAATATCATCATTGGAAGAAAATCTTGGATTCCAGTTAATTTTAATGATTAATCAGAGTTAACATGATATAACAATGATGTTTTACAAATAATGATACAAAAAACTTTCCTGCGAAGCATATTTAGGATGTCTTGTTTTAAAAAAATATATATATAACTTCATTGCAGGAATCCTGGCAGGCAATTTAGAGAACATAATACATATGCAAAATGTTTTGTTGTACATTGTGAATATGAAGTGAATGCTTCATGTGTGAATATTTACTGAACTGATTTAATGTAGAAAACGTGACATAAAATAAAAAGTACAATGGAACATCATTACTGTTAAAAACTAAAAATAGACATAATCTAGCAGTTAATAGTTGGGACATAAATGATTAGTCCATGAAAAAAAGTCTGTAGACATTGAGATTTTCTATTGCATATTGCCCATGTTATGCCTATATTACCAGATAGGAATATCTGTTTGGAGACTGCTTCAACATTTGATCATAGCTACCAATTGTGTATCTCCTTTTCATATATTTTGAGCATGCCTGATGCAATCCTCTACAAATCCCTGAAAGTACATATTCATATTTAAGTAGTACAGATTGCTCATATTCAGATTTTAATTAATACTGTGATGACTAATCACATGAAAGTGTTACAACACTTTAACCTGCAGGCAAAATTAAAAAGAAAACCTTACTAAATTTAATATTGATATTTAACTCATTCTTAGTATTCCATTTAGCTAATTCTTAGTATTCCAATGGAGAATAGCAGTATGCAAGAACACGTGGAACAGATAGCTATGCATTGTTTCTGCTTTTCTAAACTTATCCATTAGAGAGAGCCGGCATCTGAGATAAAAGTAGCAAATCAGCAATTAATCAATGTTAAATAACATCTGCTCTTCTATAATATATTGCATGTACTGAAATGCTGCTGATGAAATACAACAAAGCTAAGCTCTTAAGTACTGAAAATCTGAGGTATTGTTGGTAACAGGCTTTCTAGATGCACAATTCTCATACTTCTTAAAGTGATCAGAAATGGATGAATCCTGAACACAAGTGAAAAGCAGAAAACAAATATAATTACCCGCAGCACTGATCCTGTAAAATCCACACCGAAGATACTTTTAAGGTCCATAGTTCCAACTAATAAGGATTTTAGTCTGCTAATAAGGAATAGGGTGCTTGCTTCAGCAGTGTATGAAAGTGTCAATGCTGCAGTGTAGCAGAAATTCCTGCTTTTGATGCTAGCAGCCGTAGGTGGGGCTACCAGCATTTTAACCTTTTGTTTTTAAGGGAGGCACACAATCCCGGAAACTGGCAGCAATAGCTCCCTGTCTAGTTTGGCTTCATTATTCATTGCACTTGAACTTTTACAAACTTCACAGATGTTTCAAACATCATTTGAACATAATTAATATGTTGCATAGAGCAAATTATATTGCAAAATTTCATGAAATATTCGTGCACAAAACTATTTAGTAAACTAAATAAATTTGGACCCTGGAATTATGCAGTGGGCTACCAGTATGTGAAATTTCCTTTGACTGGCAGTATTGCTTCACCGGTGACAATTGTGTCGAGTTAAGTCAGGTTTATTCTCATGTGCACACGTATGCTGTACAGGTACTAAGGAAATCACAGGCAGATAGAATCAAGTAACATACAAAAACACAGATTATACACAAATTGCAACACAATTCTACAAAACAGTGAAAAGAAAAATACTGTGCAAAAACTGAGACATTAGTGCTAAATATAATCAGAAAAATGTCATAGTATTGAAAGAGGAGGTTCATAATGTTCCACTGTTGAGGTAGGGTCAGGGTTGCACAGGTTGGTTCAAGAACCTGATAGTTGTTGGAAAGTAGCTGTTCCTGAGCCTGTTGGTGTGGAACTTCAGGTGTCTGTATCTCTTGTCCAATGGTAGCATCGAGAAGAGGAATGGTGGTGACCTTTGATGATAGATGGCACCATTTAGAGGCAGTGCCTCATGTAGATGCTTTTGATGGTGGAGAGGGCTTTGAATACCACCAGAGGGGCGCCGCACTATGGCAGCCTCGCTAATTGTTTGTCTGTCTTTTTTGTCTTTTTTTGTTCTTTTTAGTGTGTTTTAAAAGTTTTTGATAATATTCTCTGGTTTGTTTTATGTGGGGGTTGGGGGAGGGAGTCAGCGGAAACTTTTTTTCAATCTCTTACCTTGCCGGAGGTGCGATTGTTTTCCAGATTTTATCTCCGGTCGCTCTGCGGCCTAACATCATGTAGCTGGAGGCCTTATTCGGAACTGACTTTGAGCCCCACCGCGGGGACGTGACCAAATGCTGCCGGCAACGCGAGCCAAGATCGCCCCTTCAAAGGAAGGCTCGAGGCTCCCGACTGCAGGAGAGCAAAGAAGGGAAGAGATTTAACTTTTTTTTGGCTTCCATCACAGTGAGGAATGTGGAGGAGACACTGTGGTGGATGTTTATGTTACAATGTATTTTGTGTGTTCTGTTGCTTTTTATTGGTATGGCAAATGGAATTCTTTGAATGTTGCAAAACATACTTGGCTAATAAAGTATGATTATGATTATGATTATGATTATTGATTATTGATTATGATCTGAGTCCTACATTCACTGCAGGCTGACACAAAATGCTGGATTAACTCAGTGGGACAGGGAATATTTCTGGAAAGAAGGATGTTCCCAATGAGTTACTCCAGCATTTTGTGGCCACCTTCGATTTAAACCAGCATCTGCAGTTCTTTCCTACACGATATCTGCAGCCTCTTTAATTCCTGTGCATTGAAATTGCTATATGAAGTATTCAGTGATATGTTGAACATGTCTTTATTACTCAGCCAGGTATACCATCTGGGCTGGTCTCTTTGTGTGGATTCACTTTCCATTATTCGGTTGTTCCAAGTGCATTGTTGAAATGTTCACATGCTAGCATCCCACATTGTATTTTCTGGGTATTTGTGTTTGTTTGTTTCTGCTTTCTCCCTTTTGTTCCAACTTGTCATATTAAGTTGAGAAAAGTGCAAATCACAAAGAAACTGACTGAGACCATCATTGACTCGGAGGCGCACAAATGAAGAAAAATGAAAACTGAATTAAAATAAAAACATTGGGATACAGCTGTCAAGAAAAAAAGTGGAATGTGTAAATGGATTCAGAATTGGAAATAAAAAGCATGCAATCTATTTGGGCGATAACAGAAGATGTGATGTGAATTGGCAGCTCGTTTACATTCATTGGCAAAGGATGGACCAATTTGCACTATGGCCTGACATAATGGCCGGCCCAATAATTGGCATAACAAGATAATAAGCATACAAAGTTAATCCCTTGCAGTTAAATGAAAAATATATATATGTTTAAGGCCTAAATGTTTCAGGAAGAATCCGACAACTGATGGATTACGAAGGAACACAAACATTTTATCAATCAGTCCAACATTTGTTTTGTGCAATCTGAAGCAGATCCTTCATTTAAAAAAATACGATGCTGAGTGAACTCTAAACAATTTTTAAATTTTGTCCTAAGATTCAAAATATGCCACTTTGTGCGTACTATATTAATGTTATCTCTCTACTGTGGTTAAATGTGTAGAATATTATTTTATTCTCTTTGGCCAATATATTGTCCTCCTTTCTAAATGACTATTTGTCAAAACTTTTAAAAATATGTTCTGCCATAATTTCATCAAAGCCCATCTGTCTGATTGTTCTCCAGCACTTAATTCAGTGATCAAGTAATCACCTCATTTACTTCATTGTCAATCTCTAGAGTGAGATATTTTCCATTCAAAAGTATAACTAAAGTTTAAAATATAATTTATTTACATCTGTTTCATATTGCACATGAAGAGATTGTTTTAGAAATATTTGCGGCATGACCTCTTTGATTCTGTCATCCTATGTTGCTGTTTCACACTGTTCTTCACTGATGGACTCCAATTTGAGCTCATGGCAGATCAGTATAGATGAAAGATCTGCACTATGATGTGCATACATTTCCAGCTACCTTGCTCCTTGTTCTCTATGCCCAGGTCCTTTCCAAACCTGATTGCACTTTTGCAGTTGTAAACTACAATATGATAAGGTAAGAGGTTGGCAATTTTGGCAGCTTGGGTGTCAATGAACCAACTCATTTATTTCATTGGCTCCATGGAAGGAAGCATGGTGGAAGGTTGCTTCTCAGAATGGAGGCGTGTGACTATTGGTGTGCCTCAGGGTTCGGTGCTGGGTCCGTTATTGTTTGTCATCTACATCAATGATTTGAATGAGAAGATACAGGGCAAGATTAGCAAGTTTGCTGATGATACAAAAGCTAGTGGTTTTGCAGACCCAAGCAAAAAATAGTGAAGAAGGTTGTGAACAATTGCAGCTGATCTGGATCGATTGGCCAGGTGGGCGGAGGAATGGTTGATGGAATTTAATACAGAGAAGTGTGAGGTGTTGCATTTTGGGATGCTGAATAAGGGCAGGACCTACACAGTAAATGGTAGGCCTCTGGGTAGTGTTGTAGAGCATAGGGATCTACGAGTACAAGTGCATGGTACCTTGAAGGTCGAGTCGCAGGTAGATAAGGTTGTCAAAAAGGATTTTGGCACTTTGGTCTTCATCAGCCAGAGTATTGAAAATAAAAGTTGGGAGGTCATGTTACAGTTGTATAAGACGTTGATGAGACTGCATTTCGAATATTGTGCTAATTTCTGGGCACCTTGTTATAGGAAAGATATTGTCAAGCTTGAAAGGGTTCAGAAAAAATTCACGAGGATGTTTCCAGGACTAGAAGGTGTGAGCTTTAGGGAGAGGTTGTAGGCTGGCTCTCTATTCCATGGAACATAGGAGGATGAGGGGAGATCTTATAGAGGAGGTATACAAAATCATTAGAGGAATAGAGCTCCGACCGCCGGCCTGCGGCCTATGACATCCTGAAGCCGCAGTCTCCGGTAGGGAAGCATCGATTTGGGACTTACCTTCCAGACGAGAGGGCCTGGACATCTGGCCACCCACAGCGGTGACTGCAGAGGTTTATGGCCCCGACCACGGGGGAACAATGGAGGAGGACTGACTGTACTTTGTGCCTTCCACCACAGTAAAGAATGCTGTGGTGGATGTTTGTGTTAAATTTTTATTGTGTATTGTGTGTGCTTTTTTATTGCACCCCTGCTGGCAAGTTCATTTCACAGCACTTTATTGTGTATGTGATGAATAAATCTGATTGATTGATTGATTGATTGATCGATCGGGTAGATGCACAGAGTCTTTTATCCAGAGTAGGGGAAACGAGGACCATAGGTTCAAGGTGAAGGGGAAAAGATTTAATAGAAATCCGAGGGGTAACATTTTCACACAGTGGGTGGGTGTATGGAACAAGATGGCAGAAGACATAGTTGAGGCTGGGACTATCCCGTCATTTAAGAAACTGCTGGACAGGAACATGGATAGGACAGGTTTGGAGGGTTATGGAACAAGTGCAAGCAAGTGGGACAAGGGAAGCTGGGACATTGTTGGCCAGTGTGGGCGACTTAGGCCGAAGGGCCTGTTTCCATACTGTATTACTCTATGACTTTATAACCAGTGATAACTAGTTATAGAGGCAGGAACGGGGTACTGATTGTGGATGATCAGCCATGATTACATTGAATGGCTCGAAGGGCCGAATGGCCTACTCCTGCACCTATTGTCTATTGTCTATTGTTTATTGTCGTTTACACAATAATTTCTATGGGGTAAAATGTAAAGTGACATTGGATACTGAACTAAACCCTCAATGAGCTGAGTAAACAAAAATCAGGTGAGGCATATTTTAACAACATCCATGAACTCAGAATCTGTATGTAAATATTAGTTGGTGTGATTCTACTAATCAGACAGAATAACAAAGCAATTGGCATGCAATTGTTTACCATAGGCAGCAGGGGAAATGCTTCATAGCATTTTATGGGATGCTATCAATGTTCACTTAAAGAGGATAGGCTTACAGGGAATGGGACCTGCCTCACAAATCTATTGCAATTCATCCAGGAAAGCCTCAATCAGCAGATGAGAGCTATGTAGTGGATATCATTTATTTAAAATTGCAGCAGGCATTGCATAGCAGTCAGCATGTGTATTCTCAATATAATTGTTTTTGAAATGAATATGAAACTATCAGGCAGGGGGGGGGGAGTGAAAAGTTGGCGATAAGCACAGGTTGAATATCAGAAAAGTTCGGAAAATTACAGTATGAGATATTATAGGAGAAACAATAAGTGCATTCGACATCATGCCCTTTCTTGTCACAGGTACAAAATAAGAGCTTTCACCAATCAGTTACCAGAGGAATTTATTCATTGTTCCACGCATTTTCATTCTTCAAACCAGTGGGCTGATTTCAAAACATGATACATCTGGTCACAATGGACAAAGGTCTATCGTTTCCATGAAGTATTAGATTACTTCTGTCTGCACTGATCCTCACAGCCTCAGTAGCAGTTATCTACCATTTTTGGAAAAAAGTCAACGAATATTCAATTGACCATGATATAATGGTTCACATTATGACACTTTTCAAATGTTGAACCGACATGACTAAAAGGTTTTGGACTTTGAGGTATGGCTGTGTATTAGGGTTACTACTGCTTTAGTGAGCCCTAGTGTGGATTAATAATTCAGCTAATTTGAATTCAAATCCAACCATTGCAATGAAAAATAAATGAATTTAGCTTATAAACACAATGTTATTAGAAAAAGTTAACATGAGATAGGAAATTAGTTATTAAAACCCAATTAGTCCGATAACATTCTTTTATAGAAAGAGACCCGCAAATCTTTTTTGATCTGATGAATACATATGAGATTTGAGGTTGAATCTTAACAATCCTCTGAATGATAAAGGATTTTTCAACTGTATATAAACCGTTGGAATTAAAGGCAGAATAAACACAAAGGAACACTGAGCTGTGACCTTAGCTTTACATCAGAATATGACAAAGCCAAGTCATAAATATCTCAGAGAACTAAATGAAGAAATGGGTGAGGTTAATGAATTGGATTTTCATTATTTTTAAGACACAAGGGATTGCAGATACTGGTTTACAATAAAGAAACAAAAAGTGCTGGAGTAAAACAATGGGTCAGGCAGCAGCTCTGAAGGATATATATATGTGACGTTTTGGGTCAGGAGTTTGAAGAAGGGTCCCGACCTGAAATGTCGCCTAACCATGTTCTCCATTGTTGCTGCCTGACCTGCTCAGTCACTCCGGTCCTTTATGTTTTTTTCATTATTTTAACTTCTTTAACACATTCAAACTGTGTTTGTAACTATGTTACAAACTCCAAAGCTACCTGAAGATAAACACAAAAAGCTGGAGTAACTCAGCGGGTCAGGCAGCATCTCTGGAGTAAAGGGATAGGTGACGTTTTGGGTCAAGACCCTTCTTCAAACTGAGAGTCAGGGGAAAGGAAAACAAGAGATATAGATGGTGATGCAGAGAGATATAGAACAAATGAATGAAAGATATGCAAAAAAGTAACAATGATAAACAAAACAGGCCATTGTTAGCTGTTTATTTGGTGAGAACGAGTAAAGACAATGAGACTCATCAAGACGACTTTGAAGCTGGCATGACTTTGGCGGGGGAGGGATGGAGAGAGAGGGAGCTGAATGGTTTAGGCACTGGGTCTGTTTGTGGTAGTTGGCTTTCCTTTTTGGTGTTTGCTTTCTTTTTTTCAAAGCTATTGTTTTAACCATCACTGTTTTCCACCTGCACATAGTCAATGTAGACATGCTACTTTAAAATGAGAACATCCATATAATAAAAGCTGTATCCAAATATTCATGGCATGATTCTGCCATTGAAAAAAAATTACAATTAGAATTGAAGGACAGTTTAACACAGACACCAGGGGAATTGACCTTATAAAGTTGTCCTCACTGCACCAGGAGCTGTCTTACAAAAGAGCGAAGCAACAGGTTGATATTTTATACATCAAGTCAAGTTTAGTTTATTGTCCTACATACTGTACAAGTACAATGAGGTATAGATACAATGAAAATCTCACATGCAACAGCATCACAGGCATATAGTCTCAGGCAAACACATGATACATAAATTCTACATAAATCTCACAAAATGCTGCAAGATAGTAGGAAAATAAAAGACTGCAAAAAAGACATCAGTGCAAAACACAATAAAAAAGACAGGTATATGGTAGTGCAATAGATGGTCCATGGTATTTTATTGTTGAAGGAGCATTAGGGATGTGTGGGTTCGTTCAAGAAGCTGGATTATTGTAGGAAAGTAGATGTCCCTCAATCTGGTGGTGTGGGACTTCAGGCTCCTGTCAAATATAACAGTGAGAAGGGGTTTGGAACAGATGATGATGATTCTTGATGGTTAATGCCACCTCGTGGATGCTCTTGATGGTGATGATGACTGTGTCTGTGATGGATCAAGCTGAGTCCACCCCTCTCTGTAACCTCTTGTATCCTGTGCATTCAAATTACCATATCAGGTCATGATGCAATCAGTCAGGATGCTGTGACATTGAATTATGACTTAGGATACTGGGTACGATATACGTCAGACCCAGAAGCCCAAGTCATGTTGCTATCCAGTAAGAAAGATAAACCTTGATTGCGCATTCAAGCAAATCTGGTCTTGGACATCTTCAATCTTAACTTAAGATCAAATGAAGGCAAGCATGTGTCCGTAGCCCTCTGATGATTACTGTCCTCCCTGAAGCTGAATAAATCTGCCACTTTAAATACCATTTGGAGGAAACAGAAGGTACTGAAACCAAGGGACAAAATGTTCTCTGTTTGAACATAATTAATCAATTTGTATTTCAACTTGGCCACTTCACATCAAAATGAAACCACACTGTGTAGGTAATACTTAGTGGACAATCAGGATCTGTAGAGGGAGAAACAAAGTTAATATTCAGATACATCAGGACTAAGGACAAAGGGTATTAGAGAGTAGTCATGTTTGTCAAGGTGGCATGTTGCTTTCAGAGGTGACTGGTTAATAGATGAATGAGGACAGTTGGAGAGAGGGATTAATTGCAGGAAATTTGAAACACAAGATAATCCTAGAAATTGTCAGATGAAGTAGCATTGGTAAGGAGAATAAATGAGTTAATGGTGTGGGTGGAAAATCTTGCATCAGAACTAGATACAGGATTGCATCATCCCTTGATATCACGGAAGAACTTACCTAAGTCTAGTACCAATGAAATGTAATTAAACAAACTTACTGGATACAAGTGGTAATCTCGCCAACACCTGCATTCACATATGGGATTGAGGAAAAGAGATATGGTTGTTGGGATTTTTGGTGTTGGGATTATGCAGGATAGCATCCAACACTGTGCTTCAATGTGCTTCATATTGAACTGACCACTAGTAACTGTACAGTGTGTTCAATTCCATTCATACTTCTCTCAACATCATCCAATTATGTAGTAGTTGGAATTGCCAGCATGACCTCTGAAGGTCACCAAAATCATAGCAAAGGATTTGGCTTTAAAGCAGAGTGATCTTAATAGAATCATGGTAATATCCTACTTTCAAATAAGTTACCTTCCTGAAACCTGTCCATAGTCAGTTTTTTTGCAAGTTGGAACATGCTTTTTGATGTCAGTGCTATTTACACTAACAAAAGTAGTACTGAAGAGGTAATAAGAAATATTCTGGTGTAAATATCTTGGATAACCTATAGATTCCTTCCATGTCTGATTGGTAAGGTCCTTTGGTGATCAGTGCTGGCCCAATGCTGAATATGGTTTATACAACGATTTGGATGAGAATGCAGAAGGCATGATAAGTACATTTGCAGATGACACAAAAGTAGGTGGTATCATGGAAAGTGAAGCTGGTTATTGAAAATTACAGCAGGATCTTGATAAATTGAGCAAATGAGCTGCAGATTATTTAATGGAGTTTAATGTAGATGTTTGTGAGACGTTGCTTTTTGGGAAGTTAAACCAGTGTAGGACCTTTACAGTGAATGATGGAGCCCAGGGAGTGTTGCAGAGCAGAGGGATCTAGGAGTGCAGGTACATAGTTCCTTGAAAGTGGGTTCACAAATAGGGTGGTCAAGATACCTGTTGGTACATTGGCCTTTATCAGTCAGGGTAACTCTCGTTTCCCTTATGTCTAACCAGTCTGAAGAAGGGTCTAGACCCGAAACATCACCCATTCCTTCTCACCAGAGATGCAGCCTGTTCCTCCAGCTTTTTCTGTCTATCTTTAGTTTAAACCAGCATCTGCAGTTCCTTCATACAAATATTGAGTATAAAAGTTGGGATGTTATGTTACAGTTGTACAAGGTGTTGGTGAGGCTATACTGAGTATTGTGTTCAGTTTTGGTCAAACAGCTATAGGAAGGATGTCATGAAGCTGGAAAGTGCAGAGTGGGCATCAGATTTTTAGACATTACATGCATCAACTAAACTCTGAACTGTCCTGGTAGTATCAGGGGAATTTGGGCTTTTGATTTGTAGACAATAGATAATGGATAATAGGTGCAGGAGTAGGCCATTTGGCCCTTCGAGCCAGGACCGCCATTCAATGTGATCATGGCTGATCATCCCCATATCCCTTGACTATGCTATTTTTAAGAGCCCTATCTAGCTCTATCTTGAAAGCATCCAGAGAACCTGCCTCCACCACCCTCTGAGACAGAGAATTCCACAGACTCACCACTCTCTGTGAGAAAACATGTTTCCTCATCTCTGTTCCAAATGGCTTACCCCTTATTCGTAAACTGTGGCCCCTGGTTCTGGACTCCCCCAACATCGGGAACATGTTTCCTGCCTCCAGCATGTCCAAACCCTTAACAATCTTACGTATATGTTTCAATGAGATATCCTCTCACTCTTCTAAACTCCAGAGTGTACAAGCCCAGCTGCTCCATTCTCTCAGCATATGACAGTCCCGCCATCCCGGGACTGTCATATGCTGTGTAAACCTGTGCTGCACTCCCTCAATAGCAAGAATATCCTTCCTCAAATTAGGGGACCAAAACTGCACACAATACTCCAGGTGTGGTCTCACTAGGGCTCTGTACAACTGCAGAAGGAACTCTTTGCTCTTATATTCGATTCCTCTTTTATGAAGGCCAACATGCCACTCGCTTTCTTCACTGCCTGCAGTACTTGCATTCTTACTTTCATAGACTGATGAACAAGGACCTCCAGATCATTGGGGGTACTTTCCCATTTTCCCTATTATCTATTGTCTATATTGTCTATTATTAGAGTGGCAAATGAAATGAATCAAAATGGAGAAGCCTTGTGACAGGACAAGAATTTTGAGGTTAAAGGAGAGACTAGCTGTGTGAACACGATGGAAAGTTGTGCTGTGTTTTTTTAGTGTTCAAAGTTCAGCCTAGTTTAGTTTATTGTCACGTGTACCGAGGTACAGTGAAAAGTTTTTGTTGCGTGCTAACAAGTTAGCGGAAAGCAATACATGATTACAATGTAACCATTCACTTGTGAACTAGATTTTAATTTGATTTTGAGTTTGTATTTACACATCACATGTACACTTTGAAAATTGGGAAGGCTCTTGAATTCACACAGAGTAACAGCTTCATAAATGACATTTTTATGGTAGCTGCTCAGAGAGATAAAATGAGATAGGAGGAATCCACATTTTGTAATGCAATGTCGCTGACTGGTTTGAGCTTTCATACAAATCTATTACATAACATTTTCAGTTGACCTTGTTGTAATTGAATGTGTGACAGGAAGGTAAATACTTAACAATGGAAATTGCATAGCATTCATTCATCAATTTTGTGTAAATAATACAACAGTTCTGAAGAAAAAAAATCAATCTCAAATGTTAGCCCTGTCTCCCTTTCTCCGCAGATACTGCCTGATCTGCTGAATACTTTCAACATTTGCTGTTTTATTTCAAATTTCCAGCCTCTGCAATCATCTTTAGTTTTACAAATAATATCATGTTTTTGGACTGAAGTGTATCACAATTCACTGCAAAAATTGATTTGACTAAATGGTGCATTCAAGTGTTGGCATGTCAAGCACTTCATTGATTCGCTGCCACAGTCCCACTTCATGTGATTATGTAATACACAGAAAAGGGTATTCTGCAAGTAATAGGGGATATGGCGGGATTATGTTCTCAACAAAAAGTTTAAACCTCCACAATCTTCGCCTTCTCACACCTTGATAGCATCTTAGCTCCAACTCTCTTTTTAATATGTATTCTGACTGAAGTGCAGAAATAAAAATGGCATGGCAATAACTTGGACACTCATACTTACTATCACTAGTACTTTAAATGTAGCATGATTGGTGGAATACATGATTGAGAGGAATTTCCATGTCAGATCTTCCACTGCCTTGAAAAATATGGAAATTGCAGCTCAAGTAAAATAAGTGGAAACCAAACCAGAGTTAACATTTCAGTCAAAGATCTTCTGGCTTCATTTGGAAAAGGTTGGGTAGATTGAGCTTGTACGCAATGCAGTTTTGGAAATGAAGATTGAACTAATTGAAACATAGATGATTCTGAAAGGGAATGATAGAGCAGTTGCTGCAAGTGTATTTCCCCTACTGGGGGTAATTAGATCAAGAAAGCATAGAGTCAGAACATGGGCTCATAATTTGAAAGATATGAGCTGGAATTATCTGAGGTTTGTGGCTCTTTGGCATTCTCTACCCCACAGAGCTGTGGAGGCTGAAAAATTGAAGACCATGTTCTCAAAGCCATAACTACATTTTTGGCCTGAAGGGAATATATGGCATTGGGAAACAGACAGGAAAGCAGAGATGAGGCCCAAATCAGACCAGCCACAAACTTAATTAGTGGCAGAGCAGGGTCAAGGAGTCATTTGGCCGACTCCTTTCTTATAGTTACATCTATGTTGTTTTTCAATGCCACTTGGCCAACTAGCTGAAGAACATCATATATCTGTTGCATTGGGTGAAGCATTTTTGGAAAAGCAAATGCTGCTCGGCACCGGCTGAAAGGATTTTTGAATGGCAAAAAAACTGCAGATGCTGTATATCTGAAATAAAAACAGTATTTAAATATTAAGCAAAGATTATTCCAGCATTTTCTACTTTTTTTCTAAAGATGTAAACTTGTAAAGTTGTCTTTTTCACTTATTGTCTCCCTTAATCTACCTGCAGGCTCTGAAATGATTGACAGCACCAAATTCCTCGAATGCCTCTCCCCATTACTTACATTCTCCGGCTTCTTTCTCCCCTTGGAGAAACAAGGAACTGCAGGTGCTGGTTTATAAACAAGCACACAATGTGTTGGAGTAACTCAGCAGGTCAGGCACCATCTCTGGACAACATGGATAGCTGACGTTTCAGGTCAGAAGAATCCCGACCCAAAATGTTACCTATCCATATTCTCCAAAGATGCTGTCTGACTCATTGAGTTTCTCAAACTCTTTGTATATATATATATATTTTTTTTTTACCCGCAGTAGTACCTTGGGCATTTCCTAAGGATCTATTCTCGCTCCCACTTACATGAGTTTCTTTCATAACATCATTCCAAAACATGTTGATGTTTACACCTGTGCACCAACACCCATTTTAATCTCATCAGCACCTCTCTTGTCCATCCACTATCAGTACATTGTAAGAGCATGACAAATGAGCAGACATTTCCTTCAATTAAATATTGGAAGCTCATAGACAGTGTATTCAATCTCTGTCACAAACTCCATTCCCTAGGTACTAACTACATCCCTTTCCTTGGCAACTTAAGCAGAGCTTTTACAAACTTGTGTCATGTTTGATCCTCAGTTGAGTCCCAAAACTTATTTCTGTGCCATTACTAAGGGCACCTATTTCCAACTGCATAACATCACCTGATTCCAGTCTTCTTTCCCTTTGTACGTGGAGATTGGTGCTGTTGTTTGTAACTATTTCAAGGAAAGCAAGATTTTACAGAAATACATTTATGACTGAGTGCTTCTTGCTGTTTAATTTTGGTAATTTTGCATGTAAAACAAACATAAGCACATCAAAATGTATCCAGCATTGTAATGGACACGATCTTTCTTGACTAGAAGTTATTATTAAGAGTGTTTGCAAAGGGTGCTCAGTCAGGGCAAATATCAACTAGGTAAATAATGCATCATGGTTAGAGTCATACAGCACAGAATCGGGCAGTTTTGCCCAAAATATCAATGCTGTTCATTAAATACCCATCTATATCTATCCCATTGATTCTGGATGTGGTTAATGAATATCATCACTAATAGTCCACTTTTCTTGAAGAGATTTTGGAACTGCACATACATTTTGACACTAATTGCTCATTTAACATGGGCAGTTCAATGGTGCAGCTGGTCGAACTGCTGCCTCACAGCACCAGAAATGTGGGGTTGTGGGTTAATTGGCCACTGTAAATTGGCCCAAGTGTGTAGGGAGTGAAAGTACAAGTGGGATACCATAGATCAGATGTGAACAGGTCAGGTAGATGGTCAGCGTGAACTCAATGTTTTTCCATTTCAATCAATTCAACAACTAAAGAATAAGATTTGTCATGAAGATTATTACGAGTCACTACAAGGCCAGACCTACCGAATTACACCATCAAGCTGGATGCAACGCCAGCATGCATGACTTCTCCATCTACTTCCAGACTGTGCCTTCTGCCACCACCATGCTGACCCTTACCTGCACTCGAGCTGTTTATGGGCTGCAACCAATAACTCAGCCAATCCTCATCTTTTAACTGGTGGCCAGCATCTCACCTGGATTCCGGGCCCTGTTCCAGGCCTGGAGAATGAAGAATGGTTTCAACCTGAAACATCACGTATCCATGTTCTCTGGAGATGCTACCTGACCTGCTGAACTACTCCAGCACTTTGCGTACTTTCGTATATATTAATCAGTATCAACAGTTCTTTGTTTCTACCACGTGCAATGATACTCCTCTTACTCGGTTAGAGCAGACAATTGGCAATAATGGTCACCATTCCTCCCCTCTCATTCTCATGGTCCATTAAAACGAGGGTTTACTGTATCATATTCATTAAAAAAAATGTTTTTTGCAACGGTGTACTAAATGTTTGCATAATCTAAACCCGATTACATAGCTGCCTCCTGTGCATTGTTGATAAATATTAAAACATTTCTCCATCAGATCTAAAATTGAAATATTTTGCATATTTCATATATATCTCCATGTACAATTGAAAAACTGAAAGAGTATTTGCAATTTGATCTTGTTGAATTACTACTAAACCATATCCTGTACCTAACACTGATGTATTATAACTTACTGCTAACCCCTACCTCTCAAATAATTACCACTCAACCGATGATGATGTACTACATTTTGAAAGCATTGAACTGGTCAATACATTTTTCCCAACCAAGATGTTTGCATAGAATAAAAGAAAAACTGCCTTATAGTCACTCAACACCTGATCATTGCCTCCTGCAATATACTGCAGACTTAAAGTAATAAGCGTTGACTGCTTCTAGTACATTTTGTTGATCAAGATCATATGATATATATGCTTAGTTATGGGAAATTAACCCACGGTTGCCATTGCCACTATTGTCAAACGTAATATCAAAAGACAGCATTTCCATGACTGTAATGTGATATAGTGAAATATTAATCTGTTGTAAATCATTAAAAGAGATGCTGCTGAGATGTCATTTATGAAGGGTTAGCGATACATTTTAGTTTGAAGAATTGATTTCTTTCTATCCAATACTAAACATACATATGGTGAAAACCAGGATAGGTCCCAAATTAACATCCAGTTATATTAGTTATAAAAGTAAATACTACTTCAGGGTCAGTTGTCCGAGATCAGAGGATAAACCACATTCCTCAAAATATTACATGTCATTGTCTTAATTCGGATTAGATTGGAACAGCTTTTGTGTTGAAGACAAAGCTCAGAAAATTCAAAAGAATGGTCTAGATCATGCTGGCAAATATTAACAGTTCTACACTGAAGTTTCAAACATTGAAAAAAGACTCCCTGGCTTGTGTCCACCTATTGCGTAAGAAGGAACTGCAGATGCTGGTTTAAACCGAAGATAGACACAAAAAGCTGGAGTAACTCAGCGGGACAGGCAACATCTCTGGACAGAAGGAATGTGTGACTTTTTGGGTCAAGATTCTGTTTCAGAAGAAGATGTCTGAAGAAGGGTCTCGATCCGAAACGTCACCCATTCCTTCTCTTTAGAGATGCTGCCTGTCCCGTTGAGTTACTCCAGCTTTTTGCGTCTATCTTCTGCGTCCATCTATTACTTCCCACACTTTGTGCTGCCCCTCCTCTCTTCCAGTTTTCTTTAACCCCATGTACACTTAGCATGAAAAAGTGCTCTGTCCCAAAACGTCACCTACAGTGCAATTCATTTTTGTTTATCATCCATGTGCACACAATACCCCATAATGAAAAACAAATACAGGTGTTTAGAAATTTTTGTAAAGTAGTTAATAATAAATAACTGAAATATTACATTTACATAAGTATTCAGACCCTTCACTCAGTACTTTGTTGAGGCACCTTTGGCAGCGATTACAGCCTCAAGTCTTCTTGGGTATGACGCTACAAGCTTGGCACACCATTATTTGGGTAATTTCTCCCATTCTTCTCTGCAGATCTTCTCAAACTCTGTCAGGTTGGATGGGGAGCATCGATGCACAGCTATTTTCAGGTCCCTCCAGAGATGTTCTATCGGGCTCTGGCTGGGCCACTCAAGGACATGCACAGGCTTGTCATGAAGCCACTCCTGTGTTGTATTGGCTGTGTGCTTAGGGTCATTGACCTTGTTGGAAGGTGAACCTCTGCCCCGGTCTGAGGTCCTGAACGCTCAGGAGCAGGTTTTTTTATCAAGGATTTCTCTGTCCTTTGTTCCGTTCATCTTTCCCTCGATTGTGACTAGTCTCCCAGTTCCTGCCACTGAAAAACATCCCCACAGCATGATGCTGCCACCACAATGCTTCACTGTAGGTACGGTATTGGCCAGGTGATGAGCGGTGCCTGGTTTCCTCAAGACGTGAAACTTGGCATTCAGGCCAAAGTGTTCAATCTTGGTTTCATCAGACCAGAGAATCTTGTTAAGGAGTCTTTTGGCAAACTCCAAGCAATCTGTCATGTGCTTTTTACTGAGGAGTGGCTTCCATCTGGCCACTCTACCATAAATGCCTGATTGGTGGAGTGTTGCAGATATAGTTGTCCTTCTGGAATTTTCTCCCATCTCCACAGAGGAACTCTGGAGCTCTGTCAGAGTGACCATCGGGTACTTGATCACCTCCCTGACCAAGGCCCTTTTCTCTCGATTGTTCAGTTTGGCCGGGTGGCCAGCTCTAAGAAGAGACATGGTGGTTTCAAAGTTCTTCTATTTAAGAATGACGGAGGCCACTGTGCTCTTCGGGACCTGCAATGCTGCTGAAATTGTTTTATACCCTTCCCCAGATTTGTGTCTTGACACAATCCTGTCTCGGAGGTCTCCGGACAATTCCTTTGACTTCATGGCTTGGTTTTTGCTCTGACATGCACTGTCAACTGCAGGACCTTATATAGACAGGTGTGTGCCTTTCCACATCATGTACAATCAATTTAATTTAACACTTGTGGACTCCAATCCACTTGTAGAAACATCTCAAGGATAATCAATGGAAACAGGGTGCACCGAAGCTCAATTCTGAGTGTCACAGCAAAGGGTCTGAATACTTATCTAAATGTGATATTTCAGTTATTTATTTTTTAATTACTTTGCAAATATTTCTATTGTGTACAGGTATTGTGTGTAGATCGATGATAAAACAAATGAATTTAATCCATTTTAGAATAAGGCTGTAACGTAACAAAATGTGGAAAAGGTGATGGGTTCTGAATACTTTCTGAATGCACTGTATCCATGTTCTCCAGAGAAGCTACCTGACCTGCTGAGTCTTCTGAACTTTATGTCCTTTCATGTAAACCAACATCTACAGTTCTTTGTTTCTACAAAACTTACATTGCCCGGCACGGCCTTAACGGCCGCGGGACTTGCCATCGCCCGCCGGGGGCTTTAAAATTGGGAGAAGAATGGAACAGAGGGGAGAGACAAGACTTTGCCTTCCATCACAGTGAGGAGGAGATTCACTGCAATGGATGTTTGTGTAAATTGTGTCGTTTGTGTGTCTTGGTTCTTTTCTTGTTGTATGACTGCAGAAACCAAATTTCGTTTGAACTTTTTGAGGTTCAAATGACAATAAATTGTATTGTATTGTATTGTGTTAAACAAAAATGATTTTTATTTTTTAATTATTTGCTTTATGCTTCATAGACCAGTCAATTTAGTCTACTGAAGGTAGGCACAAAACTTCGAATTGACTCAGCGGGACAGGGCAGCATCTGGCGAGAGAAGAAATGGGTGGTGTTTCGGGCAGACCCTTCAGACTGAGTCAGGGAAAAGGGAGTCTGAAGATATGGAAGGGTAAGGTGTGAAAACGACAGATAAAAGCAAACTGATAAGGAAATGTAGAATGTTTCATTGTTAGCTGAGGGGAAGGTGATAAGAGGCATACAATCAGAAAAATTAATCAGAAGGACAGTGATACTAGTCAGAGAACTAGGGTGGGGAAGGATGGAGAGAGAGAGAAATCAATATTCGTACCACTGGGTTCAGTCTACCTTTGGTCTAATTTTTTTAAATTCTCCTCTACCACTTGAATTTAAGGAAGATGATCTGATAACATGTGTGCCTGGAATTTCACCCGTCGATTATAGGAACTAAAAACACCATTGAGTGATGACAGCAAATTATTTCATTGAAGTCTTTGGAGAATGTGGTGATGCTTCTGTCACATGGATCTAGCGCTGTCAACCGACAATGAAATTCTGAGCAATTATATCAGCAGGAAACAGAATAATAATGGATTAAATGCGAGAGTGCAATGATTGTATGAGAAATCCTGACCCCCCAAAAAAAAGTAATAGGAAAGGACATTATAGTCTAAGAATAATTCGCTTGATTGACAAACACCAGATGTGTACCATTATGTTTGGTCTCTTCTAATTTCAAATCTATCTTCAAACCAGCCAATTTCCTTTCTTTATTTCCATGTCCATCTGTTCAGTAGCACTTTGATATTAATTGAAATTAAAACCAATTTACTTTTGTGTGCACATTAAGGGGAGATATTTTAACTTCAAGGAGTGCTTACTTAGAAACTGGAGGTTAAGCCTTTGGAAGCCACCCCTTTGGGTGCTACAGGTAACTGCAATCTTGAGCAAAATGCTGGAGGAACTCAGCAGGTCAGGCAACACCTCCTGGTTGATCTGCTGCAGTTTCCTTATTGTTGCTTGATGAGTTATAAATCCTCATGTGTTTCTCCTTCCCCCCCATCCTCACTATGCCCTCTCTGATTGGATACTCTTTCCTTCATTCTCCCACCCTCTGTCTTTGAACACCCCCTGCCCTTTGGTCATTTTCCACTAATTAATTCTCCCTCTTTTCCTCTTTCACTCGTGTCCCATGTTCTCCACCATTTCCCTTCCTTCATAGCCAAGCTTATCTGAGAGTGTTCGGCAGCCACTCTGAGACATTCTGGACCCTGGCATCAAGGAGAGAACACACCCTCCTTGTAGTCCAGTTTATGGTCACAGAATCTCTTGCCTCTGCCTCTATGGATTATGGTTTCACATCCTTGCTTCCATTCAGGCCAATCTCTTCCAACTGTGCAATCCTTATAAAATCTCCATGCTCTCCCAATTCTGGCCTCTTGTGCATGCTCAAATCTGGTTATTGCTCCAACATGAGTGTGCTTGAATTCTGAGCTCTAGATATCCAACCCAAAATTTTTGCCTCTCCATTTAGCAATGTTACAAAATTTTGAGATTTTTAAAATCAAGTCTTTAATTTATCCCATCAGATAAAGCATAAAAAGAAGTTTAATTTTACACCTAATTCACTTTCATATCTTCAGTATTAAAAAAGTTATGGCCATTTTCATACTCGGAAATTGGCATCTTGTTCCCTATTGCTTTTTCATTGCTGTGATCGAGAACATTTGAAAGCCGATAACTTTCTTAAAATTTAAGAGAACTGAGAAATGTTCAGTTATTATCGATTGAAGCATTCTGAAACAAATATGAAACAATCTTACTTGAAATTAAAGCATATAATTAGTTAGTTACCTCATTGTAGCTAATTACAAAATTCAATTACTAGATCTAAAGATCTATCAATTTCTTAAGAATAGATGAACATTTTTTAAATAGCCTAAGTGTCCAAATAACATTCACACAAGAATTCAGAATATAACATAATTTTTAAATCGCATTGTCATGGGTTTATAGGCCAAATGGAAGGAATTTAATGTTTAACACCTGTAAATTAATGGCCATTTAAATCAGCTTGCGAGTGGGATTTTCTGGAACAGGACCATTTAGAACTTTGAGGTTGCCATGTTTTTAGTCCCTATATCTGCAGCAAATACACTGCCGGTTCTTCGTGGGGGGAAAATCACCCTTTCGCAACTTAAAATGTGAATTAAATACATCTTAAGAAACACTTTTACACATAAAAAGAAACTACTTTCTTTTACCTGGTCCTCCATAAAATCTGTATCTGTTGTCGGCATTGACGGCTTCAGAAGGTGATTTTATAAACATTCCAGTGATTAACTTGTCGGGTGATTTTTAAAAAAAAACACACAGAACGGCCATAGGAACGATTCTTTAGCAAAAACTTGCACTCCAACAAATATAATTCAGGACCAGGTCGGGAAAAAACCCCGTTTTAACCCCGCGCCCCCCCCCCCCCAAACGCGCCAAAATCGCGCGCACACGGCCAGTGGCAGAATTGCAGCGCCGCTGAAGGTAAGTTTTGTAACATACCTACTCCATTTATTTATTCTTTCAAATTCACTTCTAAGCCAAACCTTTTGGTAATTATTTTAATAACCTGGGGTAATATCTTGTCATGTGCCACTGTATGTGGTTTGTAAGGATGTTCGTCTGCATTAATGGTGCTATACTAAGCACAAGACTGCTGTTGATGATGTAAAGGAAAAAAAATCCTTTGGTTTGCTGTGCTCCAAATATATTGTGTGAACAATTAAAAATAAATCTTCAGCTGAAATGGCCATCAATTCAAAATTTGGGGCAGCCATCAAATGGACAGAAACCTCCCTATTGCGAGCTTAGAGCTATTCATCATGACATGCATTGGCAGGGAATGGGTGCAGTTAAATGTTGGGGTGGGGGGGGGGGGGGGGGGGGGGGGTCAAGGAGGGGACAATAAATTGCAGTGTTAGACATTTTTATTGAGTTGGGAAAAGCATTCTGTTCACAGATGCATTTTTTATTTTCTCCTTTGTAATGCATGCACATAAATATGACGATGTCAGTGCTGAGATTGCTTTACTGAGAACCAGTCAAGCAAATCCTTTTATTCCAGTCAACCTAGCAATGCCAATTTATAATCTGATCATTATTAAATTCTTGTCAAAATGCCAGATTTAATAGGCACTTTTAAATGCATGTACTAAATGTCCATGATACCATTTGAAAATAGATTGTACTGATTGACTGACTCGGAGATTCTTAAGGACTAAACTTATACTATGAAGTCAAAGTTTGAACAGGACAAAAGCCATGGGTAATGGCTGAGCATTTCTTCAAAAAAAATATCCACTTTAATCAATGCTTGAAAGCCTGTGATTTAAAGTGTTGTCACAACACAACACCTCATTTGAACTCCTGCAATATCAATTTTAGTTAGGAAAATAACAAGATCATAAAAATTGTCAAAGAGAGGTCATTCATCCACTGAGATTCACTATTCTCTTTCCATCACCACCCCCCTCACCAGTATATAAAGACATTAAAAACAAAACCAATCAAAGTTAAGAAAGTAATATATAAAAATCCATTCTGCATCTTGTCTAAACTACTAACTGTAGAAATAACGTCGAAATAAAACTTGAAAAATGCAAATTTGTAGTTGTTTTTGGATCAAATTTTGTGTTTGCACACTGTGCATTGGAGTAAATATCATAATTTATATGATGGACTACATTTATGCAGCAATTTGGTGTTGAAAGCTCAGATATAAACCCATGTTATTATATAGCATGGATTTATATCTTAAACATTGGGCTACAATTTTGTCTGCAATTTTTTTTTCATTAAAAAGCAGTTGCAATCTCGCTAATGCTGTTTTCAAAGCTCTAAAGTAGCCCGTAAACTTGGCAAACTCTATTTTCAAAAGAACTTTGGTGGGCTTCTTCTAGTAATGTTACTCAGCTCCTGAATTAATTGTCTGAGTTTCCCTTGTGAAGATATATTTCCTCACAGCTCAGGAAGTAACCCATTCAAAGCCACACCACAATAGAAACAGCATTCTTCAACTTCTGAGAACTGGGAACTAAGGAATGTGTGCATGCTATACTGATGGGAATGGGGTGGCAAAGTCTGCCATAGCGGGTAGAGGACAGGTTTGTGAAGAACAGGGTTCACAGAAGATAACTTCCTAAAAAAGAAGCCATGGCAAAAACTCCAGGCATGTGCCCCAAAGGAAATACGTGCTCCTTATTAATGCCTGCACTTTTAAATTGCTGCCATGCCCTTCAGGAGATAACAAACATGAGCAATAATCAAAGGTTGCCAGTCATGATGGTTAAACATAGTGTAGCACTGACCAACAAAATGTCATATGTCGCATATTTTCGGGAGTTACCCTGCAAGATATCTGGGAGCGTCTTTGATTTTGAGAGTGACGCAGGCCTTTACGTGAACTTGTGCTCATGTTTGGTGGAGTCCAAAGGCAAACCTCAAGTCACAGACGGTCAAGTGCTTGCTGTCAAAGTCAAAGTCAGAGTCATGCTTGCTTTCAGAAACCTTGCCTCAAGGTGCTTGCAGACTGCTTTATTTCAGATGTCATAAGAGATCTCCATTGTCATGGTGGAGATCCTTCAGTAATTGATCAAGGTGAGTTCTGCATTCAGATTGCATTTGTCTGCTTTTTCATTATATACTTTCTTTACTCAGAGAGTGGTAGCTGTGTGGAATGAGCTTCCAGTGAAGGTGGTGGAGGCAGGTTCGATTTTATCATTTAAAAATAAATTGGATGTTATCCCTCTGGGAAGGGAATGAGGGTTATGGTCTGAGTGCAGGTATATCGGACTAGGGAGATTATGTGTTCGGCACGGGTGAAGGGTCGAGTAAGGCCTGTTTCCGTGCGGCTTGTTATATGGTTCAAGCTCCGCGAAGTGGGTATAAGTTCAAACTATGTACCGTCATTCAGCCTTTAGGCCCTCCTTGTTCTCCCTCTGCCCTGCCCTCCAGTCTTCCGAGCGGACCCCACCGGGTGATGTTAAGTCAGTCCCGCGGGAGAGTCCAAGCTCCGCGAACGGGCCCAAACTCCGAGACCTGAGAGCTCCTGAAGCTGCTGTCCTCCAGTCCAGCGGACGCAGCTGTTGTTGCGGAGGCTCAAGAAAAACAGGTCGCCGCTGTGAGCTCCTGATGATGCCGCCACTACGCGCTGCTACAGCCCCGAAGTGGGGTCGCCGCCACCGAAACGCCGCCACAGCCCTGAAGTCGGTTGCCGCCGCCACAGCCCCAAAGTCGGCCAGCCTCATGTTGGTAAGTCCTGGCTGGCTCTGCCTCCGGAACCTCGAGGTCGGTCCCAGTTGGAGGCCCCCAGCTCCGCCATTAGGCCTCAGCGCAGACGGAGACAGAGACGGGGGATACGACAAGAAAAGGTCGCATCCTCCCGAAGGAACAGACCAAAAACATGTTTCTCCCCCCCCCCCCCCCCCCCCCCCCCCCACACACATACACAACCTAATAAACTAAATTTAACAACAACAAGACAAAAGAAAACACCAACAAAAAGAAAAAAACAGACGGACTGCAGCCGAGCCGCAGCTGCTAGGGCAGCGCCGCCACTTCCGGATCATTCATAAAAGGCATACTTGCCCTAGTGAGTTCATCAGTTCAGGAATTAAAGGGAGCAGAATTAGGCCATTCAGCCCATCAAGTCTACTCTGCCATTCAATCATGGTTGATCTATCTTTCCCTCCCAACCCCATTCTCCGGCCTTCTCCTCATAACCGCTGACACCCTTTCTAATCAAGAATGTGTCAATCTCCACCTTAAAAATGGCCATTGACTTGGCCTACATGGCCATCTGCGGCACTCTGGTCCTGGACTCTCCCACTCATGGAAACATCCTCTTCACATCCACTCTATCCTGGCCTTTCACTGTTCTTTAAGTATCAATGAGGTCCCCCCTCATCCATCTAAACTCCAGCGAGTGTAGGCCCAGTGCCACCAAATGCTCATCATATGTTACCCCAATCATTCTTGGGATCGTTCTCTTAAACCTCCTCTGGACCCTCCACAGGCCAGCACATCCTTTCTCAGATATGCTGCCCAATACCGCTTATAAACACCTCCCAGATAATTTTTACCGTGAACATCATTGGATAAGTAAACAACTTCCTGCACACATTATTATTCAAAGCCGGTGCAGGTTCCATTGCCCTTTCATAGGACCCTGTCGTTACCCTCATCCATTCCCACTGTTCTTGTCAGTTGAATGGGCGTTGGTTATATTGTAATGTTAAGGCCTAATTTCTAAGGTCAAAGATGGAGGAGAATATTTTCAGTACCACCTCTTTAGTTATCTCCTGTTTGTTAGCCATTTCTGATCTGATGAACAAGGAACCACTTGGCTTTGGCAGGATTTCTTAGAGGTAACTTGCCAAAACCAATAGGGGATGTGGCAACTTACGTATTTCTTATGACAGAGGTGGAGGTCACTCAGCCCATCAAGTCCATGCCAGCTCTAAGATCCAGTCAATCCAGACTACGGGAGCAATCTATATGGACTGCATGGGGTTTATCTGGGTGCTCCGGTTTCCTCCCATACACCAAAGACATACAGGTTTATAGTTTAATTGGCTTAGGTGAAAAATGTTAATTGTTCCTAGTGTTAGTGTACGGGGATTGCTGGTCGATGCAGACTCGGGGGATGGAAGGGCCTGTTTCTGCACTGTCTCTCTAAACTAAACTAAAGAGTACCAAAACTTTCAAGCAGCTTCCCTAAAGGACCACAATAATCAATGTAAAATATAGTACATAAAATGTATGTTTCAGAAAGAACTGCAGATGCTGGAGAAATCGAAGGTGCTCCATAATGCTGCCTCACCTGCTGAGTTTCTCCAGCATTTTTGTCTACGTAAAATATATCCTTATTTTGGGTTAATAATAAAACTGAACTACATATTCAATGAAAAATATTATTGTATATTTTTTAAATTGCAAATTATAATTTTTGTGAATGGAATACTGTTTGAGATAGGAATCTGACATCTAACGAAAGTATCCGAGGAATTCAAACCTATTGTGCACATTGTGGTAGAATTTATCTAAAGGCAAATTGATGAACTTCAATCAAGTTCACCAGTAATACACATCTGAATGTTTAGCTCCAGGGACTCTATAAATATCATATAGATATGCTTGGTGGCTTGTGGACTTGCATATTGCTGACAAATTGAGTGTGACACTGAATTTCGCATCACTTGCACAACATTTCCCGGTGCATGGAAAAGCCACAAATGGTAAATTAATGAAATGCTTCTTTGGGCATTGCATCAGGAGAGCCCAACCTTATCCAGGCCATGGTGATGCAAAGCATCCATGTTCCTTCAGCAAGGACTCTTTCTAAAAAATTGTTTCTGTGTGATTATTCCCACCAGCCCACTTAACGGCTAGTGTTAACAAGATTCCTTCATGCTCTCTCCAAGCCCCTCCCACCAGTCCCCAGATGAAATATTTTCCCACTCTTTCTATGATGGACCCATCCAATCCTCTTTCCCCTAAACATATTCCCAATCAATCATAATTGTTTCTTCCTCTCACCCCCACCTTCGCGATCCACTCTGAGAACAAACTTGCAAATCTTTCACTCTTGAAAATATTTCACTCTCACTGTATCTCATTCCTCACTCCCCTTCCTTGGAATTCTACCTTCCTGATCTCCTATATGGGCCTGTCCCACTTAGGCGATTTTTCAGCTGACTGCCGGCGACTCTCAAATTGCCGGCAGTCATCTGAAAAACCGGGAACACACACACACACACACACACAAACACACATCGCAAAGACGGGGCCCAGTGCAAGCTAGGGAGCGCTGTCTGAAATTCACACGGTGCAAAGCTAAGGTGATACAGACACACACCGCGATCAACAGGAAGGCTGGTGCTGTAATGAAGACGGCTAGCACAGTGTACGGTAAGTCCTTTAAAAGAGGGGAGAGGGGGGAGAGGAGGTGAGAGAGGTGGGGGGAGAAGGGGGGAGAGGAGGGGGGAGAAAGGGGAAGAAGGATTGGAGACAACTTTTAAGAAACCAGACAACTTTTAATAAGCCAGAGATACACAGCTGTGAAGTTCGGCGAACATTTAACATTACCGGTCGGTTATCCTTGGCTCTGAAAACTCCTGCTTACGTTATTTTTCCCCAATGAGCCAATGAAAATGACTGGTCATCAAAGTCACTAAAACTACCTACGACTACCTCGACTACCCATAACTACATGGCGACCCTACAACTGCACCTATGACTACAGGATTATCGATTTTCTCCATGGCAACCAATTTTTGGTCGCAGAAAAATTTTCAACATGTTATCACATCCACTACCTAATTATTTTCCACTGCTTGATCCATTCACAAAAAACAACCTCTAAAAGATTGCTGCATAAATTTGCAGGATCTGTTCTATCACACATGATCTCTTGCACAATATACTGTATCTCCCCTGACAAGGGCTTCAACTTGAATCTGTTCTTTCAAATGCATGGTACCTTTATACCTATGATAAGTAGATACACATATTATTTTTGTAAAAGATAAAATACTACTATTAATTATTTATAATGAGGAAATATTAATAAATTCTTTCATTTGAATTTTAATAAGCAAAAGATCAAAAGCTGTCAAAGGATACCATGGGATATAGATAAAATTAATCCAATTAACTTTTCTTGGATTTGGTGAGGTGTTGCACTTTGGGAGATGAATGGATAGGCCATATTTGGAGAATTATGTACAGTACTGGTCGCCGTGTTACAGGAAGGATGTGGAGTCTCTGGAGAGGGTACAGAAGAGGGTACAGTATATAAAATAATAAGAGACATAGATAGGATTGAGAGTCAGAATCTTTTATCCCAAGGTAGAAATGTGAACGACTAGAGGGTCAGAGAAGGTCAGATGAGGAAAGTTTAAAATAGATGTTTTGTTTAAGCACAGGTTGCTAGATGCCTGGCAGAAGTGATGTGGAAGCAGATACAATTGCCAATAGACTAATGACATCTATAATTTGCTGATTCAAAACCAGTACCATTAATATTTTAGTTTTGCAAAAAATGCTAGGATTAACTAAATAAATGTTTGGAATGCATTAATATATTTATCTGGAAGAGGAACCCATTGCGATTTATTACAACCAAATCAACAGTCAATTCTCAAGATTCAATTTCCACTGATAACTAACGTTTCAAAATTAAGAGTAAGGATAGTCTGCTACTCCTAATTAGAAGGGGAATGGATATTGGAGAAATAAGGGCCACTTAAGGAATTGATAGACACTTTTTCTTGTGACTGCCTCTCAACGACAGACAGAAAGATGAGTGGATACAAAATGAGTGGACACAAATGAGTGGACACAAAAACACACTGCACACACTGACACAAATAACATTTTATGTCAATAGTCCTTTACTATCTTTCATGCAAGCAATACCTAGAAATGTTTCATTAACTTTCGAACCCCTGTGCAAGTTTATAAATGAAAGGACATAGAAGATAAATATATTTTCTTAATTTGTGAGTCATGCTTTCGGCTTTATAATTTATCTCGGTTCCATGGACTGAATTTTGCAGGCAAATGTCGGCAGTTCCACAGTTTCCCCATTCTAAGTGTCACCATAGGTACACAAGTATATGATAATCCTGAACTAACTAATCCTCATGTTGGAGATCCTAAGTCAATAAACCACTATGTAATAAGCAAAATATCGATGCACCAATGTATCAAGATTATTTTATTGAATGAGAAGAAACACTAACAAAGTAGTCTTTGGATTTGTATTGACATAATGTTTGAATGCATTCAACAAGTGGTTTAATTGATTGAAGGACACTCAGTATGACAGTAAATTGAGGACACATCTGATCAATCCTGATTGTTATAGCACATTAAATTTCTCTGACCTCCATTCCCTGAATATTTTACATTGCTTCACCTTTAACAACTCAAACAAGAAATAAACAGCCTCCACTCCTCCACCTATGACAGCCTTAATTGTTTTTAAAAACATGCAGACCTAATAAATCAATTTGCCCAGCAGGTCAACATGTTTATTTAAAGCCCTTCTAAAAGCCCTCAGCTTAGCAGCAGAAAAAAAAGAACCCGAGGGGCAATGTTTACACACAAAGGATGGTGGGTATATGCAATGAGCATCCAGAGGAGTTAGTTGAGGCAGGTACTATCACACTATTTAAAATACATATCGACAGGTACGTGGATAGGAAAGATTTAGAAAGATATGGGACAAACACAGGCTTGTAGAACTAGTGTAGATGGAGCATCTTGGTCGGTTTGGGCAAGTTGTGCCGAAGGTTTGTTTCCATGATCTATGACTCCGTGACTTTATAACTAACTGTCATTCCAACAATGTACTGACAGCAATGTTCATTGAGTATAATGAATGTACAATGTTGCACCAACTGAGATGTCATTTAACTCTGACAAGTGTGAGATGTTGGAATGTCAAACTAGGGCAATAAATGGTAGTCTTCATTGGAAGGCTATTGAGTACAAAGGTTAGGACATCAGAAGACAGATGTACAAGTCGTTGGTGAGACCACACTTGGCATACAATGCACAATTCTGGTTGCCCAGATATACAAAGGATTTCATAAAAATGAAAAAGGAAAAATCAGGATATTGCCTTGACGTGAGCTTGAGTAGTAGAAAGAGGTTGGATAGGCAGTGACCTTTTCCTTTGGAGTATAGGAAGCTGAAGGGTGACTTTATTGAGGTGCACAACATCATGAAAGGCATGGATAAACTGAATGCTCACAGTATTTCCCCAGAGTAGAGGATTCTAAAACTAGTGGGCATAAGCTTGAGGAAAGAGGTGAGAGATTAAAGAGGGATATCAGGGGTAGCATTATCACTTTGTGGTAGACCATGTCTTGAACGAGATACCAGTGTAAAGTTAGATGCAAATACAATTATGACTGTCAAAAGACATTTGGTCAAATGTATAAAAAGAAAGGGTTTGGCGGATTTTGGGCAAAAGGCTTTGCCAAATAGGTTATTTCAAAGCAACTTGGTCTGCATGGACATCTTGGGCTGAAGGGCCTATTTCCATGCTATATAGCTCTATGATTCCATGACTGTGCAATTGTATCTATCATGTCATATCTTGATAGAGTAGTAAAGTGCTCAACTAAAATCAAATTCACTCAGCATAATTTTCAGTGTAATAAATGCTTGCTATTACCAGATTCACATACATTAACCCAACAGTAATACTGAAGTTACATTAATTCACTCTGCAGTCGCTGGCTTTGGACTCAGCGCAAGGCTTCCACCATCTGGATCCTGTCCAGTGATAAATCACTCTTGATAATGTCAACTCGGCACGTCCATGGTCTTCCCACGTTTCTACCTCCATTGACATCTGTAATCAGGGGGATCATTTAATGCTCTTGTACAATTAGATATTGTAGTGGAGTAGGTGGAGTACTCGAGTGCAATCAGTGACAGCTCTTCCGAGGATGAGTGGTCTGGCCAAGGACTAGAGGGGTATATTTCTGATACTTCTCAAGATTACAGAAACATGGTGCAGGCCAAATCAGGTTAGCATTTGGCTAATCTGATCATGTATTTAGTTACCCAGTTTAAGATGGATGATTGGCTTTCAGCAATTTAACTGATTCAGAGAAGTTTAACTGATTCAGATCTTGAAGTTGCATACTCTGCCATATCTATACACATGAGGCACAGATTCTGGTGTTTTTTTTATAACAAAGCCAGTGGTGGAAGCTAATGCTGCCCTACTCAGATTAAAGGGCATTGTGTCATCGAGTTTTCGGTAATATGACAATTTTGCAGCTGATAAAACTTAGTAGATTCCTTTTATGATATTAAAAATGAGGCAACATGAAATTTAATAGTGCCAATTTTATGTACCTTCCACTCCCAAACCTACTTCTCATAAAGACCATTCGGTAGTTTAAGCTTGTTAATCTTTCTATAGCTTAGGTCAGCAACTATTCTGTGGTTTCATACAGCTGCTCTAAAGATTGACGCGCATGCGGACTGGCAGGCGCTTCACGTATTCCCTCAATTCAACCTCATAAAATAAAGATCAAACTTCAAATGGTAAGTTCTCGTTTAATCTTTCTATTAAAACTAGCAAATTCTGATAATTTCAGATAAAATCAAAAGATAAGGATGGAATTGCTAACATTCATAAAGAGAAGATAAAGAGAATGCATTTATCTTTCTGATATTTTTAAGTTCGATGCAGTTGAAATATTGCATTAACTAGCCACCTGAACAACCTCAGTTGCTGTTGCTGACAAGTCTGCACATGCTATGCCTTGCGGTGTGAGTGCAGTAAACAGGTTTTAAGGGGATATTGCTGGGATTCTTGATTGCACAAAGGATTTAAGAGATAGCCAGCCACATCTGAATTCTGGATAATTACTTGTATGACTCCACTATAAACATGTACTTTTGTATAAAAGCAAACATACTGAGGTAATAAATTGTGTAATAGCCTGAAAAACCTGAATGACTGCATCTGTCCAAATTCTGTAAACCACATTGTCATAACTGCCAAACCCTGATTGTGAGAGTGTTTAAGAAGGAACTGCAGATGCTGGAAAATCGAAGGTACACAAAAATGATGGAGAAACTCAGCAGGTGCAGCAGCATCTATGGAGCGAAGGAAATAGGGAACGTTTCGGGCCGAAACCCGTCTTCAGACCGATTGTGAGAACTGTTTTTGTGACACAGTCGATGGGCAATAGAGTCCGCTTCATAACCTTGCTATCTATTAAGAGTGAACTTGTAGCTAATGTACAACATAGCGCTGGTACAGAAAACCAAGCCGTCAAGTCTTGTGTCCATACTGCTGTGATGCACAATGGACCTAGTACCAAATATGAACAAACACATAGACTCTCATAACCAATGGCTTCCACAGCTGAGATGAGCTGAGAGTCGCAAAGCGATGAACAACAGAATGAGATAAATTCAAAGTGGCATTTTAAAATTAAAGGTCAAGCACACAACTAGAGATTAGGAACAAAACCAGGAAAGACTGGAAACTCATTCACCTATGCAGGAAATGGGCAAAACCCATCCTTAAAGAAATTAACCCCTCTACCTTCCACTCCCCACCTCTCCAAATCGGATTCACTCCAACCACCACAGGATTGAGGCATTAATATGGATTTCAGTGGATATAGTTGAACAATTATTATTTCACAACTATGCACTGTAGATCACTGAGAAGTAGAAATAGTTCTAGTATTTTTTGTTTTAGAGATACAGTGTGGAAACAGGCCCTTGGGCCAACGGAGTCCTCCTCAACCATTGATCACCTGTCCACCACTTCTATCCTACACCCTTGGGACAATTTGCAGAAGCCAATTAACCTAACAACCTGCACATCCTTGGAACCGTGGGAGAAACTAGAGCACCTGGAGAAAACCCACCCGGTTACAGGGAGAATGTTGAAACAACGTACAGAGAGCACCTATAGTCAGGATCAAACCCAGGTCTCTGGCACTGTAAGACAATGACTTTACTGATAACCAGAGTTGGTAATAGCAAAATGGTGGTCATTTGTTGTATAACTTGCAGGCACATAATCATAAAAGGCTTAAAGAGGGGCTTAAACATTTTGAAAAACATTAAAGTGTTAAACGGCAAAGAAACTGCTGGAGAAGAAATGGTGAATATTCGGGTCAGCACTTTGCATCAGGAAAATTACACATTTCTGATCATTCAAAGGCTGCCCTTTCAAAGCTGAAATAGAATTATTGCATAATTTAAATTAAGCTCCATCAATAACATAATCAAACTGAGAATGCAGCATCAAGCCTTAAATGATCTGATCAATAATATTGAAGATAACGGCAGTCACTTGACTGAGTGATCGGTAAGATAGTTTATACTTGAGTAGGAACTGAGAGTTTGGTTGATCCAACTTACCAATATATGAGTTAGTGTATTAGTGAATAATTATTTCCATAGGATCAAGAATAGGATCTGCTTGCAATATATCACATCTAACATAAGGGAACATTCCAAACTATTTGTGGAATCAAAGAACTGCAGATAGACGCAAAGTGTGGGAGTAACTCAATGCGTCAGGCAGCATCTCTGCACAAAAATGATGGATGACTTTTTGGGTTGGGACCCTTCTTCAGACCTGAAACGTCACCCAACCTTTTTCTCCAGAGATGCTGCCTGACCCATTGAGATACTTCAGCAGTTTGTGTCTATTATTCCAAACTACTTAATGAATATTATAAAACAAAAATAAATGGGATAGTGAATAACAGACAAATGTGAGGACAAATGACCTAATGCTTAAAATCTGATAAGTTCAAGAAACCATAAGTTAATTTATTGTCACATACACCAATTGGTGTAGTGAAATTCACTGGCCAGGTCAGTCATACAATTAAAAAAAGCAACAGACTCAGAAAACACAATATAACATAAATATCCAACACAGTGACTCCTACACATTCCTCACTGTGATGGAAGGCGAATATAAAGTTCCAAGTCCTTCCCTTGTTGTTCTTCCTTGGTCGGGGGCCTCGAGCCCCACGTTGACGGGACGGTCATGAGCCCCATAGCCTGCAGTCAGGCCCTCTGCATCGAAGTGATCAGCTCCCGCATCGGGGGATGTCAGCTCCCCCGCACCAGGTAATCAAACCTCGCGTCGGGGCTGGATGAACCTTCTGCGGTGTTGGAGCTCCCGACTAACCTCTCCCGAGACTGTGAGCCCTTGATGGTAAGTCCGCAGGCTGCGGTGGGAGCGATCCCAAGCAAGGGATCTGCTCCGATGGTAAGTCCGCGCCCCGCGGTGGGGCTCCCGACAGTACGAGGAGGCCTCCAGCTTCATCGATGGTAGGCCGCAGAGCCTGGAGAATGTGATCCGAAACTTGATCACATCTCCGGGAAGGTAAGAACCTGAAAAAAAAGTTTCCCCCTACCCCCCCATAAAACAAACAGAAGAACATTAAAACAAACGCTAAAAATACCAAAAAGGATGAAAAAAACGAACAGACTGCTGGCAGGGCTGCCATCTCCCTCCTCCGGTGCCCCCTCTGGGGACCAGACCTGAATTAGAGGAATGAAATAAAGAAGTTAGGCTGAAAGTGGAAGGGGGGTAGAATAAACAGGAGGCCAGAACAAATCTGGACTGACAACAGATGACCTTCCTTGGTAGAAACATGGATAGAGTGGATGTGCAAAGGATGTTTCCCCTAGTGGGAGAGTCTAGGACCAGAAGTCATAGCATCAGAATTAAAGTGCACTCTTTTAGAAAGGAGATGAGGAGGAACTTCTTTAGTCAGAGGGTAGATAATAGTAGAACTCATTGCCACAGAGGGCTGTGGAGGTCAATCCAGTTGATATTTTTAAGGTAGAGATAGACAAATTCTTGATTAGAATGTGTGGCAAGGGTTATTTGGAGAAGGCAGGAAAATGGGATTAGGAGTCAGAGATCGGCCACGATTGAATGGTAGAGTAGACTCGATGGGCCAAATGGCCTAATTCTACTCCTATAACCTGTGAACTTGTGAACTTGGGAAAATTTGAAAGGTTTGAAAATTAGTGGGCAGATCCAGGAAAGGACTAGAACATCAACAAAATAATTTTAAAATTGATGTATTTTTAAGGCAAGTCGATACAAGTCAGCAAACATAGGCACGCAAGATGAATAAGACTTACTGCTAGTTAAAATATGGGAGATACATATTTAAAAAGTTAGATGGGAGACCAGTGGTGACAATTTGAGTAATTATCCAAAGGCAACAAAGCAAGTATTTTAGTTCAGAAGCATATGAGTTGAAGTGATTAACACTATTACTATTTTAGGGAACAGAACATAGTTTTAGTGACAAAGTTCCAGGCATGGGAGCTGCTTGGCTAAGTTTCAGAATTTAGGTGGAAATAACCAGCTATATTGTGTTCACAAATGCCTAAGAGACCGTGGTCGATTGATCAGCACAGCCCTGACAAATCGTTGAGGCTTTAAGCTCCTGGTACACCATCTAAATCTCAAAACCAACAGGATCATGATATACTCACACACATATGTTCAAGGAGCAGAACATACTCACCTGTACAGATATATCAAGCTGGATTTGTAGTGGGAATCACAAAACATGTTTCTTTTCTTTCCATATTTGGTTGTAGATAATTTTTGGTCATCCTATATTTGATGCCAGGTAAATATTGTGACCAATCTGAGATAGGTGATGAGGGATGGATGAATAGGGGGAGCGTAGAACAGAATGTTTCAAGCATTTGATGGATAGAACTGAGTATTATCAGCATATTTATTAAATTTGACTTATGAATGACAAGGAGTTGTGGAGAAGGGATCCAAAGGTTTGGTCCTAGGGGACTTCCAGAGTTAACAGGGTTGGGAACAAAGCCAACATCAGACAGACCATGTATGAAAAGGTACTTTTTGGAAACTATGAGTGAAGATTATGGTCACAGGAATAATAAATATATCTAGGAGAATTTATTCAAACTGATGTTTATGGATCTTATGCAGTAAATAGATGTACCATTCATTGTATGAGGCAAATAATTATTCCAAGAATACAAATTACACCAGGTGAGCAAAAACAAGACCTTTACAAATGTAAACTTCTTTGGGATGTGGAGTTGTTTAAAAAAACACAGTGATAATCCCTGATGCAGACAAAGGAATGGGAGTCACAATGATCACTGTGCTATTAGTGTTTACATGGGAACAGGGTGTGTGCCTTGAGAAGTACTACTAGTGGGGAAATACCTGCCCATTAGGGAGGTGAGAAGTATTAGTAATGGGGAATTACATAAATATATGTAAATAAAGAGGTTTAATTTCCATAATCTGTTGCAGCTTCAAATGGCCTACAGCCCCCCTGATGAGTTTTATAGGTGTTGGTTGCTCAGAATAAAAAATAGAATTAAAAAAACATTAATTGGAAGGCAGATCAAATCCACATTGATCCACATAGGTGATAAATAGAGGAGGGCTAATTCACAGGACAACTATGAGAACTAAAGGTAAGTTTGAGTAAGATCGACAATATACAAGTCTGTGTGTTGGATTGTGCTTATTCTGGCTTGGCACCCAACCTTGCTCTCTATGCTAAAATCACACAGAGAAAACTTTAGACCCCTTTGGAAAAAATAGTCTGCAACTTCGCTGATGGAAAACTAGCTCAATTGGACTTAGAGAATTGCAGGGCAAAATATTCTACAAGTACTCTGCATGTTTGAGAATCCCATGCCAATTTGGAATGCCAATTTTAATGAAACTCTGCTCTGAGAATAGGCCTAATGCAATTTATCACATATTAGGCTCTTTCCTCCATAGTCCCCCATCGTTTCTTGGAGTCAAGGTCACAGAAGGAATACTGCGCAGCAGATTGCCGTTGAGGGGTGGGAGATGATTGATGCTTGAGATTAGGTGGAATATGGAAGTCATTGATGTTTAGGAAAAGGGAGAAGGGATTGCGATGAGGTGCAATGAGGCGATGGTCACCAAAGTATATTTGAGAGAAAGTTAAGTGGGATGCCATGGAAGATTGAGGATGAAGAATATTGGGGAATGTGCTGAGGAGACAACTGGGAGAGCTTTGAACATGATCTAGGAGATGAGTAGGGACAGAGGTGTTGGATGACATGTAACTTGTTAAGAGTTGATAAATCACCACATCTGAATGCCATCTAACCTTGATGTATGGGAAGTAAGGGAAGAGATAACTGGAGTCTTGAAAGAGATACTTGTATCTACATTAACAACAAAAAACACACTGATAGACTGGATGATAGCTAATGTTGTTTATTTATTTAGGAAGGGCAACATGGATAAACCCGGTCATCATCATCAACTTTGGCAATCACTCGAAGTCGAGTATGACGATCCTCCTGAGTTGAGTTTAGTTTATTGTCATGTGAGCCGAGTTACAGTGAAAAACTTTTGTTGAGTGCTAACCAGTCAGCAGAAAGACAATAAATGATTACAATCGAGCCATTTATAGATACATGATAAGGGAATAACAGTAAAGTCCAATCAAAGATAGTCCAAGGGTCTCCAATGAGGTGGATAATAGTTCAGGACTGCTCTCTAGTTGTGGTAGATGCAATGAGTCGACTCAAACACACATCAGGATACAACACATATTTATTAAATCTACATACAGCAAGGATCAGCAGTCATCATATCTCCGAGCTGCTACTCATTCTAACTAGCGTAAGCAGGCTCTTGATAATATAAAGTACATAGTAGGTGGAGTCACTACTGACAAACACTATAATTGGCTAGTATGAAGTAGCCAATCTACATCCTTCCTTGTAGATACAAAAGAAGCATTGGTGGCTAAGCAATATAGGTGAGATAGTAATAATACATTTGCAGAATTACACAAAATCACCATATCTAACAGGTGGCCTGCAAACCCTTCCGGCCCGTGTGCAGTACGAGTACCCCTCACCTCCTTTCACTGGAGAAGAAACCAGGGAGGGAAATAGGGAAACGACCGGCGGCCCGACAGGCAGGGAGGGTGACGAGATAGGCAAGCTAGACGCCAAAACGCCGCGGGAAAACTGCAGTGGGAACAGTGGGCAGTGGGGATGCAGGATCGACTGTGGGAGGGTATACGAAACGTGAGGCATTAGGATATAGAGTCGCAGGACACTGTTCCTTCACTGGAAGGATATGTTGACAGTTGCGTCTGTAGATGACCCCGTCCTCTTCAACCAGATAGGAGCGCGGCTCTTTGGCAGGGCCGTAGATGTGTCCTAGACGTGCATAACCCTTGTTTGTCTGGAGACAGACCATTCGTCCATGAGCGAGCAAGTGGCTTGTCGAAGAAGCATTTCTGCATGTCACACTTGGATTGTAGTTGCTTCTGAGCTGCAGTTGAGGAACAAACTTGTGGCTGCAGAAGCTGCTGGGTCATAGGCAGAGGAGCACGGGTTTGGCGAGACATCAGTCGTTGGGCTGGAGAACCCAGTATGGGATCCCGTGCAATATTGCTTAGGTTGAGCAAGTCCAGGTACACGTCTGATTTGACAAGGTATGACCGCTCCATGAGTTGTTTTGCACTCCGTACAGCGCGTTCGGCGAGTCCGTTGGACTGTCGGAATTCAGGGCTGCTGGTAAAATGTTGAAGGTCCCATCATTGTGCAAACTTTTTAAAAGCTTGGCTGGTAAACAGTCTGCCGTTGTCAGACTGGATAAGTACAGGGGAGCCGTGCACGGAGAGGTGACGCTGCAACCTTTTCGATTACTGCTTCAAAAGTACTGGTTTGAAGTAAGTCGATTTCGAACCAGCCAAAGTAAGAGTCCACAAGGACCAGATAGTGTTTCCCATGCCATTCGAAGATGTCGGTGGCTAACGTGGACCATGGGAGAGGGGGTACTGGGTGCGGCAGTAAAGGCTGCTTTTGTTGATGTGGCATCAGGCTTTTGCAGATGGTGCAAACTTCGTTTTTGGAGGGCTGCCTCCACTCCAGGGTGGCGTCAAAGTATTTGTCTCGGAGGGCTGCTGGGACTACTGCTTTGTGACCCTTGACAATAATTCCGTCCTGTAATACTAGTTAATCGCAAACCAGGAAGTATGGGCGTATCTCGAGCGGGGTATTGTGTTGTTTGTCTGGCCAGTCGCGTCGGATGACTGCAGAGAGCAATTGTAAGATCTCGTCAGCAGCCCTGTGTTCTGCTAGGCTGCTCAGTCAGTTGGCACAAACAAAACCTTCATTACTGAGAATTGGTCCTGTTCAGAGAGTTGTTCGTTGGTTTTACGTGGAGCTCGAGATAGTGAGTCTGCTATGTGCATGCCTTTACCTTTCTTGTAGACAATTTGAAATCAAGTCGCTGCAGTTGCATCATCATTCGTTGTAGTCGTGCTGGGCAGCATAGATGGGTTTGTTCAAAATGGTGAACAGCGGCTGGTGGTCTGTCTTGATAGCCACAGACCTTCCAAAGATAAAGTCCTTGAATTTAGTGCAGGCAAAAACCACTGCGAGCAGTTCTTTTTCGATCTGGGCATAATGCTGTTTAGTGTCAGTCAGTGTTCGGGAGGCGTATGAAACAGGATTGAAATTGCTATCGGTAGTGGTCTGTAGGCACGCTGCGCTTAGCCCATACTGGGACGCATCGCAGGTGAGCGTTATTGGCAAATCCAAAGCAAAGTAGGTGAAAATAGTTACACTAGCCACTTGCAATTTGAGAGTGTCAAAAGCTGTTTGGTGCTGCGGGTACCAGGACCATGCCACGTCCTTGTGTGTCTGTTTTCGTAGGGGGGCAGATATGTCGCTGAGGTTGGAAATAAATTTACCCTGGTAGATGACCATTCCGAGGAACCTATGTAAGCTTACAACGTCTGTAGGAACCGACATTTTGTTGATAGCTGTAGTTTTGAATGAGTCTGGTTTGTGATCATCACTCGTGAACACATGTTCGACGTAAGTAACTTCTGGAACTCAAAGCCTTCACTTCAGGGGATTCAGTTTGAGCTGAATGTCTTTGGCACGGTCGAGTACTTTCTTCAGATAGGCGTCATATTCAGCCAGATCGCGTCTGTAGACAAGAATACCATCGACAATGATAGCGCATGGGTACTCTGCAAACAATTATTCCATAGTGCGCTGGAAAACATAGCTGGCGGAGTTGATGCCAAAGGGCATTCTCAGAAATTTGTATCGTCCAAAATGAGCTTTTGGCATCCAGAATTGAGAATACTGCTGCATTGCCTATCTGGGCAGCAACTTCTTCTGTCATTCGCATTGGGTAATGCAGGCGTTTAATGGCAGTATTTAGATCTCTGGGGCTGATGCAGATATGGATCTCCTCCTTGTTTTTCTTTGTTGCAACAACCATGGTGGAAACGCAGTCAGACAGGTCTGTAACTTCAGCTATAACACCAATGGAGACCATGCACTTGAGCTCAGTGTGTATTCGGTCGCGCATGGCATACTCAACACGATGTGGCACTCTGACCACAGGAGTAACTTTGGGATCAACAGTAATATGGTATTTGAAAGGCAACTTGCCAAGCCAATCATTAAACAGTTTTTTTATATTGAGAGAGTAGCTGTTGTGTGGGCCCATCAGCGAGACAGAGTTTATGGACTGCTCGGCCAAAGTAAACCAGGCCTAGATCGTGGCATGCATTGTTACTGAGCAAAGTCTCGGAATCTCCATTAACAATATAAAACGGTAAGGTATGGGTCTGTTTGTTGATGGTGCACTTTAAATCAGCTTGTCCAAGTGGGTGCAATACTTCTCCCCCGTAAGCCTGAAGTGTTGCAGAGGCTTTATCAATACGTTCAGAATTACGGATTTTTTTAAAACTCTCTTAAAGAGATGACGTTGCATTTGGCGCCAGTATCTACCTTTGCGATCAAAGGTCTGTTATTCCCAAAATGATTACCTCAGGGTCAAGTTGCTCGTTAGATAAAGGGACGAGAGGGTGGATGGCAGAACTGGTATCTGTACTCTCTGAGAGAGGAGCGGGGGATTGCGAGTTGGACTCTTGGAAGTCATTATCAGTAAGCTCATGTTGAAGCAGGTGCAGGTTCGTCCTTGAAGCTACAGGAGTCGCATGGGAATGGCAACACCGACCAAAGTGGTTTAATTTCTTGCAGAAATTACAGGCTTTCCCATAAGCCGCACAGAATTGACGACCCACAGCATGGAAATAGTTACAATTTTGCCAATGAACATTTCGATGAACGATGCGAGCATAATGAGTGTAGTCACACTCGAAAAGACGCCAATGTTCAGCAATGTCAGAATCAAATATCAGAGGAATTGGACGGCGACACGAGTTTGCCATGATTAAGATAAACAAAAGCACACAAAATAATCAAAAGAAAATAAAACCCGATAAACATGAGCGGAATGGGTAGTGAGTCGACTCGAACACACATCAGGATACAACACATATTTATTAAATCTACATACAACAAAAATCAGCAGTCATCACACCCCTGAGCTGCTACTCATTCTAACTAGCATAAACAGGCTCTTGATAATATAAAGTATATAGTAGGCGGAGTCACTGCTAACAAACACTATAATTGGCTAATGTGAAATAGCCAATCTACAGTAGGATTATATAGTTTCCTGATAACAGCTGGGAAGAAACTGTCCCTGAATCTGGAAGTGTGCGTTTTCACACTTCAATACCATTTGGCCGATAGGGGAGGGGAGAAGAGGGAGTGACGAGGGTGTGACTCATCCTTGATTATGCTGCTGGTCTTGCCGAGGCAGTGTGATGTATAAATAGAGTTACTCCTGCAATTTACTCCAGCAACTTCCGAATTATATGCAGGCAGATAATTGATGGTCTTGTCATCATTTTCGGCAGAGACATTATAGGCCAAAGGGTCTGTTACTGTGCTGTACCGTATTATGTTCTAAGCTTTTGGAGGAATGTGGAGGAACGATTAGTAAGTTTGTAGATGACCTAATGATTGGTGGTGTTGTGGCTAATGAGGAATGTTGTCTAAGACCACAGAAGGGTGTGGATTGCATGAAAAGTTGGGCAGAATATTGGCAGATTAAATTTAATCTGCTGAAAGTTAGGACAATTATATTGCAAATTTATAAAGCTCTGATTAGAATGCATTTGAAGTATTGTATGTCACACTGTAGGAAGCATGGGGTCTGTGCTAGAGAGAGCACAGAGATTTGCCAGGTTGTGCCCGGCTTAGATGACTTTGGTTATAGGGAGAGATTGGAGTTGGTGGATTTGTTTTCTTGGAGAAAAAGAGACTAATAGAGGTACATAACATTGTATATAAATATACTACACTAATCCCAGTTACCTTAATTATATCCTTCCGCATGGATAGGGTAGATAATCTATTTGTCACGGTAGAGCTAGGAGAAAGAAGAGCCCATGGAATAAAAGTGACTGGAAACAGTAGGGAATTTGAGGGAAAATATTTTATTATGCAGAATGTTTGATATCTGGAACATGCTGATGGAGAAGCTGGTGGAATCAGATGCAATCCTTATGCTTAAGAGATACTTAGACAAATATTTAAAGGCAGAGAAGGATGGGGATCTAATATAGGCAACTGGAATTTGTGTAGAATTGCAAAATGGTCAGCATGGACATGGTGAGATGAAGTGCCCCTTTCTGTGCTTTGCACCTCTTTAATCTATGACCTGTTGTGTACAATGATAGTGGGCAAAAGTATGAATTTTTTGATGCACAAATATTTATCTTACTATTCAATATTTCAGGATGGGGAGCAATTTTAGCTTCTAAAATGAATCCCTTGTCAGTAGCATATGTAGTGTTTTCAATTTCATGGCATACATATGTGTGATTTATGTTCCTAATATGCACTTTTGAGGGATAAAAAAGCAAATTGAGATATCAAAGAGATTGACAGTCAACCTGGAAACAATAATGCTGACAAAATATGTTCTTCTGTTTCGTTGGGCAGAATAAAATCCATAAAGTTGCAGAGAATAATAATTCCTTGTCTTATTGCAGAGTTATTTCAAAGCTGAGGAAATCACCACTAGTCGATGGAACTTAACCATCTAAAATTCCTTGGTCAAATGCTTCAATTGCTGATTATGAATTTATTAGGCAATTGCTTGTTACTGAATATTGTGAGTCAGTTTGGTTGTTGATTTGGAATGTTGGGATGACCTACTGGAGCAGGACCACTGCTCAGACTCACACCCACAGTGTCCAACAGCTCTTGCTTTTTTCCCCAGATGTTGTGGGCTGAATTAACTGACCTCTCTGTGCAGAAGGCATCCTACAATGCAGATTAGGCTCTGAATGGTGAGTAAACCTCGAGCAGTAATTTAATCTACTACATTCAGCACTCCTGATGTGACCTCCTATACATTGGTGAGACCAAGCATTGGCTAGGCAACCAATTTGCTGAACACTTGAGTTTGGTCCATCAAGGCCTATTGGAACTCCAGGTTGCTAACCATTTTAACTCCTATTCCCACACTGACCTTTCTATCTTGGGCCTTGGGCCTTCTCCATTACCAGAGTGAGACCACTTACAAACTGGAGAAACAACTTTCATATTTTTGGTGTGCTTGCAACCTCATGGCATGAACAATGAATTATCCAATTTTAGGTAACCACTGCAAACACTCTACCCTCTCTCCTTTCTCCCTCCCAACATCTGGAACGACTGCTTGGGTCCTTGAATGGAGTCGAGGGGGAAGGTAAAGGGACAAGTGTTGCATCTCTTGCGGTTGCAACGGAAAGTACCCGGGGAGAGGGTGGTACGGAAGGGGAGGGAAGAATTGACAAGGGAGTTACGGAGGGAGCAGTCTTTGCGGAAGGCAGACATAGGGGGAGATGGGAAGAAGTGGCGAGTGGTGGGGTCACGTTGGAGGTGGCGAAACTGACGGAGGATTACTTGTTGTATGTGACGGCTGGTGGGGTGAAAGGAGAGGGCTAGGGGGACTCTGCCCTTGTTGCGAGTAGGGGGGTGGGGGGATGGGGAGAGAGAGCAGTGTTGCGGGGTATGGAAGAGTTCTGTTGCAACCGCAAGAGATGCAACACTTGTCCCTTTAACTCACCATCGACTCCATTCAAGGACCCAAGCAGTTGTTCCAGGTGCGACAGAGGTTCACCTGCATCTCCTCAAACCTCATCTATTGCATCCACTGCTCTAGATGTCAGCTGATCTACATCGGTGAAACCATGCGGAGGCTTGGCGATCGCTTCGCCGAACACCTCTGCTCGGTCCGCAATAACCAAGCCGACCTCCCGGTTGCTCAGCACTTCAACCCCCCCTCCCATTCTCCATCCGACCTTTCTGTCCTGGATCTCCTCCATGGCCAGAGCGAGCAATACCGGAAATTGGAGGAACAGCACCTCATATTCCTCTTGGGGAGTCTGCATCCTGCGGGCATGAACATTGAATTCTCACAATTTTGTTAGCCCTTGCTGTCTCCTCCCCTTCCCCAGCCCTCGGCCTGTCTCCTCCCATCCCTCAGCCCTTGGGCTCCTCCTCCTCCTTTTTCCTTTCTTCTCCCTGTCACCCCCCATCAGTCTGAAGAAGGGTTTTGGCCCGAAACATTGCCTATTTCCTTTGCTCCATAGATGCTGCTGCACCCGCTGAGGTTCTCCAGATTTTTTGTGTACCTTCGATTTTCCAGCATCTGCAGTTCCTCCTTAAACACCTATTCAGTAGTGTTCTCAAACCCTCCTTGAAATAATGTATACTCCTCACCAACGTCGAACCTGGCTAAAGAATCATAGAAACATAGAAACATAGAAATTAGGTGCAGGAGTAGGCCATTCGGCCCTTCGAGCCTGCACCGCCATTCAATATGATCATGGCTGATCATCCAACTCAGTATCCCGTACCTGCCTTCTCTCCATACCCTCTGATCCCCCTGGCCACAAGGGCCACATCTAACTCCCTCTTAAATATAGCCAATGAACTGGCCTCAACTACCCTCTGTGGCAGAGAGTTCCAGAGATTCACCACTCTCTGTGTGAGTGAATCTGTGTGAGTGAATCCTCAAAATGGTATTGTGATTGACACTGAGATTTTCAATTCTCTTTGTTTCTTTCGCTGAGCAATGGAGCTCTGCATGCTGGTACGCTGGTATGCTGGTAGTGGCAGATAATTTCTTCATTTTTATGAGCTTGAGTTCTTGCAAAGTTGTAATCAAGAACTGGGAAATGGTAGTAACCTATATATAGTTATTTTTTCAACCAACCAGAATTCATAACTCATATGGCTAAAATTACATGCAGTAATTCTCAACACAGAAATAAGGAACTTGTACTGGTTTACAAAATAAGACACAAAGTGCTGGAGTAATTCAACAGGTCAGGCAGCATCCCTGAAGAACATAGACAGGTGATGTTTTGGGTCGAGGCCCTACTTCAGTAATTGTCCACGTTTTGTGATACTTGAAAGGGAATGTACAGCATTTGGATTACTATTCCAAATTACTATTTGGTTTTACAAGCCAAATTTAAAGGAATGTTTCGCATCACAAAAATCAGAATTATGTAATTGTGTGTGGTGTGTGGAAAAACAAGTACTGAAAATGGAAATAGATATACACAAGAATAAAAAATATTGAAATGTTGAATGGTTTTAAACAGCATTTATATCAGATTTAAATCATTCAGTGCATGGATAAAAATGATGGATGAATTCCCAAGGATGATACTTTCCTCTTGCTAAAAGCCATTATTCACAACCTTCAAATGACTTTGTGGTTCTGAAGATTGTTATAACTTAAATTCTGGCTCAGGCACCAACAACGTTGTCAAATCACAAACTGCCCTCTTTCTTTCTGAGTCACTATGTATAACCATATAACCATATAACAATTACAGCATGGAAACAGGCCATCTCGGCCCTTCTAGTCCGTGCCGAACACGTATTCTCCCCTAGTCCCATCTACCTGCACTCAGACCATAACCCTCCATTCCTTTCCCGTCCATATAACTATCCAAATTATTTTTAAATGATAAAATCGAACCTGCCTCCACCACCTTCACTGGAAGATCATTCCACACAGCTACCACTCTCTGAGTAAAGAAGTTCCCCCTCATGTTACCCCTAAACTTTTGTCCCTTAATTCTCAAGTCATGTCCTCTTGTTTGAATCTTCCCTACTCTCAGTGGGAAAAGCTTATCCACGTCAACTCTGTCTATCCCTCTCATCATTTTAAAGACCTCTATCAAATCCCCCCTTAACCTTCTGCGCTCCAAAGAATAAAGACCTAACTTGTTCAACCTTTCTCTGTAACTTATTTGCTGAAACCCAGGCACCATTCTAGTAAATCTCCTCTGTACTCTCTCTATTTTGTTGACATCCTTCCTATAATTGGGCGACCAAAATTGTACACCATACTCCAGAATTGGCCTCACCAATGCCTTGTACAATTTTAACATTACATCCCAACTTCTATACTCAATGCTCTGATTTATGAAGGCCAGCACACCAAAAGCTTTCTTTACCACCCTATCTACATGAGATTCTCCCTTCAGGGAACTGTGCACAGTTATTGCTAGATCCCTCTGTTCAACTGCATTCCTCAATTCCCTACCATTTACCATTTACGTCCTATTTTGATTTGTCCTGCCAAGATGTAGCACCTCACACTTATCAGCATTAAACTCCATCTGCCATCTTTCAGCCCACTCTTCCAACTGGCATAAATCTCTCTGTAGACTTTGAAAATCTACTTCATTATCCACAACCCAACCTACCTTAGTATCATCTGCATACTTACTAATGCAATTTACCACACCATCATCGAGATCATTGATGTACATGACAAACAACAGTGGACCCAACACAGATCTCTGTGGCACTCCACTAGTCGCTGGCCTCCAACCTGACAAACAGACATCCACCATTACTCTCTGGCATCTCCCAATAAGCCACTGTTGAATCCATCTTGCTGCTCCACCATTGATACCCAACAATTGAACCTTCTTAACCAACCTTCCATGAGGAACCTTGTCAAAGGCCTTACTGAAGTCCATATATACAACATCCACTGCTTTATCCTCATCAATTTCCCGAGTAACCTTTTCAAAAAATTCAAGAAAATTAGTCAAACATGACCTTCCAGGCACAAATCCATGTTGACTGTTCATAATCAGACCCTGTTTATCCAGATGCTTATATATATTATCTCTAAGTATCTTTTCCATTAATTTGCCCACCACTGATGTCAAACTAACAGGTCTATAATTGTTAGGTTTACTCTTAGACCCCTTTTTAAACAATGGAACAACATGCGCTGTACGCCAATCCTCCGGCTCTATTCCAGTTTCTAATGACATTTGAAATATTTCTGTCATAGCCCCTGCTATTTCCACACAAACTTCCCTCAATGTCCTAGGGAATATCCTGTCTGGACCTGGAGACTTATCCACTTTTATATTTTTCAAAAGTGTCAGTACTTCCTCTTCCTTGAATCTCATAGTTTCCATAGCTACTCTACTTGTTTCCCTTAACTCACATAATTCAATATCCTTCTCCTTGGTGAATACCGAAGAAAATAAATTGTTCAATATCTTCCCTATCTCTTTTGGCTCTGCAGATAGCTGTCCACTCTGACTCTCTAATGGACAAATTGTATCCCTCGTTATCCTTTTGCTATTAATATAGCTGTAGAAACCCTTTGGATTTACTTTCACCTTACTTGCCAAAGCAACCTCATATCTTCTTTTAGCTTTTCTAATTTTTCTTTCTTTACATTCTTTATACTCCTCAAGCACCTCATTTACTCCATGCTGCCTATAATTATTGTAGATCTCTCTCTTTTTCTGAACCGTGTCCAATTTCCCTTGAAAATCATGGCTTTTTCCAATTTTTACTATTTCCTTTCAACCGAACAGGGACATAAAGATTCTGTACTCTTAAAATTTCACCTTTAAATGTCCTCCATTTCTCTTCCACATCTTTCTCATAAAACAAAATGTCCCAATTCACTCCTTTTAAATCCTGTCGCATCTCCTTTTGTTGTCTAACTGCAAAAATAACTTGTACAAACAAGGAACTGCGGATGCTGGTTTACAAAAAGACACAAAGTGATGGAATCACTAAGCGTGTAGACAAAAGTGTTGGAGAAACTCAGCGGGTGCAGCAGCATCTATGGAGCGAAGAAAACAGGCAACATTTCGGGCCAAAACCGTTCTTCAGACTGATGCAGGGTGGTAGGGGGGGAGGGGGGGTGCGCGAGAGAAGAAAGCAGAAAGGAAGAGGAGGAGCACCACCAGAAATTGGAGGAGCAGCACCTCATATTCTGCTTGGGCAGTTTGCACCCTAGAGGCATAAACATTGACTTCTCTAATTTCAGGTAGCCCTTGCTGTCTCCTCCCCTTCTCAGCTCTCCCTCAGCCCTCGGACTCCTCCTCTTCCTTTCTCCTTTCTTTTCTCGCTCCCCCCACCCTGCATCAATCTGAAGATGGGTTTCGGCCCGAAACGTTGCCTATTTCCTTTGCTCCATAGATGCTGTTGCACCCGCTGAGTTTCTCCAGCACTTTTGTATACCTTCGATTTTCCAGCATCTGCAGTTCCTTCTTAAAAACTTTGAATCACTCTGCAGGTCAGATGTCATCCGTAGAGAACATGGATAGGAGACCCTTTGGACTGATGATCTATCCATATTCTCCAGTGAAATGGGCTGACTCGCTGAGTTACTCCAGCATTTCGTATCCAAAAATAATTTGCTCTTCAAGAATTTTAAAAAGCTGTGCTTTAAATGACTGCACAAAATAAAGTAAATTACTGCAGTCGCTGGATATCTGAAACAAAAACATGAATCCAGGAAATACTTGGCAGCTCAGAAATCATCTGTGTAAAAAGAACATGGATAGATTTGTAAATCTTTTCATTTAAAAAAGTGCTTTAGATATAGTTCCGGTGAAGCGGGAGAACCTGTTTGAGTAGGAGGAATCAATGATTATGAAATGCATGCTATAAACCAATTAAACTTTTTTTAACAAATGATTTCTCACAAATATAAATGAGGTGGTTCCCATATCTAGAGAAGTTGTGATTTATTTTCCCTCAAAATGTTGGCGTAGCTCTGCTAATAGCAATCCATACTTTTGGTAAATAAGGTATTTCGAAGAGAACTAATTTTTTCGATGACATGGCACAAAAAACCCCGAAAATGTGATAACTGCAAAGAAACTAATAGGGCAATTGCAGTCTGCAAATTTTTGAGCAAACATTATCATGAGAACTATTCAAGTAACATTATCTTCCCACCAGCCATCAGTTCCCGCTAAATCCTGATGGAATATACAGTGGCTTGCAAAAGTATTCATACCCCTTGAACATTTCCACATTTTGTCACGTTACAACCACAAACGTAAATGTATTTTATTGGGATTTTAAGTGATAGACCAACACAAAGTGGCACATAATTGTGAAATGGAAGGAAAATGGTTTCAAATTTTTTTACAAATAAAAAACTGAAAAGTGTGGCGTGCAAAAGTATTCAGCCCCCTTTACTCTGATACGCCTAAATAAAATCCAGTGCAACCAATTGCCTTCAGAAGTCACCTAATTAGTAAATAGAGTCCACTTGTGTATAATCTAATCTCAGTATAAATACAGCTGTTCTGTGAAGGCCTCAGAGGTTTGTTAGAGAACATTAGTGAACAAAGAGCATCATGAAGCCCAAGGAACACACCAGAGATCAGGGATAAAGTTGTGGAGAAGTTTAAAGCAGGGTAAGGTTATAAAAAAAATCCCAAGCTTTGAACATCTCACGGAGCACTGTTCAATCCATCATCCGAAAATGGAAAGAGTATGGCACAACTGCAAACCTACCAAGATATGGCCGTCCACCTAAACTGACAGGCCGGGCAAGGAGACCATTGATCAGAGAAGCAGCCAAGAGGCCCATGGTAACTCTGGAGGAGCTGCAGAGATCCACAGCTCAGGTGGGAGAATCTGTCCACAGGACAACTATTAGTCGTGCACTCCACAAATTGGGCCTTTATGGAAGAGTGGCAAGAAGAAAGCCATTGTTGAAACAAACCCATAAGAAGTCCCGTTTGCAGTTTGCCACAAGCCATGTGTGGGACGCAGCAAACATGTGGAGGAAGGTGCTCTGATCAGTTAAACCAAAGTTTTTGGCGTAAATGCAAAACACTATGTGTGGCGGAAAACTAACACTGCACATCACCCTGAACACACCATCCCCACTGTGAAACATGGTGGTGGCAGCATCATTCTGTGGGGATGCTTTTCTTCTGCAGGGACAGGGAAGCTGGTCAGAGTTGATGGGAAGATGGATGGAGCCAAATACAGGGTAATCTTGGAAGAAAACCTGTTAGAGTCTTCAAAAGACTTGAGTCGGTGGGGGCGCTGCAATGGCAGCAGCCCTGTCAGCAGCGTGTTAGTTTTTTCAACTTTTTAAATTTTTTTAGTATGTTTTAAAGTATGTTTTTAATGTTTCTTTGTGTGTTTTGTGTGGGGGTGGTGTGGGGGGGTGAGGAGGAAACCGTTTTGGCCGCCTCCTCCATGGAGAGGCGACTTTTTCCAGGTCGCCTCCCCGTGGCCTAACAACAAGGATCGGCGCGGCCTTTTCCGGAGACGCACCCGGGGCTTCAGCGTGGACTCTCGGCCTGGAGGAGAGCGCTCCGTTTCGCTGGTCCGGGGCAGCCGGCAGCCTGAAGCCGCGGTCTGCACAGCTCCAGCTGGCGCGGCGTCTACAGCCCGGGATCCCTCGTGGGGGGCCCGGGGGAAGAAGAAGCCATCACTGCCGGCCCGCGGCCAACTTCTACCGTGGGCGCTGTGGCGACTTACCATCACCCCTGGAGGGGAGCTTCGACCGCCGGCCCTGCGGTCTGCAGTGCTTCTGGCTGCGGCGCGGAGGGAACTTTCTTCGACCACCGGCCTGCGGCCTACACCAACTTAAAGCCGCGGTCTCCGGTGGGGAAGAGTCGACTCTGGACTTACCTGGACTTGTACCTTGTCCTTTTACCATCTGGACGCCTGCAGCAACGGCTGCGGAGGGTTGAGGTCACGACCACGGGGGAAAATGGAGGAGGACTGGCCAAATTGTGTGCCTTCCACCACAGTGATGAATGCTGTGGTGGATGTTTATGTTAAATTTTTATTGTGTCTTTCTGTGTGTTCTTTATAATTGTACCGCTGCTGACATATTAATTTCACTTGCACTTATGTGCAATGTGACAAATAAACCGTATTGTATTGTATTGTATTGTATTGAGACTGGGGCGGAGGTTCACCTTCCAGCAGGACAACGACCCTAAACATACAGCCAGAGCTACAATGGAATGGTTTAGATCAAAGCATATTCATGTGTTAGAATGGCCCAGTCAAAGTCCAGACCTAAATCCAATTGAGAATCTCTGGCAATACTTGAAAATTGCTGTTCACAGACGCTCTCCATCCAATCTGACTGAGCTTGAGCTATTTTGCAAAGAAGAATGGGCAAATATTTCAGTCTCTAGATGTGCAAAGCTGCTAGAGCCATACCCCAAAAGACTTGCAGCTGTAATTGCAGCGAAAGGTGTTCTACAAAGCATTGACTCAGGGGGGCTGAATACTTTTGCACACTGCACTTTTCAGTTTTTTATTTGTAAAAACATTTGACAACCATGTATCATTTTCCTTCCACTTCACAATTATGCACCACTTTGTGTTGGTCTGTCACATAAAATCCCAATAAAATACATTTACGTTTGTGATTGTAACGTGACAAAATGTGGAAAAGTTAAAGGGGTATGAATACTATTGCAAGCCACTGTACATTGATTCTTCTCCATGAATTGTCACCTTGTCGTGGTGGAGAACCTTGTGTGGACCTGAGATCCTGAGAGCGATGCCATCTGGAGCTATGCTCCTGGTAGGGCCGCCCGTGGCAGTAAGGTCGAGGGGGGAGGTCTCTGGCAAAGAACTATCCAACCAAGACCTCAACGGTGGAACAGGCGGAGGATGATGGCTGACCTTAGTAGAGCGCCACAACGCTGGGAAGGCGGATGAAGGCTGCAGCAGAAAACGGTCTCCGATCGTCTTGGACTCCAAGTCACTGGATCCTGACCCAAATCTGTCAAGGACCGTGGGGTGGCTGTCTGTGCACCAGTCTCCTCATGTTAAACTAAGTCAAACACAGATGTCCTCCATATAGAGAATAACACCCTATGGAAACCTAGGGCCTAAGATACATTGATTGGTCAAGAAAATGCATGTCAAGAATAAGATTGAATTTAAAGGTAAAAGCTTCAAAATGCAAGTGGATACATTAATATTTTGTGCACAAGATATTTTAAATGCATTTTTGGCAAACCAGTTTTGGAAACAGGATACAATCAACGTTTTATAAATGTTTACAAGGATTGTGTTCATCCAGTTTTATCTGTGTTTATTATAATTTTACAATTAGTAAAATACACAAGATAAGGATTCATTTCTTTTTTGCTCGGGTCATTGACATATTCTGTGCATCTATATGAAATAATACGGCAACATCTTCAGTCGTTGGTAATTATAAAACACATCATTCTCTTTTTTTGTATTGATTATCTATATACTTATAAAACACTCATCTTGTGTGTGTGTGTGTGTGTGTGTGTGTATCTTCGCCAGAGCACTGCTGAAATTTTGACAGAATCTTACTCACATTTTTCCGGTCATCAGCCAGAGAGAGGGAAAGAGGAAGAGAGGGAGAGAGAGAGGAGAGAGAGAGAGAGAGAGAGAGAGAGAGAGAGAGAGAGAGAGAGAGAGAGAGAGAGGGGGGGAGAGAGAGAGAGAGAGAGAAGGAGGGATAGAGAGAGAGGGGAGAGAAGGAAAGAGAGAGGAGTACAGAGTGGAGAGAGAGAGAGTGAAAGACGAGGGAGAGAGAGAGAGAGAGTGCCTTTCAAGGTTTTTGTCGATGGAGAAGGAACAGAGGCAGAGGAGCTTCATGGATTGACTTATCGTTGGACTGCTGAAACTTTCCTTTGCTTAAGGATTCGTGCACTAGTGTGAAATTCCTGAGTTTTCTCTGCATCGCCGTGGGTGTGATTGTTGTTGGCGGATTGCCAAGAGTGCCTGGAGATCAAGGGTAGGAAAGATTTCTGTGTCTTTGTCGTTTTTAGCACCGATTCTCTGCCCTAAAATCATTTTGCACAGTGCTGCTGCCTGGCTTAATGTGAAGAAGGTACTTTTGCTTCAGGCAAGACTGTAAAAGAGCTTCTCAAAAGCTGCTCTCGGCTGTGGACGAACTTGGGGACTTCTCTGCTTCAGCTGGAGGAATCTGCTTTCTTCTTGTCTTAGACTGTCACTGTTTCTGGGACTTCACTTGGAGATGAGCTGCTGGGGTGCCTGGAGCTGGTTGGTGCCACTGTCAGGATGGCTGGGTCGTGGCCGAAGGACCAGAGTCACGCAGCGGTGGTATCAGCGGCTGGCACGAGGCCATTTGAGGATGAGCCTCATGTTGACTTGGATTGGGAAAGATTCGGTACCTTGGTCCAAACTGGGCCCCTGTGGACCAGGGGAGCAATTACAAAGGGCATGAATGACCTTCTCAAGAGGGGTGCTGTTGTTTCTTCCGAGCTCGAAAGAGGAAAGGTTGAGATGATACTAAAGTCCCGGGAGGATGTGGCCTTGGTGTTCGAGAGGGGGATCTCAGTGGGGGGGCACATACAGGTGGATGTGAGGGTATCCAGGGTGAGACCGGTTTCTTCTGCAGAGTTGCCCCACGTGTATTCAGGATGCAACACTTCTTCCACACTTGTCTAAGTTTGGGGCGGTGCGGTCTAAGTGCTTTAGGCTTATGCACCCCGGGAATGACCCAGATGAAAACGAGGTCTTGAGCTTAAGGAGGAGGGTGTTCATAAAGGTGGGCAAGGGGGAAGGCGCTGAGGGGAGCATCAAGGTGGAGTGTAAGGGTCTCCTCAGAACCGTGTATTGGAGTTGGGGAAAGGCATGGTGTCATGCGTGCAATGAGTTTGGACATCTCCATAGGGAGTGTCATAATCGCGGGGTCGCTGCTAGAATTTCTAGTGCAGCGGCCCATGAATGCACTGCTGGCCCATCCGGGTTGGCCCGTCATGCCTTGGTGGTGCAGGGTGGTACTGCTGATCCGGCTAGGGCTGCCAGCTCCGCCTCGGTGATCCGGGGCGGCAGTGATAGCCCATCTGGTACTGCAAGTTCCGCCTTGGGGACCCGGGGCAGCGATGGCCCCCGCCCCCTATGTCCTGAACCTTCTGATGGCGAGGCACAGGGGGAGGGTGAAGAGGGGGAGGGGGATTGGGAGAAGCTGAAGAAGAAGGGGAAGAAGAAGAAAAAGCCCACCCAAGCGAGTCAAATGCAAGCGGGTGGGCACATGCCTAGATCTGAGACCACCCAAGGGGTGCCTATGAGCTCCAATGAGGTCCAGAATGCACCTGTCGTGGCCCAGTAAGGAGCTGAGGTGGTTCAGACGGGGGCAGGGAAGGTAAAATGTGAGGGTGGTAAAGTGGCAGTGGGTAGTGTGGAGGCGGAAGACCCTTCCTTTATGGAGGTCACCGTACCACCGCATGTTAGCGGGATAAAAAGGAGGCATGCGTCTGGCAAGGAAGAGCAAGGTTGTGGGTCCAAAGCTAGAGGGATGCCTATTTCGAGACCTTCCACCCCTGATGTGGTTGGTGGTCACAAACTAGTGTCTTCCGGGCTGGAGGTTGGGCCTCTGTATCAGGGATCTTCTGCGGGTAATACCAGACCGGGTACTGGGGCTGACTCCTCTGGAGTTGTGTCCTCTGGGCAGGTGGATGTTGCTTCATCTCAGGGGCCCTCCGAGGGAGTTATCTCATCGGGTGTTGAGGTTAACTCCCCTGGGTGTGTGTCCTCTGGGTCGGAGGAGGTTCCCTCGTTTCAGAGGCCTTCTGAGGGTGCTGGAATGCCAGGTGATGGGGTTAGCTCCCTTGGTAGTGTGTCCCCTGAGGCGGGGGGTGAGCAGAGTCAGCCCAAAGGGGGAGGAAAGGGGACATTTTTGTTCCAGTCTGTAGGTATGTTACAAAACCTACCTGAATCGTGGCTGAGCATCTGCCCCACCCCTTGTGTGTGATTTTGGCGCTGTTTAGAGGGGGCGGGTTTAAAACACGATTTTAACTAGGCTGTTGCAATAGAAAATGTTTAGCCTAGTAAATCATTAACGGAAAATCGCTGAAAGACCCCGTCGTAAAGGGATTATTAGTTTTTATGGCCTTGTAAAATAGTTAGAGTAGTTTAAAAATCACTCTCTAAACTCACAACCGCTCGCAGCCCCAGGGTTTTATAAAGCAAACAATTAAAGGTATGTACCTTATTTTTACATTAAATGGGGCATGTATATAACCCTGTTATTAAAGTTTTCTATAGCGAGTAGCTCATTTTGGGCTCTTTATATCCCGCAGTATTTTTCTGGGCATTTGAGGACACAAATCCAGCGCAATGTGAACGTTCTAAACCAGCGCGTTCACAGGAACCCACTAGAAAGCCGATTTAAATTGACTTTAATTTACAGCAATTGAACACTAAATTCCTTCCATTTGGCCTATAAATTGATGTAAATGAGATTTAAAAATCATGTTTTATTGTGAATTATTTGTGAATATTATTTGGACACTTGGGCTATTTAAAAATGTTAATCATTTATTAAGAAATGGATAGATGTTTAGATCTAGTAAATTGAAGTTTGAAATTAGCTACAATTGGGTAACTAACTAATTATATGCTTTAATTTCAGGTCATCCAAGTTAGATTATTTTATATTTGTTTCAGAATGGTTCAATCTATGATAACTGAAAATTTCATTCAGTTCTCTTAATTTTTAAGAAGGTTATGTGCTTTTGACTGTCCACGATCACTGCTTTTTTGTTATGTCCATAGAAAATCAATAGGGAACAAGATGCTAATTTCCGAGTATGAAAATGGCCATAACTTTTTTATTACTTGAGATATGAAAGTGAATTAGGTGTCAAATTAAACTTATTGTTATGCTTTATCTGATGGGATAAATTGCAGGCTTGATTTTTTAAATCTCAAAATTTTGTAACATTGCTACAGTCTGTGCTCCATATCAGAGCCAGTGGAGGTGCTGGGGGGTGAGGTGCCTCACCGGCTGAGTTAGCAGGGGAGAGTCCAAAAGCAAGTGGAGATCCTCTGGGTGGCGCAAGTGGAGAGGGTACTCTGGGTGCTGTGGAGGTTGGGGCTGTTTCGGGTGGCTGCAGTGGAGTGTCTTGTGAAGGTTAATGGTGTGTTGTTGGCTCCCTTTGATTTTGGGAGGGGGGTCCGTCAGGGGTGCCCCATGTTGCGTCAGTTGTTCTCGGTCTGTGTGGAGCCGTTCCTGTGTCTTCTTCGGAGGAGGTTGACAGGCCTGGCCCTACCTGGCTCGGAGGTGGAGGTGGTTCTTTCGGCGTATGCCTATGATGTACTCCTTATGTTTACTGACCCTGGTGACCTGCGGCGAATGCGTGACTGCCAGAAGATTTTCTCGGCTGCATCTTCTGCCAGGATTAACTGGAGTAAGTGCTCTGGACTTTTAGTGGTTCAGTGGCAGGTAGACTCCCTGCCGGAGGGGATGACAATGTATGAGTGGAGCACCACACACCTCCTCTATTTGGGGGTTTAGCTGAGGATGCTTTCCGGCAAACTGGCAGGAGTTGGAGATGAAAGTGGTTGCCAGGCTGGGGCGCTGGTCAGGCCTGCCTGGAGTTCATTCCTTTCAGGGGAGGGTGCTGGTCATAAACCAGCTGGTGGCCTCCATGTTATGGTACCGGCTGGCTACTCTTGTCCCACCTTTTATATTTGTAACTGCTTTACAGAAGAAGCTGGTGGATTTCTTTTGGGGAAATAGGAAGCACTGGGTCTCCGCAGTGGCCCTGGGTCTCTCGTTAGAGGAGGGCAGCCAGTCCTTGGTATGTGTGCTTACCCAGGTGGCAGCTCTCCGTCTCAGGACTCTGCAGAGGTATATGTATGTAGAGAACCCCCCCCAGATGGCACGCTCTGGCCATGCATTTTTTCCATCGGGGTCATTGCCTAAGGGGGGGGTCTCACGGCTTCTGGTGGTGGGCATCAGTCGACCCGCCCTAAGGAGCTTGCCTAGTTTCTAGATGTGCAAAGAGTGAGGAATTTGGCTGTTTTCAGCCAGCATGTTGCTCCACGAGGGGAGGGGGATGTTGCGGCTGCAGGAGTGGCCAGTCCTCACCCTGTCATGGCGGGTGTCGAGGAGAGGCGCGTGCCTAGAGTGGTTCTGACTGAGCTTATCCCCGCTCCGTCAGGTTTGCACATCGGGTTTAGGCTCTGGGATATTTCTCGGGCACCGGCTCCACACAACCTGAGCCACCTTTCTGAGATGGCCAGCATGCCATTTCGTGATGCGAAGAGACGCACACTGTATAGAATGCTCCTTCGCATTCTGCACCTCCTTGCCTTCGTCTCCCGACCTGACACACGGTGTTACCACCCGAAGGCGGGGGAGGTCCCCAGTGGGGGTCACTCTACAAGGGAGTCGTCCCCCTTTACATTGGGAACCTGGGTTGGAGAGTGCTGCACAGAGCATTGGCGTGTAATAAACGTTTGAGTCATTTCACGGGCTCGACCGCCGCATGTATTTTCTGCGGTGAGGAGGAGACCGTGTTCCATGCGTATATGGAGTGTGAGAGGTTACTGTCCCTGTACCAATATCTGAAGGGGTTGTTCCTCAAGTTCTAGTTGCTTTTTAGTCCCACGATTCTAGTGTTTGGACATAAGGCAGGGAGTGGGGCGAGCCGATCGGGAGGGTGGGACCTCCCTGTCGGTTTATTCCTGTGCCTAACCAAGATGGCCATTCACGGGTCCAGGCAGCGGGCGGTCGATGGTCATGCTAGAGCCGGCTGCCTGCCCCTCTTTCGGGCCTACATCCGTGCGTGTCTCTGGAGAGGGAACACGCAGTGTTCACGGGGACTCTGGAGGCTTTCCGTGGGCGCAGTTCACTGCGTGAGGTTGAGAGTATTGTAAATAATTAATGCATTATTGTACTATTATGATTATTTGATACATTGTAACTACTGATTGTGTTTTGATGTGATGTATCATACGATTGCGTTGAATAAAGTTATTGAAAGAAAAAAGAGAGAGCGAGAGCGGCAGGGAGAGAGAGGGAGAGGGGGAGGAGGAGAGGGAGAGAGAGAGTGTTTGTGTCAGGGCCCAACATAGTGTATCATAAAAATGAGTGAAAAAAAATCAAGAGATATCAAATTGTAGGTAGAGTGGCTGATAGGCACATGGAAATATATTGAACTGGGGTGCAGAGCCAGAGAAAATTTCAATTTTTTTTCGAGTGATTGTGATCCCTGCCGCAGAATAAAGTATGAGGAAACATCTGCGAGAAACTTCCACAGGCACGATCTAGATAATGAAGATGAATAACTAACATTTAATGCTATCAAACTATTGGAAAACCAGTTAAGAGTTATATTTGTAGTGCCTTTGTTAAATGTCACCTTTAATTAAGGTCAAACCCATTTTTCTTCAATAAACTGTTAAATTCTGTTACACTTATAATGATAATTATCTGTGAATGAAACTGTCATTCTTGGCTGCTTTACTCATCCAAATAAGCCATAATTCATAGTCTTTGTGTGGGTGGAAATTATTCAGTTTCAGTGTACAAAGAAATTGCTCCTCTCAAATTAACAGTTAGAGAGTTTGACCTGCAGTGGGTCGATCAATCCATTGCAACCCAAAATGAATATAATATTATTTACCTATTGATCTGATTTACTTTTATGCACTTCTCAGATGTAATTTTATTGCTCACTGTAACTCACATGGTTGCACCTGAGAGTGGTTTGATCAAGATGACAAAGTTGACAATGACAATGAGATAAGTTTTTTTGCCTTCCATCACAGCGAGGAGGAGATGCGCTGTGATGGATGTCTGTGTAAATTGTGCTGTGTCTTGGGTTTTTTTTTCTTGTGTGTATGACTGTAGAAACAACATTTCATTTGAGCCTCTATGAGGTTCAAGTGACAAATAAATTGTATTGTGTTGTTGTATTATGTTGTTTGTGTAATATTGGTGATAAAATGATGCAATTTTACTTCGGAGTCACGTAAGTGACTACGTGAAGACCCCGCCAGCATGCATGCGCGACATTGCGTCTCATGCAGTGCACAGCGACGGGCAGGAGAACGAGCTCTCCCGCAGCAAGTTTAAAAACGGGACCTCCAGGTAAGTAAACTACTCAGAGGTCGTATTTTGGAAATCCTTGTTCTGCTTCTCGTTACAGCGCAATGAACAAGGGAAGACAACCAAAGAAGGTCGTACCCCGTCCGACTGCGATGGACAAGGAGGGTCCCAGCAATGGGGTGGGGGCGACCGGCGGCACCTGGACCGCACACGCTGCGGTCCTTAGTCACCGACAATATTTCTGTACAGCCAAGCCCAGCGCCGCTAGCACCACTGCTCGAACAACCGCAGCGGGCTGGAGGCAAGGCTAAACGGAAATCGGAACGGCCGGTTTACTCGGACGAGTCCGGAACGGAAGACTCACTGCCCGAGAGCAGCAGAGGTGACCGTTGGGGCAGCATGGAAAGGCTCATGGAGCAAATGCTCCAGCGAGACTTGCTCCGGGAGATGGGGCAAGCTTGCCAAGGGAGCACAAGCACTCCTGCTTCAGTGCATTACCAAGCACTGGCCATCGCATCACCCTCAGCAGAGGGGAGCGTTGGCGACCAGGACTGGGCTGGTCAAGAACAGGGGTCACTGGCTGAAGAACACGGCAGTGTGCTGGGGGTACAGGATCAGGAAGAACTGCTGGGAGTGGTGAACCGCTATGCGGCAACACCGCAAGCGGGACGGCCATTACAGCCCATATTGGCGGCCAGTATTGACTACCTGTCCTTTAATCCACTCCAAGAACAGGTAGTCAATGAGGTGATGGATCTACACACGCCTCCCCAAAAATTGCATATCGTTCATTGTACCAGCCGTTAACAGTCAAATCTGGGGGTACATTGGGCAGGGTATCCGAACCCAAGAACTTAAATTACAAAAAATACTGAAGCTCCTGACGTTGGCTATAACTTCATATGCTCGTTCCGTGGACGGGGTTCACATGACAAACAATCAACAGGACACCCTGGCTCTGCTGTGCAACACACAGTATGAGATCAACAACTTCCGGAAGGAGGCCATAAGACCTGCCCTCAACACCAAATTCGCAGGACTGTATAAAACGCCGACCTCACAGCCACAGATCCTGCTATTTGGCAAAGACCTACCAAAGCAAGTGAAAGATCTGGATGAAGAGTCCAAGGCATTTGGACTCATGAGAGCAGGCCCCGGATTGAGCAAAACCACAAAACCCAGACAGCAGTACCCCTACGCATCCACCAGTAAGCGTCTACTTCATGGTACTGGTGAAAGAATGGGGCACACATATCATCCCCGGAAGTCTTTTTTAGGACAGGGCCCAGAGCGGACCCCATGGAAGATGCGCTACCCCCACACAGCACCACCCTGACAGACAAAGAACCAGAAGCCCAAGAAGTGAACATTCTACCAATAACAATGGAGGTAGATGGGTCTGGTTCCTAGCAGTACATAAAAGGTGGGGGGCCTTTGCTAACAGGGGGGAGGTTACACCTGTTTTTGGAAGCATGGAGGACTATCACACTTCACAATTATATACTAAAAAGTATTCAAGGATATAAATAATTCATTCAAGAAAGTATGCCACCAGTTCAGCATGCACCCCAAAGGGGATTTACCCTCTCACTAAAAGAAAAACGAGAGGGACAAGCAGAACTGGTGAGGTTACATACAAAGGGAATCATTGAGAAATCTAAACATGAATCTTTGGAATTCGTATCAAATATATTTACTAAAACCAAATGGTGGATGTCGCATGATCATTGACTTAACCATGTTGAATACTTTTGTTAGGTATATACACTTTAAAATGGAAACATTTGTAACTGCCAATCAATTGATTTCCAAAGGATACTTTATGGCAAGCATCGACTTAAAAGATGCATACTATTTAGTGCCCATTCAAAAGGATCATCGTACACACCTAAAATTTAACTGGATAGGGCAACTATGACAGTACAAATCATTGCCTAATGGGCTAACATCTGTTTACCAAGATATTAAAACCAGCCCTGGCAATACTAAGGAAACAAAAACATATTGTCATGGCATATCTTGATGATATTTTCATAATAGGCAAAACCATGGAATTAGCTAATTCAGCAGTATTAGCTACTAAACATTTATTTGAAACCTTGGGGTTTGTCATACATCCAGATAAATCTAAGTTGACGCCATCCACAACTATGGACTATCTGGGATTCACAATTAACTCAGTCCACGTGTCTGTAATGTTGCCAAAAGTAAAAGCAGCAGAATTAATGGTTAACAATCAACCAACCAATCGACAAGTGGCAAGAGTAATTGGGAAATTAGCAGCAGCATTTCGAGCTACCCAGTTTGGACCTTTGCATTATCAAAACTTACAAAGAGCAAAGGTGCAAGCTTTAAAACAACATGCAGGTCTCTTTGACTGAACCATGAAATTACCAATTAAAGCAATATCAGAGTTCCAATGGTGGAAAGAAAACATTTGGCATAGTTTCAGTCCCATCATGATCAATAACCCCAACATTAACAATACAAACAGATACTAGTGCTCAAGGCTGGGGAGCAATTAATACTATATCCAGTACAGGTGGTAGATGGAATAATCTAGAATCATCACTACTACAGACACTGGGTATAAACTATTTGGAAATGTTGGGTGCGTTCTATGGGTTAAAAGCTTATTGTTCAACTATGCACCATTTGCATGTCCGCTTACAGATTGACAATACCACAGTGGTGGCCTATATTAATACAGATGGACTCTGCTTCAGGTATTTTGGTAGTACACACTGGCCTACATAGCCATGGTTCCCAGTGGTCCTTGACAGGGTCATTGAACCACCCATGACCATTCCCAGCAGACCAGATCTACTGATCCACCCTGTCTCAGGCGAAAGTCACCCATGCCATGACAGAATAAACCTGTTGGGTTGCAGACTCTAAAAAGACCTTTACTGGACCTGGGATTGTCTAATAGGACCATGGACATGATGACAGCATCTCACCGACTATCCACCAAGAAACAATATCTCTCCAGCATCAGAAAATGGGAAACATACTGCTCAAGAACAGGGACAACATACAGAACAACAACCATAACTAACGTACTGGAGTTCCTGTCCAGCTTTCACCACGATGAAGGTCTGAGCTATAGCACTGCCAGCCTATCTGGTGCAGGCACCAGGACAACAGGCCATAGGGTCTCATCCGCTGGTGGCCAAATTAATGAGAGAGATCTTTAATACGAACCCCCCTAGACCTAGGTACACCAAGATCTGGGATGCCAGTGTTGTTCTGACATACCTAAGGGGATGGCCACCAGTCAGATCCCTCACTCTGGAACAGCTTACCCTGAAAATGGCTATGCTGATGGCGTTAGTCTCAGCACAAAGGGTCCAGTCCCTTTACCTACTCAGACTGGACAATATGCTCATAACATCAGACCAAATAACGTTCACTATTCAGGAGCTGGTAAAACAGAGCAGACCAGGAACTTCAGGATTCATTATGGAATTCCGGGCGTACCCACCTGACCGCCGCTTATGTGTCATGACACACCTACTACAATACATCAACACAACCAAAGATCCCCGATGGTGAGAAAAGGCACTATGGGTCAACTACAAAAAGCCACATGGTCGGGTGTCGTGTCAAACCATCTCTAGATGGCTCAAACAGGTATTAGGAGCTGCTGGGGTGGATACTGATATTTACACATCTCACTCCACCAGGGCAGCATCTACATCGGTGTGCCATTAGACCACATCCTGGCAACAGCTGGGTGGTCCACGGAAAGAACTTTCCAAACGTTCTACAATAAGCCAATTGTAAAACCTGTTTCATTTGCAGAGAGGATTTTAGACTCTGCAAATATATAATTTAAGCCCGGGGGAGTGTTATTTTCTTTGTTATTGTTTCAAATAAATATCAATATTGTTTTATAAACAGATTCATGATTGATTACGATAGCATACTTCCTCCCTTGAATGACTCGGCAGTGAGTGAAACATGGACTGTTACACGGTTTGAAATCACAGAGCTTTAAAATCTTCACGTAGTCACTCACGTGACTCCAAAGTAAAATAGTAAGATTAAATGAGAACTTACCAGTTTGAAGTTTGATCTTTATTTTATGAGGAGTTACGATGAGGGATTACGTGCCCTCCGCTCCCACCCTCAATTATAAAGGTCAACTGGTAGCTTAGTTCTCCTTATCTTTACTATGTTTATTTCAATTATTGTGTTGTTTCTGTGATTCCACACCGCTGCTTTGAAGTATGTCGCACATACGTGCTGGCGTGGTCTTCACATAATCCCTCAACATAATTCCTCATAAAATAAAGATCAAACTTCAAACTGGTAAGTTCTCATTTAATCTTACTATTGTGTTTTTCTAGTTACTATAAGATATTTATTTAATGCACATGACCTGTGAGAATGCATATACTGCAACAGTGGTAGTTTTGTTGCTAGCACACTGTCTTATTGTCAGGGGTTTGTGGATTCAAGGCTTACTCTGGAGGCAAGAAACAGGCTGATACTTAGTTTAAATATTGAGATAGGGCTGTACCGATGGAAGCAATGCCTTTCAGGTGAGATGTTAAACAGAAGCCCACCTACGCTCTCGAGTGGTGCTCTTTGTGAAGGGATGATACCATGGTTTATGTTGTTTATTAAGCCATTATGGTGATAAATTAATGAAGGCAGTTGGAGAGAAAACAAACTCTGGGATATGTAAAACTGTGAAATGCAGTCAGAGTTGTTGCTGAGACCTCAAGCCAAAAGGAAAATATTGAAATGCCAGCAGATCTGACAATGTGTGGAGAGAGGACAATTTGAAGTAATGGTGCAGATTGATAACTATAATTGATATAGTCAATGTGCAATGTGCAATGTCAAAATGTGCAATTCCATCATCAATTATCATAAAATAAGATAATAAAATATTCACCAGAGACAACAATAAAAATAGTTGGGATGGAAATGGGTGAAAAAGGTAGGAAAACATCACAACAGAAACATTAAGTCATTATATTACCTTGTTATTTATCGGAGATAAAATGGGTATGAGTGCAGGCAGGTGGGACTAAGGGCAAAAAAGTTGTTCGGCATGGACTTGTAGGGCCGAGATGGCCTGTTTCCGTGCTGTAATTGTTATATGGTTATATGGTTATAAGGCCGATAAAGTTAAACGATAACATAGAGAGAGAGAGAGAGAGAGAGAGAGGTTCATTAAATACATAGCAGAGGAATCCATAATAAGATATTAAGAGTGAAATTGAAAAATCAATTAGGAAGGCAAAGAGAAAATGTGCAATGCCATCATCAATAATCATAAAATAAGATAATATATATTCATCAGAGATAACAATAAAAATAGTTGGGATGGAAATGGGTGAAAAAGGTAGGAAAACATCACAACAGAAACATTAAGTCATTATATTATCTTGTTATTTATCGGAGATAAAATGGGTAGACCTATCAATGGATGGAGAGAGAGTAATGAGGTAAGTATTTTAAATAGAAAAATGAATGTAAATATGAGTTCTATAAGGATAAAAATCTCTGATGCGAATCAACACAATTTTTAAATTTGTGGGTAATAGAAAACTGAAGAAATGTTAAATTACATTAATAAGCTTCCCAACTGTTACCAGGCAACTGAATCATCCTACCACAACCAGAGAGCAGTACAATCTACATCTTTAATGACCCTCAGTATATCCTTGATCGGACTTTGCTGGCTTTAACTTGCACTAAACGTTATTCCTGTAAATGGCTCGATTGTAATCATGTATTGTCTTTCTGTCGACTGAACAGCACGTAACAAAATCTTTTCATTGTACCGCAGTACACGTGACAATAAACTAAACTGAAGAATGAACAAATAATTATCAAGATTCAAGTCAAGAGAGTGTTTTATTGTCATCTGTCCTGAAATGGATTAATGAAATTCTTACTTGCAGCAGCACAACATAGTCCTCTGTAAACACCATAATAAACAAAAAAGTTCAGTTTATATCTAAAAAACTAAATGTGCCTTTGTGCATTTTTGTAGGAAGAATTTTTAAGAAGTCTTAGGACAGACACAATACATGGTGTGCTGCCAGAGGCATTGATGCAGTAGACTGTATTTGGACACCAACAAAAATAGGTTAAGATTGGTTATAAAAGACCAATAATTGATTGGGTCAAAGTACTTTCTGATCAACTGGATGTTTCAGTCAGATTACTGCAAGAATAATTTGATATTCATAATGAAGGTTTAATTTTCTCACAGCAGCTTTTAGATGAGATTTGCTGATTATGAACAGACTTCGATGTACTGGAATGCATGTGTCCAAATGAAGCTTTACAGCTGATCTTTAATCACAAGTTTGAATTATCAACCGAGCAAGAATATTGAAAACAGCACATCAAGAAATCATTCAGAGTGTACTCTGAAAAAAGATATGAGATAAACCACGTCTGAATGCACTAGAGCGATCAATATGAAAAACCATTGTCAGCAATTTTGAGTATTGACTGAGCAGTGATTAAAAACTTGGAGGAAATTATGATTTTGTAGACAAGTTGTCAACAATGTAGAACAATGTAGAGTGATAGAGTTATAAGGCAGGGAAATAGCTTTTTGGCCCGACTCGTCTAATCCAACTAAGACTCATTTGTTTGCATTTGGCCCTTATCCTTCTAATCCCCAAATAACATGAGGATAGTACAATGTAAAGAAGCTTTTAATTTAAATTGAGTTATTTGTTAACTTCTTCTTCTTTTCGTGTCTTTGAAGCTGGTTGGTTATATGACAGTTTCCCATTCCTTTACCCAGTCCTTTGCATTTTTATTGAACACTGCAAGGTCCTTTGGGCTGCATTGGTTGGGTAGTAGGGGGCAGACAAGGCAGTGCTGCATTGTATGGTCCTCTTCTCCACATTCACAGGTGGTTTGGCCAGTTTCATAGCCCCATCTGGCCATGGCAGCTTTTGATCGCCCTCATCCTGTTCTCAGGCGGTTGAGCGTCTTCCACTGGACCCATGGTGCTTCTGAGCTCAGAGGGAGGGCTTCAGAAGGAGGGATACCCATGTCAGTAGGAGGGGGGTCATCCTCAAGCCTTTTTGTCCATAGTTGGAGTCTGGTTTCTTCCCGTGATGCTATTAGGGGCTGGACAGGGCTGAGAAAGCTTCTCCTGGACTTCAGCCGTTGGGCCGGGGGTACACGTCTGTAGAGGAGGCGTGGCGTTCATCACTAGTGGCCTTAGTCATCTCTACTCGGCTGGCGACTTCCCGTCTCACATCGGCAGGGGCAATGCCAGCGAGGAGGTGCAGGTTTATGTTGGTGGGCTTCAAGCAGCCAGTGATTGAGCGGCAGGTGTTATTCAACGCTGGGTCTAATTTCTTGGCATGGGATGATCTCTCCCAAACAGGACATGCATACTCCGCAGAGGAGTAGCACAGGGCCAGAGCAGTAGATCTTAATGTGTGTGCTGTGGCTCCCCATTTGGAGTTGGTCAGCTTCCGGAGGATGTTATTTCGGGAGTTAACTTTCAGTTTGGTGTTTTTGACGTGTTCCTTATAGGAGAGAGTGCGATCCAGTGTTACACCGAGGTAGACAGGGTTGGTGCAGTGCTCAAGAGGTGTTCCAGACCATGTGATGTTAAGGGGTCTGCTTGCTTCCCGGTTCCTGAGATGGAACGAGCAGGCTTGGGTCTTCGCAGGGTTTGCGTGTAGGTGGTTGCGCTCGTAGTAGAGGTGTAGCTCATCTAGGGCTGAGGTGAGATTCGCTTCTACAGCTTCAAACGTACTCTCTTGGGATGTTACACAGAGGTCGTCGGCGTAGATGAACCGCTCAGTGTTCTGGTCCATTGGCTGATCATTGGTGTAGATGTTATATAGTAGTGGAGCCAGCACACTACCTTGAGGCAAGCCATTCCGTTGTCGTCGCCAGCAGCTTGTTGTTAAGGACAACATAGAAGCGCCTATCTTTCAGGAGGGCTCCGATGAGGTCCGTGAGTGCCAGGTCTTTGGTATTCTCCAAGATCTTTTTTAGGAGGAGGCGGTGATTCACAGTGTCCTTCACCAAAAATACAATTTTCGCAGTGGACATAGCTACTTCAGTTATTCCAAAGGTAGCATACTGATTTCAGTCAAAGTTCTTGTGTTTACCAATGCGCACTGAAAATGGATTGAAGTCAAACATAAATGTATTTGATGACAGCAGAATGTAACACTGGAGAGATCAGATACATTCTTGTTGTAGATGGAATACAAGCTGAATTAGTGTCTGATGATGATCAACAACTCAATTCATATTTATTTGGGAATTTTATGGATGTCACAGGATCAAATAATTTATTAATTTATCCGTGTCACCATGGAGATCTGTCCACGTGTTGCAAGAAACCCGAGAGCTTCACAATAAATTACCCTGTGGCTAATATCCTCAAATAATCGCATGGCTTCACACCTATTAGTTCAGAGGTATTGATGAATCATAGTCTTTGAACTCATTTGATGCTGACATTTCTAAATTAGCAGAAGATTGGAGAGACAAAATTGAAACAGAAATATCCACGCACATCCGATAATCAGCAAGCAACATGGCTATAGACACTGAAAAAATAGAACCCTGTTGCTGACATCAAAGCATGGAATCATTTGTCCAGGACCCACGAAGCAGCAGTGCACCATGTCAAAAGGGTGCAAGCTCCTCAGTAACAGGAACAACTAGTGTTGGAGACACAGACAGGTTTTGATGAGGCTAAATCAATTGCACAGGTTAGAGAGCAGGCTGAATCTATAGCAATGTTTTATAGCAACTCTGAAAAGTGTTATCACATGCTTTCATCTTAGAGGGATGCAGCAAAGGATATTTGTATATAGCTTTATATACAAGTCAATTGGTGAGAGGATGCATTGTATATGAGATTATGTTAACATGAGCCTTGTGTCCTATATAACCATATAACCATCTAACATTTACAGCAAGGAAACAGGCCATCTCGGCCCTACAAGTCCGTGCCGAACAACTTTTTTTCCCCTTAGTCCCACCTGCCTGCACTCATACCATAACCCTCCATTCCCTTCTCATCCATATGCCTATCCAATTTATTTTTAAATGATACCAATGAACCTACCTCCACCACTTCCACTGGAAGCTCATTCCACACCGCTACCACTCTCTGAGTAAAGATGTTCCCCCTCATATTACCCCTAAACTTCTGTCCCTTAATTCTGAAGTCATGTCCTCTTGTTTGAATCTTCCCTATTCTCAAAGGGAAAAGCTTGTCCACATCAACTCTGTCTATCCCTCTCATCATTTTAAAGACCTCTATCAAGTCCCCCCTTAACCTTCTGCGCTCCAGAGAATAAAGACCTAACTTATTCAACCTATCTCTGTAACTTAGTTGTTGAAACCCAGGCAACATTCTAGTAAATCTCCCCTGTACTCTCTCTATTTTGTTGACATCATTCCTATAATTGGGCGACCAAAATTGTACACCATACTCCAGATTTGGTCTCACCAATGCCTTGTACAATTTTAACATTACATCCCAGCTTCTATACTCAATGCTCTGATTTATAAAGGCTAGCATACCAAAAGCTTTCTTTACCACCCTATCTATATGAGATTCCACCTTCAAGGCAACATTCTAGTAAAGGCTAGCATACAAGGAACTAGGCACGGTTATACCCAGATCCCTCTGTTCAACTGTATTCTTCAATTCCCTACCATTTACCATGTACGTCCTATTTTGATTTGTCCTGCCAAGGTGTAGCACCTCATATTTATCAGCATGAAACTCCATCTGCCATCTTTCAGCCCATTTTTCCAAATGGCCTAAATCACTCTGTAGACTTTGGAAACCCTCTTCATTATCCACCACACCCCTTGAGAAACATTTCCACATGGGTTGGGAATGATTAACATTGTTACACATTTCCAGGCTGCTTTGAAGTCAGTTTTTGCTTCCAAATTGCAATTACAGGAATACAACCTCTTGTGTGTTTACTCTTTAATTTTTAGCTTGCAGAGCAGTTCTTGAGGATAATTCATTTGATGAGTATTCCATACTGACTGTACAAAACTAGATAACTGGTATTCTCTGAAGCAAAATGTTCCCTATAATCTGGCCCTATCACAATGCCGGCCGAATGGGGAATTCTATCCAATCAGCTTCTCCTATAACTGGATTTTAAGGAAAAATATTTTACAACCATCCAAATGTGAAATGTTTATCTCATTGCTCTTCCATTTCAATGACAATGGCTGCACATTTGTTCAACCATGCAATATTATCCCAAATGAAAATTGCATTTGAGTACGTAAGAATCAACCACCTTTTCTGTTTAATTCATGCAAACCCAGCAACAATCCTGTTTCCTACCAGATCCTGACACCAGCTGCAAACTAACACTCTCAGTAACCACACGTTAAAACATGGTGACATACTCTAAAGTATTTTTTTTTATGATTCTCAATTATCATGTTTCAACTGTTATTGATGACAATGTATTCTCTCACGCTATCCAAATAATACAGGCGAGAATATTAATCACAATATACACAAGAACACCACTATATTATAATGATGGAGCAAACATTCCCACACAACCATTATTTTCATAAGTGTATACAAATTCCACAAATGCATTGACAGTTTCCAAAACAGATCTTTGGTAAGAAGGCAGAACATAACGAGGCTCAGTGGGAGATTGATAAAAAACACTCTACATCCCTTTCAATAATTCGGTGAGCTGCATCCTTTAAAAAATAACCCAAAGTAATGTGAATTTTATGATAACAGATTTATCTTTATAGTATTTATGAAATAAGTTTCTATCAAGTTTCTACTTGCTGGACAAGATTAAATTTTTTAAATGTTATTGGAGATTAATACCGATAAGTGCGAGGTATTGCATTTAGGGAGGTCAAACCAGGGCAGGACCTTCACAATGCATTGAAGGGCATTGGGAGTGTTGTAAACCAGAGGCATCTAGGAGCACAGGTACGTCTATCTATCTATCTATCTATATTTAAAACTGTGTGTGTGTGTGTGTGTGTGTTTCTGCCTGTCTTGTGGGTGCCAGCATTTGATTCGTTGATACGCCAACACCTCACGCAGAAACGCTGATATTTTTTCCATTTCGGTAGAGATTTCACTTTTCATTCCAAGTATCCACTCCTGATTAAATTTTGTCGTGTTTATTTACATATTTTTTTTAATGATTCTCAATTATCATACCCCCCCATTCACTCATTTTGTCGCCTCCTGCTGGCCAGCGACCATAACGGCTGCTGGAACCCGCCTCTCGCCTCAAAGACGCCATTTAACAGCAGCCGAAAGAAGCCACCTCACGACCGCCAGCTGTCTCCCCCCTCTCTCTGTCTCTGCCCGCACTGTCTCTGGCTCTGTCTCTGTCTCTCCCTCTCCCTCTCCCTCTCCGGAGACTGCCGTCGCGGGCAAAGCCCGGTTCGACCACCGCCCGCCCACTGCCTCGCTCGGCATCCTCAGGTCTATTCCCGCTCGTGGCCCCCCTCCAGTCCATGCCTGGTGGTAGGGCGATTATGGGGTAAAAGGATCAAATTAATAATATTAATATATTAACAAGGGGGGTAGTTACCGTGTGTGCGGGGGGGGGGGGGGGTAGTAGTTAGTGTGTGTGTGGGGGTGGTTAATGTGTGTGATGCCCATTTCCCACCCCCCCCCCCCTCTCAACTGCCCATTGGCGGAACAGACCCAATGGGTCTGCACTTGGTCTAGTACATAACTAAAACTCTGATCTTGTTATCTTCCGGTTTGCACGGTCATTCTATTTGTGCCATAACGGCACTACGATTTTTTGTCAGCGTACTCACCGTTCTCCACTGCTGTTTTTGTACCAAGATTTGTTCTGATTGGTGGTCTAATGTAAAAGTTAGCGAGGTTTAAAAATCACGCGTGCGCAGATCGATCTACTCTCCTGCCAGTCGGAGATGCATGGATGGATCTTTTCTTCTGTCATTTCGCGACATGTCTGCCTCTTCCTGCACCGTCGCGTATTTACTGGAGCTGATGGAGGCTCTGGATGGCCTGAGGAGGTCTCCAACCAGACACAATTTTTGGAGGGACCGGAAGCACCCCAATCCGGCCTGGTGTGGAATCAGAGATGTCACCGATGTCGCCAAAGGGAAAACGGAGACTCTGATCCTGGCGGAGGAGAACGTCCAGCGACCAGTGCCCGCTGTGAGTCCACATCGCCCGCTGTGAGTCCTGCAGCCCCTTTACCTCTGGTTCTCCTTGCTGGCTCCTGCCCCCCTCCCCTGTGATACCCTCCTCACCCCCACAACTCCCATCTTTTCTCTGAGCTCTCTCCCCACACCCCCCCTGCTCACACACCCTTCCCCCCCACCCCCCCCACAACCCCCCCCCATGCCCCACAACCCCCCCGCTCACCCACACACCCCTACCCCCCACAACCACCACCCCCGCCCATGCACACCCCCTGCCCACACACCCCTTCCCGCGTCAACACAGCCCACCTCTCCCACACCCCCCTACCCACCCACACACCCCTCCACCCCCCACAAACTCCCCACCCACCTCCCTCCCCCCACAACAACAACCCCGCTCTCACACCACACCCCCTGCAAACAAAGCCCCCCCCCTTGCCCCCACACCAACCACCCCCCACACATCCCTCCTCCCACAACCCCCCTTACCCCCACCTCCACCCCACAACCCCCACGCTCACCCCCCCCCCCCCACAAACACCCCATTCACACGTTCTTCCACCGTCCACACAACCCCCCCCCTCCCCACACACCCCCTCCACCCCCTCCTCCCACACATCCCCCCTTCCCCCCCCCCCCTCCCACACACTCCCCCTGCCCCCCTCTCCTCCACAATCCACAGCTCCCACACCCCCCCCCCCACCCACACATCCCTCCACTGACCACACAACCCTCCCTCTCTGCCCCCCCCTCTCCAGCTCCATAATGCTCACTGTCCCCCCAAAACCCCCGCCACCCATCCAACCGTCCCCCCACCCGCACTTTCTTCCCCTCCACTGCCCTCTTTGTCCCCACAACCAGCCCCCACCCAGACACCCCTCCACCCCTCAATCCCCCGCCTTCATCCTCCTCCCCCACAATCCCTCCCCCACAAGACCTCCCCCAACAGCACATCCTCCCCCACACACACACCCCCACCCCGGCTCACCCCCTTCACCCACACCACCCTCTGCCCCCTCCGACATTCCCCCGCCCACACACAACCTCCCTCCCCTCCCTGCCCCTCCCACCCCACACCCCCCTTGCCTCCCTGGTTTCCTCCCCCCTCCCCTCCACTCCTCCCCTCCCCTGAAGAGGAGCGGGAGGGAGTGCTGGAGATGAGGGGAAATGAGATGTGCCTGCAGTTAGGGGCTATTGGTGAGTGATGGAATATTGCGTTGTGTAATGGGTTGCATTGGGGGACCAGACATCCCGTGTGACTGAGACCCAACGGGTCCCACTTAGTCCAGAGGTTCCTTAAAAGTGGTTTCACTAATGATTGGTTCATTAATTCCCTTAATGTTCCAACTACAGAAAGTAATTCCTTGACCCCCAATTTTCCTATTAACATCTTGCATCTTATGGGTAGGGTAGTCTATAAAAGAGCAGATGGCTCAGCACACTAAAACCGACATTCCACCCGAATACAAGAAAGATGAATTTTAAATCTAATAGATCTTCCTCCCGGATATATCTCCTTAAATAATACTTATAATTCAATTCAATTATAATTAAGTAAAAAATAAAGAGAGTAAAATATAAATGATTAGTAAAGTGAAAAGAAAAGAAAGAAACTACATCTACAATCAGTGTAGTAAGTGATAGCCACACTAGCGTGGCTAACCATCTAAGGACTTCCGTAGCCTTAGAAACAATTATTACTAGCTCCACACTTTAGCAAAAAAGAAAATTTCAACAAAAACAATTTATGGGGAGGGTAAAAAAACTGTTTTAGGTCCAAAGGATTAGTAATCAAGTAATGAGAAATTATTATTCTCCTGAATGAATATTAATCAAATATTAGTCAAATGTATTAAAAAAAACCCCACATTTTTATTAGTAAGGTACCTAAATTAAACCTTATTTACAATTCATATTTTTAACTAGTTATTCTAATTAATAATAATTAGTAATTATTAGTGGTAATTAGTACTAAAATAGAAACATTATATGTCAATAGCAAGAAAACTTGCTCAGCTATCATTATCAGCTTTCATTAGTCCTTGAGTATATCAATGTAAAGTTCCGTTTATTCTCAGCAAGATGATGATATCATATGAATATTGTTCAATCATCACTCGAATTCTCGATGTTCTGTGCGAACTCCAATGCTTCCTTGTGATCGGTGAAGATATGTTCCTTCTTCTTATAGGTAACTCTCAATATTGCAGGGTACATCAATCCATATCTCAGGTCTTTTATCTTCTTAAGAATCCCTCTTGTCTCGGTAAAAAGCGCTCTCCTCTTGGCAACCTCTGCAGGATAATCTCTAAATATACTAATCTTGTCTCCTGCAAACTGGAGATTTCTGGTGCCTGCAATTGTTTTCATAATATCATCCAAAACGTGATCATATTGCACCTTCACTATCAGTTGCCTTGGGGGGCGGGCGCTCGCAATTAGACGACGTCTCTGTGTGCCCGGCCTAATAAAGGCTTTTGATCTACATTCAATACTTTATTTAATAAGTCTGCAGCATAGTCACGGAGATCTTTATTTCCTTCTTTACCTTCTCGAACACCAACATTTCTTAAATTCTGGCATCTCTGACGTCCCTCCAAGTCAATACATTTTTCAGTTACTTTATGCAGTAAGTCAAATAAACGCATGCTCTCGGAGAGAAGTCTTTTTGTAGTTTCAGCGCTTGTTCCTGCAATTAACTCTAATTGAGTTATGGTTTCAGTTTGTTGATTTACTGCAGCGAAGACGGGCTCCAACCTAGCATTAAAGTTGGATTCCATCAAATTAATTTTCTCATTTACTTCTTCGATTTGTAGATCAAAATTTACAGACATTTCATCCTTCATGGTAGCCAGTTCTTCATGGACAAAAGTAATGATTTTTTCTTTAAAACATGAAAATTCTTCTTTAATTTCTTCTTTAAAAATTTTCCAGTTCTTTAAAGTTCATTTCTTTTTCAGTTCTTCTCTTATACTTGCAATTTCTTTTGAGATAAAAATACAAATTTCCTCCATTTCGGTTTTTTTAGTCTTTGTCTTCTGGCCCTTTGAAACATCCCCCTGGGACGACGTTGAAACTGAGCCCGAGGCTTCAGTCGGGCCTGCTTCTTCCACCGGTGGTTTGACCCTACCGGGTTTCCTTGCCTGTCCCTATGTTGCATCGACATTGATCTCTGCAGATCAGTCCGTTATTTTTCTCACATTTTTGTCAGGTTTTAGCTTGGAGCTAGCTAGCGCATGCCTCTACTCCACCATTAGAGCCACTGGAAGTTATCATCGGAGGTTAAGAAATTTTATCATCGGAGGTTAAGAAAGCTATCAGCACATTGGCTTTCATTGGTCAGGATATTGATTAAATACTCGGATGAGTAAGTTGGGACATTATGCTACAGTTGTACAAGACATTGGTGAGACCGCATTTGTTGAATTGTGTTCAGGTTTGGTCACCCTGTTTTAAGAAAGATGTTGTTAAACTGGAACGGGTACAGAGAAGATTTACGAGGATGTTGTCAGGACTCATTGGCCTGAGCTATAGGGAGAGGTTGAACAAGCTAGGATTTTAGGTATGTCAGATCATGAGGGAATTAGATAGAGTAGATGCAGAGTTTTTTTTAACCCAAAGTAGAGGAATCAAGAACCAGAGGAAATGTTTAAAGCAAGAGGGGAAAGGTTTAATAGGAACCTGAAGGGCAACTATTTTTACACAAAGGTTGATGGGTGTATGAAACTAGCTGCCACAGGAGGTACTATCATAATGTTCAAAAGATAATTTGGACAGGTACATGAATATGTTAGATTTCAAAGGATATGGGTCAAATGCAGGCAGGTGGGACAAGTGTAGATGGGGCATGCTGGTCGGCATGGGCAAGTTGTGCCAAAGGGCCTGTTTCCACACTGTATGACTCTATGACTATGGTGAATGCAATAGGAGGCCATTCTGAAACTTATTACAGCCAGTTCATAAGCTATGAGACTCCTTTCAATCTATCTGATAGAGTAGATGCAAATCTTAAACTTTCTCTCGTAACGTCCACTGAAAGCATCAAACAATTTTGTTCAACCATTTCCAACAGTAGCAGGTAAACTTATATAGTTATTCTCCAAGAAAGGAAATTCCACTTCATTGAATACAATCTTGATTTGCTTGCCCCATTTTTGAATTCTCTAAGTCAAATTATTTTCTTCACACACACTTTGCTGAATCTATTACTTTTTTTCTGATCACCTCTAACTTTATTCTATTGTAAAAGAAAGCTGGCAATTCATCAATCTGCGCAACATCTTAACAACATTCCTATAACAGGGTGACCAAAATTGAATACAGTACGCCAAATGTGACCTGACCAATGTCTTGTAGAACTGTACCATAACATCCCAACTTCAACACCCAGAATCCTGACTGACCACCCTGTCTATCTGTGATGACACTTTCGAGGAACTATATACATCCACTCCAAGATCAGCCTGGTCTACTACACTCCCCAGATCACTGCCTTTTACTGTGAAGGCCCTATCCTCTCTGACTTCCCAAAATGCACATCTTGCACTTATCTGCATTAAACTTCATTAAACATTCCTCAGCCCACTTGCCCAACTGATTAAGTTCCTCCTGTAAATTTTGAAAATCATCTTTGCTATCTACAAATATTACTCACTTTATTGTAATCTGCAAATGTACGAATCATGCCTTCTACATTCTCATCCATATCATTAATACAAACCACAAACAGCAATGAGAATTATTTTAGAACTAGGTGATGGGTGTGAATTGTCAGGAATTAGGCACATTCCTTTTCCTTCTTGCTTAGCCTTACCTTTTTTAGATTCCTTACTTATTTTCTTTTTCTTTTCTTAAGGCCCCCCTTTTCTGTGGGGCCTTTTTATTTTTTCTTCTTCTTTTCTTTTCACATTTTCAAGCACACAGTCTACTTAACTACTATCATTCACTTAATGGCAACTACTGCGGACTACACTCCAGTACTATCCTCACTCTTTTCTCCTTTCTCTTTTTGCTTTTCGTAGGTTATAGCATAAAGTTTAAAAAATAAAAAAAAAGAAGTTGTACAAGAAATGTAATATGTTGCATATTATGATTAAGATTACATTGCTTTTAATAAAATAAAACAGCAATGAGCCCAGCACCGACCCTTGAGGCACACCACTGGTCATAGGTGGTGTGCGTGAAAAACAACCTTCCTCCATCACCCTCTGCTTAATTTCCATGAAGCCAATTTTCTATCCAGTCCGCTAACTCTCCCTGGATCCCATGTGATCTATCCTTCCAGAGCACCTATCATGCGGAACCTTTTCAAATGCCTTGCTTAAATTCAGAAAATAATGTCTATGGCTCTGCCCTCATCGGCCTATGTGGTTACATCTTCAAAATCCTCAGATTTGTTAGAAATAATCTCACTCGTACAACACCATGCTCATTACCCTTAATGATCCCTAAAAACAGCAAACTAATCGTTGACTTCAGAAAGGGGGAAGGGTGAAGGGGAAAGTGGGAAGTCGGAAGTCCACGTGCTAGCTATCATTGATGTGTTGGTGATAGAGAGAATCTGCAGCCTCAAATTCCTGAGCGATATCCTCTTGGTCCTGAACCCAGCACATGGATGCTATCACAAAGAAGACCCACCGGCATCGCTGTTTACTTAAAACTTCAAAGAACTTTGGCATATCGCCGATTATGCTAACAAACTTCTACAGGTGCACTGTAGAAAGTATCCTGACTGGTTGCATCGAGAACTGATATGACAATTTCAATGCACAAAAATGCAAGAGACTGCAGAGAGTGATGGACACAGCCTGGTCTATCACAGACACACCCCACCTCACCATTGAAAGGTGAAGAACTGTCATAATCATGTTTTCTGTGGAATTTCTTAGGTAAAGATCTAAGGTCAGATTTTTCGTTATATCCTAAGTTGTGATATAAAATAATTGATTTGAAACATTAAGTGTTCTCTCTCCACTGAGAAGCTGCCTAATCTGCACCATATTTCTCACACTTTCTGTATTTATTCCCAATGTTCAGCATCTATGTATTTTTTTACTTTCTCTGCTCTGCTCAGAGGAGTATATTCCCCCAAACTGCAGTAATGTTGGGTTTGATTTCAGCTGACCCACTTTCACTTGCAATGTTCTTGGTCTATGAGAGGATTTACACATTCCATGATAACGTTAATAAGGTTCTAAATTTCTTAAATTAAGTTTCCAAAAGATAAAGTGAAAACAAAGCTCTTTCATTTCAAACAAAGGATGTGCTTTCTGGCATCATTTTAAATTCCTTTGAAAGAAACACTTTTGTTCTTCTCCTGAGAAAGTAATATTGGCGTATCAGTTCTGATGGAATGTGCACAGTTGACAAATTCTACAAATCTGTTAACAATAAAATAAGGTCACACATCTTGGAACTCTCATTAGATAGTAAAACAAAATGTGCATTATGATTAATTTGCAATATAGCTAAATTAAACTTCAAAAATAATTCAAAGGTTTAACTTCCACTTTCTGTATATCGCTGAAGCAGATCTTGCTGTTCTTGTCTCTATCCCTGCCTTTATTCTGTTTCTGGTCTTACTTTCCAATTAATAGAAATAACTGGAATTCCAACAACAGCATATTGTCAAAGTTTTGCATGTGCAGAAAAGGCATCAATTTGATCTTAATTGAAAATAGTGATACCAAACAAATTGATGATTTTTCTCGGAATATACTTATGAAGTTCAAATATAATCAAACCTCCTGCTGAGGAACACAGAAATAAAATGTAACTTTACGGTAATTTGCCAAGACTATATATACCTGCTTTAAAAGGGCATCAGTAATACCGGTGTCCAAGAAGAGTAAGGTGACATGCCTCAATGACCACCGACCGGCAGCACTAATGTTGAAGAAATACTTTGAGAGGTTGGTTATGGTGTATATCAATTCCTACCTCAACAAGAACCTGGACCCATTACAATTTGCCTACAACCGAACAGGTTAATGGAGGATGTGATCACACTGGTTCTCCACTGCACTGGACTACTTGGAGAATAAAAATGTATATACGTCACATACAATTATCCCATACAAACTGGTTACCAAGCTCACAGAATTGGGTCTCTGCATCTGCAACTGGATCCTTTACTTTCTCATCAACAGACCCCAATCAGTACAAATTGGCAGAACACTTCCTTCTTGATAACCATCAGAACAGGAGCACCTCAAGGTTGTGTACTCAGCCACCTGCTCTACTAACTCTATACTCATGACAGTGTAGCCCTACACAATACGATACGATAAAACTTTATTCATCCCCAGAAGGAAATTGGTCTGCCGACAATCACAACACACAAGGTACACAAAAACTTGAAATTAAAAGTGAAAACAAAAAGAAAAAGACAAGCGACTGTTGGCTGGCTGCCGTGTGCACAAAGCCTTCACCGGAACAGATGAACAACCTTTCAAACAAACACAGACTCATCCCTTTGGGCAGAATATTCTAAACTCGAGTGCCCCCCTGCCTCCCATACACCGGGTCTCCCTTTGTTCTCCCACCGTCCTTCAAGGCATCTGGTCCTCCATTGTTCTTCACGGCGACCCCCCCCCACACCGGGTCCCCATTGTCTTTGCTCCCCTCACACTCATCAACCACGAGGCCCCACCGCCACCGAGGCTCCTATTGCCCCCCAAGGCCCACGTTACCGCGAGGCTCCCATTGCCGCTGAGGCCCCACCGCCGAACACAGTACCAACTCCATCTTCAAATTCGCCGATGACACCACGATTGGACGAATTAAAGATGATTATAAGTCAGAGTATAGGAGGGAGACAAATCAACTGACCAAATGGTGCCTGAACAACAACCTTGCTCTCAACATCAGTAAACCAAGGAAATGATTGTTGATTTTGGAAGAGGAAAGTTGAGAATTCATAAATTCGTCTTTAATGATGGGATGTTTGTTGAGAGAGTCATAATATTAAAATTCATGGGTGTGCATTTCTATGAAGATCTGTCCTGGACCCAGCACATTGATGCAATCATAAAGAAAGCCTATCAACGCCTCTAATTCCTTAGATGTTTCAGTATGTCAACAGAGCTTTGGTATGTCAACAAATACTCTTTTGGACCTAGGTGTACAGTAGAGAGCATATTGACTGGTTGCACTTAGGCCTAGTTAGGTAATTCGATTGCTCTGGAATGTGAAAGATTGCAAAAAGGGGTGAACACTGCCCAGTCCACCACGAGTACAGACCTCCCCACCATAAAAGGGATCTATAAGAGTCACTGCCTCAAAACAGCAGCCAATATCATCAGAGCCACACACAGCACCATGGTCACATTCTCATTTCACTCCTTCCATCCAGGAAAATGAAAGTGGTAGACAAAAATGCTGGAGAAACTCAGCGGGTGAGGCAGTATCTATGGAGAGAAGGAATTGCCATCTCGCAATACTATACTCTATACTCTCTTAGCAGAATACTATACCAGAATAGATTCCTATTCCTTCCCTCCATAGATACTGCCTTACCCGCTGAGTTTCTCCAGCATTTTTTGTCTACCTTCGATTGTTCCAGCAGCTGCAGTTCTTTCTTAATCAAATGAAAGAGGTGTTCCATGGCCAAGAGGTGTTCCATGGCCAAGATAGGATTAGGGTTGTTCAGGATGGTTCAAGAAACTGATAATCATTACAAAGCGTTCCTGAACCTGATGGTGTGGGACTTAGGTACTTCCTACTTTGGTAGCAGCAAGAACACAGCAAGGCCCAGATGGTGAGGATCCTTGATGATAGATGCCAGAAGATTTTTTTCCTTTTAATTTTCCAAGTTATTCATTTTATTTTAAAGTAATTTTCTTTCGGATGTCTGCAACCCACATTATGCATTTTTATTTGATTTAATTAACTTTGTGGTCACCAATGTCTGCCCCTCTGTAACTCCACACATCTTCCATCGCACACTGCGCCATTCCTTGCAGATGCAGATGTAGTCAATCTCATTCCATGTGTTTCTATCTGGTGATCACCAACATTTCTTGTGTGTGTATTTATGCCTAAATAATGTGTTTCCCACACACATTCCATTCACATTACAAAATGATAAAAATCATTCTCCATTGTCATTTGTCTTCCTGGCTGACCCAAATGGTCCTATTCCACTTTCAAACCCTGTTCTACCTTGTTAGAGGAACATTACAATTGAAACTGAAAAAGATTAAATTTCAGAAAGTTGTAAAATCATATGACATTGCAAAGCTGAAAGATGAAGAGATGTCAAAGAAATTAAAACTTGAAGTAATAAATAGGTTCCAGCTGGAAGGAGATGATATTGAACAACAGTGGCAAACTTTCCAGGATGCAGTTCGGGAAGCTGCAGATACCACCATTGGCCGAAGACTTGAGACCAGAAAAGAAAGTTGGATAAGATCAGACACATGGGAGATGATTGACAGAAGAAGAGACATAAAGTAGAAGCAAAGACACTGAAGAAAGGAAAGAAATGGCAGAAAATTATGGACAAGTACACAAACTAGTGAAGAGGAGATGCAGAAAAGATTTTAAAAAAGCTTGGATAGAAAGCAAATGCGCAGAAGCACAAGAAGCCAGGGACAGAAATTACACCCATACACTCTACCGCATAGCCAGAGATCTGGGAGATTCTGGTAGTAGATCTGGTGCCCCCATAAAAGACAAGAGCGGGAGAGTACTTCTGACAGAAAAAGAGCAAAACACGCAATGGGTTGAACACTTTAAAGAGATATTGAATCAACCTGAACCATCTGAACTGTTTGTCTTCCCTGAGGAGGAAGACACTCCAGAACGAAGGTGGAGGTTGGACCAATCACAGAAATGAAAGTTGCAAATGCAATTAAGAATCTGAAAAATAACAAAGCAGCAGGCTTCGACCAGATTCCAGCAGAACTACTAAAGAGCAGAGGGGAAACGTTGAGAGGGAAACTCACAAAGCTATGTAATGCATGTTGGGAAGAAGTCAAAGTCAAAGTCAAAGTCAAAGTAACTTTATTGTCAATTCAATTATGCAACAGTAGTTACACATAGGATCGAAATTACGTTTCCCCATACTCCAAATGTGCAAGTAATATTAAAAACACAGACAGACAACATATCAATAAAAATAGACAATAATAGACATACGTTATTTAAAATATTAAAATATTCACAGTATGCCAAAATGTAGCAAAACCTTTGAGGTATTTTAAACAGGGTGCAACAATGAAAGGTGCAATATAGAAAAAGTGCAAATTCCGTACTGGAGACATTGAGACAAAGTTATTTTCACAGTTTGTTGTCTTTGTTTGGGTACTGTTCATGGCATTTTCTTAAGTGTGTTGAGTAGTCTGATGGCCTGAGGAAAAAAGCTGTTTTTGAATCTGGTGGTTTTGCTCCGCATGCTGCGGTAGCACTTACCGGAAGGTAGGAGGGTGAACAGTTTGTGTGCTGGGTGGGTGGTGTCTTTGATGATATTGCTTGCTCTCTTGCGACAGCGAGAAGAAAAATGTGTACCTGAAGATTGGAGGAAAGGAGTGATAGTGAAATTGCCAAAGAAAGGAGATCTTAGTGACTGTGGAAACTGGAGAGTGATCATGTTGCTCTCAGTCCCAGAAATAGTGCTTTGTTCTGTACTGCTACATCGTCTTAGAGCAGCTCTGGATATGAAACTCCATGATGCACAAGCAAGATTCTGAATGGCAAGATCCTGCAGCGGACTGTGTTAAGAAATGTGGTAGAACAATGCCTGGAATTTCAGAAACCAATACTAATAAACTTTGTTGATTTCAAAAAGGCTTTCTCTATGTACAAATATTGTACATAGTGTACAAGCTAATTCCTTGTGTGTGAATACTTGGCCAATAAACGTATTCATTCATTCATAGAGGCACCCTGTGGCAAATTCTTAAAGTCTATGGCATTCCAGAGGCTTTCATCAATATCTTCAAGAACCTTTACGAGGGATCCAGTTGTTGCGTCAAGGTTGATTCAGGAAACACAGAATTCTTTGACATTGTCACGGGGTAAGACAAGGTTGCTTTCAATCCCCTTTACTAATAACCCACTACAGAGACAACAAGCATAAACTATAATACTATCCTGCCCATTAAATGCGCATTTCATTGTCAAATTCCATACACCCATCAGATGGCAGTATTTACAGCTTGCACTGAAATGGATCCTGTAATCAAAAACTGTTACAATTCATGAAAAAAGTGAATGATATTATTTTACAGGATATTATGAGTGAATGGCTCAATTGAAGCAGATTGCTCTGAAGAAAATGAGACAATATAGGAATCATTTTACTCTCTCCCAAGCTTATTGTGATTTGGACCATTACAGCATTTAAGAATGGATGCAAAGTTCTGGATGAAGCAGCAGCTCTGAAGATAAAGAATGGGCGATGTTTCAGTTTGGGACTCTTCTTCACAATCAAGTTATTGCCTAATTGAAGGATTCTGATACAATATGTACAGCTCAGTCAATTGAGCAAAGTTAATTAAATCTGAAGATGATTGGTCTACAATCTTTGTAACATTATACAAAATTACATCCACTTGCATCCACTAAACATATATTTTAAGATAATTAATACAGGTTGAACACCATTTTTCCGGCATCCTCGGTTCCAGAGCCTTTCTTGATTATCCGTTTTCCAGACTAACAGCGGTCACGTAATAATGAAATGACAATGCACCCCTGGTCCACTAATGACACTTCTCCCATGTCTCTAAAGCACCGTGCATTGCCAAAAATGTAAATAAAACAAATATAAAATGTAAACTGAATGTGAATGGAATGACCTGCCGATTCATCCACGGTTCCCACTGTCTCCCTGGCTTTCAACCCCACTCCCAACTCGCTTGGTGATCCAGCGAACCCTTCTTCACCCACTGCATGGTCCGGTGACATGGCTGTTGTTGTGGCTCATGTTATAGTCCCTGGAGCCAGTGCTTTCTTCAGGTTGATGCCAATGATTGGATGCACTCAGTTACTGTGGGTGTCCCTCCCCTCTCACCTGCTGCTGTTTCTTATTGTCGGAAGTGGCTTTGTCCACTCCTCGCTCGAATCCTGCCACCTGCTTCTCCCGTCACTCTATCCAGTTGGCCTCTTCTGCCCCACCACCACCACCTCCTCTTTCTCTCCCAGAGTCGCCAACATACTCCACCTTGGAAGCGACAGCAGATGCGAGGGGAGGGAGCACCATGGTGAGTAAACATGTCCTGTTGTTTGTAGTTGTTTGAAGAAATTGTGTCCTTTCGGGGGCTACAACGTGAGCCGCAACAACAGCCATGTGAACAGGTGAAGAAGTGCTCGTTGGTGAAGACCAGTGGCATTGACGCCTAGTTTTAAAGTGAAACAAAACAAAGTGGAAACATTAATTTGGCCTGAGGAAGGGTCCTGATATCCCCTATCCATGTTAACATATTACTTCAATACCAAAAACAATTACTTTGTGGATTACTTTCTATGTGTTACCTTTTGGAAAACCATTGCCCTCCCTCTAATTACATCCTCAAAGATAGGTCAAACAATATTTTCTTTTCATATATCTGCCTTAACTCTGCCTGACCATGTTTTTGGTTTTCTAAGTGTCCTGTTTCCACATCCTTGACAATGAAATTATAATTTCCCCAAGAACAAATGCTGGGCTTTCTGGCCTGTAGTTGACTGTTTATCCTGAATTCCTGTATCGTTTGCAGTTTCCCAATAAATACACAGTAATACACATTGTACATGAGACTGCAGGTGCTGTAGTCCTGGGCGAAAACCAAACTATTAGAGGAACCCATTGACTCAGACATCATCAGTGTAGGGAAAAGGGTCTGAACAAGGGGTCTGACCAAAATATAATACACAATATATATTTTGATTAGGATTCTATCTAGTTGAAGCTACAGTGCACAAGAAATATTTCCCTTGGTGGTTCAGGTTAAGACTCTTCTTGAGACTTTGATGGTGATCCCCCTCAGTTGCATTCTGCAAGCATTGTCTGAGAGATTATTCCACACAAGGCAGTTGGAAGTCTGCTTAACTTGGAGCATGGGGGATCGATGGTGGGTGTGGACTTGGTGGGTCGACGGGGTTGTTTCCGTGTCGTTCCTCTATACAGAATAATATTGCATCCGTTCTTCTTAGCTCCTGTCGGTCAATTTGAAGTCTTAATTTTTCTGCAGGACTTTATTATCCCAAAGTACAATACAATTGTTTTGGTTTAAACCTCCCCCCCCCCCCCACCCCACCCATCAAGTAACATTAACCATGCTTCAGAAAACATGTTGTCCCCAACATGATTGTCACTATCTAAGCTGAGAAACGACAGCTGTTATTATTCACTTGGTAAATACCCTGTAACCCAGTTTTACAAAGGCTATGTCATTTAAAGTGCAACCATCTGCAATCTTGGATTCATCCTGATAGGTACTTTTAATCTGTTTTCCAGGTAGTTCAGGATCATGGCCACTCCAAGCCTCCTTCCAAACTGCCTTTGTTGATCTCTTTCACATCTTAATTTTCTGTTAATCGCTGCATTAGGGGGGGTTATGTAAACTCTGTATTTAAAGAGAAAATATTTAATCTACTTTCCCTTCATCTGACTCGAGCAATGCAGTTATGGAGATTTGTTTCCATAACAGACTTCACCAGAGTATGACTGCTTTACATTATCAGTGTGTTAGTGTGATGGAGACAGGAGCACGGTTAACCAACATTTGATTTTGAGCCCATAACAATGTACAGGGAGTATTCCATTTGATGAGTAATTAATCTGACACTGATATACAAATGAGGAAAATTTTGGATCAGATCTCTACTAAACTGAATTATGAACGCTGGATATTAACAACCGATCATTGATTAAAGACTTTAAACGTCTGTTCCAATACCCATGCTGATGACATTTTGTTTCCCCATGGAAGCCCTGGTGCCTAGTGCTGGTGTAAGTTTAAGCCCATAGCAGCATCCTCCACCTTGTAGCTTGGGCTGCAGCCTATTCCTCAGCTGTGTCTGGGATCTCCAGGCTTCCCATCTGTTATGGCCCTGTCTCACAGTGTGAGTCCACCCACGAGTGATCCCGCGTGAAAGAAAAAATCACACTCGTGGTTGTCTACGAGATTACAAGTTTATGTTCATGAGTTTAAACGAGTTCCTACATGTATGTCTAAGTTTGCCGTTTACTTCTCATTCGTCGATGTACCAAGTTCCTCTCCCGAGTTACTCTTGAGCCAACCGTGAATGAAGGCCTGTTTTTAGTATCAAATAGATGAGCTGGACAGCATCTCATACAGTAAGTATAGCCTGATTCAGTATTGAAAGTTATTCAATTTCAGAACTTAGTACGGGGATGACTCAGTACGGGAAACAAGTGTAGGAAAGGTGTACTGACTGTGTGGGCAGACACTTTGGTAGTGATTGTCCACCAGTCTCAAAAGCCGCTATGTCTCCCTGTCCCTGTGATAGCAGGGGGCGATCAAACAGCACAAAAGCCCCCTCCGCCTCCACGCCAACATGAAGAGCAATGATCCCAAGGCTTTAACGTCAGAATCAGCGGGCAGGCGACAATCACCCGTCATAACGCGAGAGAGATCATGCACTATTGTAGGTCTCCTTTGCACGTCGGTGTTTCTGTCTTTCTCCATCTCATTGTTGGCGCTGTCTGTCACCACCCCCACTCCTCTGCCTCCCGGTTATGTGTGTGACCCCTTCCCTCCCCGCCCATTGCACCGGGCGCGGGGGCTTCTCACCGTCTTCACGTCAGCGACGCCAGCAGGTCTGTGCCAGTCGCCCCGGGGCAGGTGCTCGGGGGCTCTCTCCCTGCATGGCCCCGACTGGGGGGGGGGGGGGGGGGGGGGGGGGGGGGGGGGGGGGGGGGGAGTCAGCGGGCACGCCGGCTCTGCCACAACATGGGCCGCCACCAACCAAGCCACCCATCCACGTCCACATCCACACGCTCGGTAGAACAGGAGCTGAGACTGGGAACTGTACCGCCCTTACCCCCTCCCTCTGCAACTGCAAACAACCCCATTCTCCTGCTCACCCATCCCTTCTCTCTGGGTATTGAAGGCGCTTCTGGTCTGCAGTGTCCAATAGTCACCAAAATACACTGCATCTTTAGAAAGGAAAAATACAAAACATGTCAATCCCACTGGATCGGCCTTAGTCATTGTGCTGTACAACACGGAAACAGGTCCTTTGGCCCAGCTTGGCCATGCCATCCTAGTTGGCGTCTTGGGGTAGTCCTATTTGCCTGCATGTGGCCCATAGCCCTCTAAACCCTTCCCATCCATTTATCTGTCGTTAATAACCTCAAGAAAATTCCTGCATCAGTTTCCTAGGTCCAACTCAAAGAGAAGTCTCCCCCCTTTCCAGAGTTAATTGCTCCACTGTTTATAATGCTCTCTGCTTATGAAGTCCTCGACAGTGAACCCCATGAGCAATCACTACCAAAGTGTCTGCCCACACTGTCAGTACAGTTGTCTCCCGTACTAAGTCACCCCAAACCCCCCGTCCCCTCCACTCCCCTCCACTCCCCTCCCCCTCTCTCCTTCCCCATCCTTCCACCCACCGTCCCCACCCTTCCCTCCCAACTCCAGTCCCGTCCAGACTCCCTGGGAAACTGATGGGAGTGACAATCAACTGCCACGGATACAAATAATGTCATACACAAAAAAGGGCAGATTCTGGTTGACAAACAGTGAACACACGGTGCTGGAGTAACACAAAGACGAAGCAGAAATTTGGAAATGTCATCCCGTCACCCATTACTTCTCTCCAGAGATGCTGCCTGCCCGCTGAGTTAAATAATGCCCACGGTAGACTCACGAATAACTACGGTAAACTCACGGGGTACTACGTTCTTACAACGAGTTTAAATGTTTCAAATTTTAACTTCAAGAGTAAATTTGACTCGTGGAAATCTTTAATCATGTTTAAAGTTTTTCAAGAGTCAACAAGTTTCCCGGGTACCTGCCGTTAGCGCCACGAGTCGATAAGTTGTGTCCACGAGTTCCAATGTTCCCACTACATTAATTGTACATGATTACCACAAGTTTAATTTGTTTTAAACTCAGGGTCACTCGTGGGTTGACTAGCACCGTGAGACAGGGGTTTAAGGTTTGGAAAATCTGCCTACTGAGCCTGGGATTATACCTAACCCAGTTTGGAAGTCTACAACCCAATGGCATAAACATTGAATTCTCCAATTCTGAGTATCCTGCCCCACCTCTTTCTAACCAGTGTGTATAACTTTTGCTTACTGGTGGTCATTGTTACCTGATTCCTGGGTGCAATGTTCTTTTAGGAGCTTAACATTTGCTGCCAATTGAGTCAGTAAGGTCCAAATGACCACTTTTCCATTGGCCATCTTCATGTTTACTTCATTGGTGCTTTAGGACTCACTATTTGTCCTTATTGGGCATCCACATAAACAAAATAAATCTGCTCTGTCAAATTTGCTTTAGTTGGTACATTTACAGACTCTGTTTACTGAGCTACATCAATCAGTTGCTAGAAGCCATGACACTTTCCTTCACATAACTGACAATTCTGTCAAGCTTTTGCATAAAATTGATCAAGTTACTTACGATGATTTATCTAATTCTTTGCTTGGCATAAACTGAGCAATTAATCAAGTGCTCCACTACTGTTTCAGATCTGGGTTACCTTTTGTTTGGCTTTAATGTTTAATTTCTGTTTTACCCGAGTTGCTTACCCTAATATTTTACATTTAAGAGATTTTCTAGCCAATAAATATAAATAATCAGCTCTATTAGATGGTGTGAATGAAGAAGTAATATGGATATAACCACTGTAGAGCTCTGCTTGCTTAGCCAATCATCGTGTGTTTCAAGTAAAGGGATGCAATAGATTATAATTCAGGTTGTCGAAAACAGTAGAGGCTGGACGTGTAAATATGACATTCTATTAAACGCACGCACACACGCAAAATTAACGTGTGAGTGGTCGTTTAATTTTAGATGGTGCATGTTTACAGTGTTTTACCAAAAAAAAGGCAATTTCATGGTGACTTAACTTCCAATTCCACTCTGGTAACAGTAGTCTTTAAGCAGCATAGCTCTACAACATTGAAATTCATCCTCAGTTGGCAGCACTAACAATGCAACATTGTAGGGGCAGAATCTACTGCTCCATTTCCAAAATTCAGTTCATTGAATCATTGGAATTAATTTTGAGGACAGATTTTAACGCAACTTAGTGTTACTGACTGGGGTTCCAGGTCAGTAAAGCCAATCTAGAATCATTTGTGCTAATGTCTGTGCTGAGGAAGTGCTTTGAGAGGTTGGTTATGGTGGATATCAACTCCTACCTCAACAAGAACCTCGACCCACAATGGTTTGCCTACTGTCACAACAGGTCAACGGAGGATGCAATCTCACTGGCTCTCCACTCCATACTGGACCACTTGGTCAATAAAAACACTTCCTGTATGTCAGGCTGTTGTTTATAGACTACAGCTCGGCGTTCCATACCATCATCCCCTCAAAGCTGGTTACCATGGGGCTGCCTCCTTGCCTTCTGGCTGCAATTCGCACCCAACATCCTCAATTTTGGACACCCTGTGCGTGGGGGAGAGTGTGGGGTTGAGGATGTCCTGGTTGGGTTGTTCCTGGGCCTGGCCAAGCTGGCCATCTGTGAGTAACGGTGCCAGGCGGAAGATTGCTCTGCCTGAGCCGGCCGCCTGCCCCTATTCCGGGGATAACCATGTGCCAGATGGTGTTAGAGAGATTCTAGGCGCTGTCCACAGTTGCCCTGGGGGATTTTCAGGACCGCTGGACACCACGGGGGGTTGAATGCATCATTGACAAGGATTGTAAGATAGATGTATAATAGTTTATTGTTTGTCTTATATCGTGGTGGGTGCTGTTTATTTTATTGTTTTGTAAATATTATTTTAATATTTGAATAAATATTTTTGATTAATTAAAAATAAACTGGTTACCATGGGGCTGCTCCTTGCCTTCTGGCTGCACTTCTCACCTACCATCCTCATCTTTGGACACCTTGTGCGTAGGCAAGAGGGTAGGGCCGAGGATGTTCTGGTAGGGTTATTCCTGGGCCTGGCCAAGCTGGCCATCTATGAGTCTGATTGACCGATTGAACAAATGGTGCCAGCACAACAACCTGGAAGAGGAAGATGAGGACCCACAATCCTGTTTATATCATGTTGGAGACAGTCAAATTCCTGGGTGTGCATATTTCCGAAGATCTTTCCTGGACCCAGCACACTGATGTAATTATAAATAAAGCACATCAACGCCTCTACTTCCTGATAAGTTTAAGGAGATTCAGTATGTCAGAGAGGATACTCTTAAACCTCTACAAGTGCATAGTAGAGAGCATATTGACTGGTTGCATCATGGCCTGGTTCGGCAACTTGAACGTCCAGGAGCAGAAAAGACTGCGAAAAGTGTGAACACTGCCCAGTCTATCACCGGCTGTGACCTCCCCACCATCAATTTATCGGAGTCGCCGCCTCAAAAAGGCAGCCAGCTTCATCAGAGAGCCACACTATCCTGGCCACACACTCATTTCACTACTGCCAACGGGAAGAATGTACAGGAGCCTGAAAACTGTAATGTCCAGGTTCAGGAACAGTTTCTTCCCTTCAGTCATCAGGCGATTAAACACTACAACCTCAAATAAGCTCTGAGCTACAATAGACAGTCAGTCAGTCTGGAATATCGCGAGGGAGAGTCCACAACTGTGAATCTAAGCTGTGAATCAACTGAACTGTGAGTTGGCAATGTACTTGCAATAAATGATTAGCCCTTAATGACAATGCAATGAGTTGTTTGGCAATTTGGCGGCCTGCACTCTGCCTGAATTGCTATGAAATAGTTTGGTGGATTGCACTCTGCCTGAAATGCTATGAAATAGTAAGATTAAACGAGAACTTATCAGTTTGAAGTTTGATCTTGATTTTATGAGGAGTTATGATGAGCGATTACATGAAGAAGTGCCGTCCGTCTGCGTGAGCGTCAATCTTCAAAGCAGCGGGGTAAAATCACAGATAAAAAGACCTGAGAATAGTAAGATTGTGAAGAAACTAGAACTTCCATATGACCTTGATAGTATGAGGGTGGGAGCGGTGGGCAGGTAATCGCTCATCGTAACTCCTCATAAAATCAAGATCAAACTTCAAACTGGTAAGTTCTCGTTTAATCTTACTATTTTACTTCGGAGTCACGTGAGTGACTACGTGAAGATTTCAAAGCTCTGTGATTTTACGCCGGTTCCGAATCCAGGCGTCACACACTGAATGGATTGACCATGGATGCGTGCAATCATTAAAAGCATTCAGACATTACATAGTTAAGTAAAGACACTGATGCTTTAAATGAAAGAAAAGTTTAAAAAAAATAGTTACCCCTCCCAACCTTGAGGGGAAACTAAGGGACAGAACTTAAAATGGTATGTGCAAATACCCCCAGTCCGGTTATGGGTTTGTTATAAAACCGATGGACCGTTATTTAATTCGTCCATCCTGCAGCCACTAGGATGTCATCAAGGGGCACATCCATAGCTCTTGCTCCCGACATAGATGCAGCCCTGGTGGAGTGAGATTTAACCATATAAATGTTTACTCCTGCTACCGCCATTACCTCCTTTGACCGTCTGGAGATGGTTTTAGTTGACACCTGGTGTAGTTTTTTTTATGGCTGATGAGGAGCGATTGTTCTGAGCCTCTGAGGTTCTCCGTAACTCTCAGATAGTGGTGTTAGTATGTCACCACACACACAACCATGGATATGCCTCTGGATATGCCACGAACTGGATCTCCATCCCTGGCATTCCCGGCCTGCTCTATTTTATCAGGTTCCTGATTACGAATGTTATGTTGTTCATATTGGTGGTCATGTAGTCCAACCGTAGCTTTTGCAGTGTCTGGACTCTTTGTCAGCATACCACCTTCAAGGTTAGTTATAGGCGGTCCCCACTGTCAAAGTAGGGTTAGTACCACGCTCACATCCCATGTGTCCATGTACCTTGGCCTTGGAGGCATTAAATTGTAAATTCCCTTCATGAATTTTGTTGTAAAGGGGTGTGTTCCTATTGACCCGTGCCCTGCTTGCAGTAGCAGATAGGAGGAGAGTGCGCCTCTGGCACTATAGATTGCACTATAACTTTGTTTATAGTTATAGTACAGAGTTGATAGGAACTCAAAGACATCCGTTATCCAAACTGTGTTGTATTTGTTCGGACAGTCCTATGCCTTGAAATGGCCTCCTCAGAATCTGCAGACCAACAAGTTAATACGTTCATGTAGTGGATGATTACCCCCTGTAACTGGGTTCACTAGGAGGTCCCTGCTCTTGGGTACAGCCATAACTGGCTGGACTATAGTTCCCAAAATGTTTTGGGAACCAGGCTTGAGTAGGCCAATGTGGCACTACCAATATGCCTGTGGCTTAGTCTTGCTTGATTTTGGTCAAGTATCGGTTTGTGAGACAAATTGGTGGAAAGCATACATAAACATTCTTCCCCATTTGAGGGAGAAAGCATCCACTGCCTTTGCTCCTGGATCTAGCTCGCAGGACACATATCTGGGTAACTGATGGTTTCGTCTAGATGCAAACAGATCAATATCTGGTATGCCAAATCGTGTAGTTATTTTGTTAAATACTGCCTGATTCAACATCCATTCTGTGTTGTTATTAAACCTTCGTGATCCAGCATCAGTCACCGTGTTATATCTACCTCGTAGATAGACCGCTGTTACCTAAATATTCCTCTCGATACACCAGTGCCAAATGAGGTTCGACAATCTGTCGTAAGATACAGATTTTCCACTACCCTTGTTAATGGATATATGCCACCGCAGTGGTGTTATCAATCTGAATTTGAACAAGCACTGGTTATATATTGCTCAAAAAACTTGAGTCCATATTGTGCCCCCAACAATTCTGGGTAATTGATTCCATGTGTTGGGGAATTACAGACTGCTGCTCATTCCATCTGCCCCCACAGCTCTAGACTGTGTTTGTGGCTCCCCATCCTTAGCCGCATGCATAGGTCTGAAGAACCCTTGATAGCTTGCGAGCAAAATTTCTCTTGAGCTGTCTCACGTTCGTTATCCACCATAGTTATTCAACAATGGCCTCTGCTGGCAATCCATAGTGTTGCCAATTTGGCCTGCATGGAATATGAGTGTTTGTTCCTTTGCTCGCCGTAAATTCTGGTAATGCAAAGGCCCGTGACTTACTGCTGGAAATGCAGCTACTATTTGCCAATTACACTCGCTGTTTGACTGACAGATGGCTAGTATTTGACTATCAGGTCATAGCAGGCTTAATTAAATATTGTTGTTTGCCCCTAGGCAAAGTCCCCAACATATTTACTGTTTTTGATAGTAAATTCTAGGTAATCAATTACCCATGTAGGTGTCAATTTTGATTTAACTGGATGGATGAGGTAACCAAGTCTTTCAAGCACAGGGTTTTGGTTTGCTTTGACTAATGTTTCTGCCAATTCTTGGTGACTCCAAAATGAAAAATGTCCTCCAAATATGCTATTACTATGTGGTTCTGAGACCTTTGTAGACCCAGAATTGGTTTCCGTAGTTTTGTCAATAGTCTAGGAGCTGGTCAACCCATTTGGCAGAGCCATGCCATCCAGTTAAGCTTCAAATATCTCCTGTTCTTAGTGAATAGACACCGAATAGTATGCATTTTTGAGGTCGATGCATGCCATGTGACCATTTTGTAGGAAGCTCCCATAAAACAGTTAGACCGTAACAAAATTTGCTGTTCTGAAAGTCTGTGCTGCACAAATGAGTTAAGCCTGGATGAAGTGACATCCTCCATCTGTCACCTGTCCTGAAAGGCAATCCTGCCCATACTGGGCCTGCCTTGAAGACAACTCCGCTCCGAGTTCCAAGTCTGCTTGGAACCTATGTATGGTGTGCAGTAAACATAATCATATGTCATTATCAGTCTTTTAAAAACAGATCTGAAATTCATGTTATTGTCATTTTGAACAAAAACACAAGAGTAGAATTTCCAACATGTAACTGGTCCACAATCCCTTGTTTCAGTAAACCCAGGCCCACCTACCTCCATGGCTACCGGTGGTCTTGTGGTAAACCCAAAGGCCCCTGATGCGGGTTCCTTTTCTCTCCTTGATTGGGAGTAGGATTGGTAGGGAGTGTGGATTGCATGTTGGTCTGAAAACCTCATCATACTGAGCCTGCCTTGTAGGACAATTCTGGCCATAATTCTGAGTCTGCCTTGAAAGATGACTGATCATATTTCCGCACCCAGCTTTCAAGCTACCACCGGCTTCAGTGAACCACTTACCCCCTATGGAGGTGTGGGATGTGTTGTCGCTTACTGATGAAGTTTTGCTTGTCGTTGGTACCTTGATCGTTCCGACAGCTTTTGCTTCCTTCTTCTGGTCTTACCTGAAGAGAGGATTCGGCGGCTGGTTTCTCCAAAGTCACCCTGATAGCGCTGTTCCCTGGCTGGCATTTGTAGCGTGCGGATATTCTGGCAGCTGCTGGCTCTTGAGGCCATATGCATGTGCTCCAGTATGTTCATACTTTAAAATCGAGATCAGTTACCTACTGATCACTCACACTACCCTCCACTGAGAGTAAAATTTGTAGGCAGCCCTGAATACCGGTGCTGCCACAGGCCCCTCAGGCTACCTGCGCTGACATGGCCCCTCCAGCGGACCTAAATGAGATTCTTGCTTTGGGCCAGACTGAAACTGAACGTGAATGCTTCTCTCCTCAGAGCAGAAGACATTTGCGAGATCTCCATCTAGGGAAGCACCCAGTGGAACCTGGATGATTGCAGAAGTACTTCTTCTGTTTTGTTTGTATGGGAGCTTATTATTCATGTTATGTAAAGCACTTTGGTGTCAATGCGAGTTAACTTAAACAGTGCTATATAAGTAAAACTTACTTACTTTTCAATTCAATTCAATTCAATTCAATTCAACTTTAATGTCATCGCACAAATACAAGTATGAGTACAACAAAATGCAGTTTTGCATCGGTCCGTAGTAGTTGTGCATAAAGAAATTAAAAAAAATAAAATAAAAATAGAAAGAGAGAAGATACAGAATAATCAAAAAATACAGAATAATTAAACAATGGGGACGGAGGGACCGGAGAAATCTATCGGCGGGACTCCGAGTTCAGCAATGTGATTGTATTATTGTAGAAGCTGTTCCTCATCCTACTAGTACGTGACCTGAGGCTCCTGTACCGCCTCCCTGATGGGAGGAGGGCAAACAGTCCATGGTTGGGGTGTGAGGGGTCTTTGATGATCTTCCCAGCCCATCTCAGACACCGTTTTCAATGGAGGGCATCCATGGCGGGGAGCGGGGCACCGATGATGTGCTGCGCGGTTTTCACCACCCGTTGTAGTGCCTTCCTGTCTGCAGCAGTGCAGCTGCTGTACCATACCATGAAGCAGGTGGTCAGGATACTCTCTATGGTACAGCGGTAAAAGTTGGTCAGGATCTGGGGGGACAGGTGGGCTTTCTTGGGCCTCCTCAGGAAGTAAAGGCGCTGCTGTGCCTTTTTGATCAGCTTGGAGGTGTTGAGGGACCAGGACAAATCCTCCGAGATATGTACTCTGAGGAATTTATAGCTGGAGACGCGCTCCACCTCAGTCCCGTTTATATGGATGGGGTATGACTGCCTCCTCTGGTCTGCCTGAAGTCAACAATAATCTCCTTCGTCTTCTTGGAGTTGAGGACGAGGTTATTGTTGGCACACCAGGCTGTCAGGTGCTGGATCTCCTCCCTGTAGGCTGACTCATCGTTGTCGCTGATCAGTCCTACTACCGTGGTTTCGTCAGCAAACTTAATAATGGCGTTGGATCCGTACTTTGGGATGCAGTCGTGGGTGAAGAGGGAGTTGAGGAGAGGGCTGAGCACACAGCCCTGTGGCACTCCGGTGTTCAGTGTTATAGTGGAGGAGGTGAGGTTATTGACCCTAACAGACTGTGGTCTGTTAGTGAGGAAGTCCAGTATCCAGTCGCAGAGGGAGGTGGAGATGCCAAGTCCGCTGAGTTTGGTGATCAAGCTGGCGGGGATGACGGTGTTAAAGGCAGAGCTGAAATCAATGAACAGCAGCCTGATGTAGGAGTTGTTGTAGTCCAGGTGGGTCCGTTCTTCTGTTACTTCCTTTCTTCTGTTTGTCCCTGGGAAGGTTCCCCCCACCCCCCCCCCCCCTCCCCACCCCCCTGCTTTTGAATTCTGAATATGTGAGAGTGGTTTCTTCCATATGTACTTCCCCCTCCAATGGGGAAGACATTGGGCTGCCTCCTTTGGAGCAGGTCATTGTTGAGCAACTTCTCCAAAAGTCGCCCCATGTGGGAGAGTCATCCTCAGACGCTCTCCGTTGAGGGACGGTATCCCTCTTCCCCTGACTCATCTGAGTCAACGGGTTTGTCAGACTTGCAGATGGATTACATCCCCCGGGACCACCAACGGAGCTCCTCCTCCTGCCCGAATCTCCTGCCGGTACTGCCGGCGCTAATGTCGGGAACAAGACCGTCTCCCGCTTCTGGAAATGCTGCGGTCTTCGGCAGCCGACTTCCCCGCAGACCGTCTCCTCGACATCTGGGCCCCGAAACTACAAAAAGCTACAAGCCCGAAAGAACGCAGGTAAGTAATACAACTTTGCTTACTTGCCCATCCCGACGGGCTGGGAGGACACAGTGCCAGAGTTTGGTAGCCTGCACTCTGCCTGAAATGGAATTTCAAGGAATAGCCTTGAGTGATCTGCCAGCCCACCAGCCCTGAGTGATTGAGCTGCCAGCCCAATAATCCATTCATAGAAACATAGAAACATAGAAATTAGGTGCAGGAGTAGGCCATTCGGCCCTTCGAGCCTGCACTGCCATTCAATATGATCATGGCTGATCATCCAACTCAGTATCCCGTACCTGCCTTCTCTCCATACCCCCTGATCCCCTTAGCCACAAGGGCCACATCTAACTCCCTCTTAAATATAGCCAATGAACTGGCCTCAACTACCCTCTGTGGCAGAGAGTTCCAGAGATTCACCACTCTCTGCGTGAAAAAAGTTCTTCTCATCTCGGTTTTAAAGGATTTCCCCTTTATCCTTAAACTGTGACCCCTTGTCCTGGACTTCCCTAACATCGGGAACAATCTTCCTGCATCTAGCCTGTCCAACCCCCCAAGAATTTTGTATGTTTCTATAAGATCCCCTCTCAATCTTCTAAATTCTAGAGAGTATAAACCAAGTCTATCCAGTCTTTCTTCATAAGACAGTCCTGACATCCCAGGAATCAGTCTGGTGAACCGTCTCTGCACTCCCTCTATGGCAATAATGTCCTTCCTCAGATTTGGAGACCAAAACTGTACGCAATACTCCAGGTGTGGTCTCACCAAGACCCTGTACAACTGCAGTAGAACCTCTCTGCTCCTATACTCAAATCCTTTTGCAATGAAAGCTAACATGCCATTCGCTTTCTTTACTGCCTGCTGCACCTGCATGCCTACCTTCAATGACTGGTGTACCATGACACCCAGGTCTCGCTGCATCTCCCCCTTTCCCAATCGGCCACCATTTAGATAATAGTCTGCTTTCCTGTTTTTGCCACCAAAATGGATAACCTCACATTTACCCACATTATACTGCATCTGCCAAACATTTGCCCACTCACCCAGCCTATCCAAGTCACCCTGCAGTCTCCTAGCATCCTCCTCACAGCTAACACTGCCCCCCAGCTTAGTGTCATCTGCAAACTTGGAGATATTGCCTTCAATTCCCTCATCCAGATCATTAATATATATTGTACATAGCTGGGGTCCCAGTACTGAGCCTTGGGGTACCCCACTAATCACTGCCTGCCATTGTGAAAAGGACCCGTTTACTCCTACTCTTTGCGGAGCCACAATGTTCATACAAGCCCTAGGAAACCAGTCCCTTCGGCCCACAACACCCATACTAGCACTCCAGAAAGCCTCCCCACCCCACTGGCCACTAATATTGGAATTGGTGGAGAGGTGGATTATTGCTTTGAGGGACCAGTCCCCCTGTGTGAACATGGGAACCAATGGGTCCAACTTAGTCTAATATATATATATATAAATATATATTCTGTTGTGCTGCAGCAAGTATGAGTTTCATTGTTCTCTCTGGGACATATGACAATGAAACACTCTTGACTCTTTACCAGGCTGGCAGCTCAGCAAGCAGCCCAGACCAGTAATGGAACAGGAATTTCAAAATCATCCCATATCAGGGCCTTTGGACCATTATCACCCCAGCCATTCTCTATCTTCCCATTGAGTTTAATTTATTGTATGGCCAGGAAAGGAGCTTTAAGTTTAAAAGGCAGAAAGGCCTAGATATTAGTTTAGTTTAGTTTGGTTTAGAGATACGGCATGGAAACAGGCCCTTCGGCCCACCAAATCCATGCCAACCAGTGATCCCTGCACATTAACACTATCCTACACACCTACGAACAATTTGCAATTATGCCAATTAATCTACAAACCTGTACGTCTTTGTAGTGTGGGAGGAAACTGGAGATCCTGGAGAAACCTCACACAGGTCACGAGAGAACATACAAACTCAATACAGATAAGGTCAGGATCAAAGCCGTATCTCTGGCGCTATAACGCAGCAATTCTATCATTCCTTCAGGAGACGTGATCTGCTGTCCTTGCATGGTTTGTCCAGCATGACAAACCAAATATGTCAACTTTTCTAACCAATACATTTTAAAATAATTATTAAAAAAACGTCTTGTTCTAAATTTATTCCATTGTATCTTAGAAAGATAAATAAGTACGTCATCTTGGAATTAGACGAAGATCTGAGGACGAACTAGGGGATATAACAGCCAATATACAAATACTAAAAGCTAGTGTATGGACCCAACTTTGGTTAATACCTTGCTAGGGTGGAACCATTAGATTATCCTTTGTCTGCGTGGTTTACATTATTTATCCTATTTTTTGCAAGTTTTAATTGAAACGCACTTTTTTCCTTTCACACCATATAATTCTTGTTCAGCATATTATCTCTTGTTTAGTTAAATCTAAACTTAAATCATGATCCCCAGTTGTTTCTCTTTCTGTCACTGGAAACAGATCATTCTTCTTTACTCATTCATAATTTTAAAAATTAAATGTCTTCAATTGATGAAAACATCTAATTTTCTACAGACGTTCCACACACCTGACCCCTGGTATTATTTCAGTAACACCCTCCCCTAGGGTATTCTTCCTGAAATGAATTAAACACAAAACACCACCTTGCACCTTTCCAGCATTTTATTAAGGGTTAGAATAACCTTCCATCACCACTGACTAATATGTCTCCTGTCTTTTTTTGAACAGTGCTGTAACCAGCCCACCAGGTAACCAGCAATCATCCAGGTGCCCCTGTTTTGGTTCAGGATCCTTCTTCAGACTTGAAGACTTCATCTTTGGTCTGAAGAAGGGTCCCAACCAGCAATGTCACCAATCCATGTTCTCCAGAGAGTGCTGCCTGACCCCCCACCACCACCCTTCTCCCACAAGACAACCCTCCCTCTAAACAATGCTGCACAACAGCAGCACACCTCTTCACTTCAAAGCAATGGCACCATGCTTCTCCCTTCACCACTGACCATCCCTAGGCTAATCAAAAACTAATCAAAAACATACCCCAACTCCTCAATCTTCCATCCACTCATTCAGCACCTTAACTTTTAACCAGATGGCTACCAATGCCTTGATTATCAATTTGATTACCAGTGTTATGTAATCAAAGTGCATTAACGTGCTGGAAACTTTAATTTAGGATTGATCTACTCATATTTGTTCATATTCTACGATTTTAAGTTTTATTTTTACAACACATTTGTGGAAGTAGTTTATTGAAGATAAACTGCAGGAAGCTTTGATGCTGACCATGTAGCTATGATCTCTGCAAAATTTACTCAAATCTGGTTTTCCAATGTATTGAGAATTCCGGTGAAAAATCCAAATCCATCAGGTACATCTATCTTTGGTCTGAAGAAGATAACATCTATCTATTACTTAACTAAAACTCTCATTTTGTCCTCTTCCGGTTTGTGATGTTTTTAAATTTGCGCAAAAACGGTACTGGATAGCGCTACGATTTTTTGCCACTTTACTCACCGTTCACCTGCACTCCAAGCGCATTGAGTTATGTTCCGATCGGTGGAATTATATAAAAGTTATGAAAGTTTAAAAATCATAAGATCAGCAGATTGGTCTTCTCTCCTGTCACTCGCCAGGACGGCAACTCCCCTTCCAGCACCCACTGTCAATCACCGGGACGAGGAGAATAAAGCCCCGGAGGCCGGGATGAGTCCAGAAATCCGTGAGTGAGTCCAGAAAGCCGTGAGTGAGTTCAGAAAACCAAGAGTGAGTCCAGAAAACCATGAGTGAGTTCAGAACACCATAGGTGAGTGAGTGTCCAGAAAGCCGTGAGTCATTGTGTGAGTGTCCAGAAAGCCGTATCAGTGAGAGAGTGTCCAGAAAGCCGTGAGTCAGTGAGTTAGTGTCCAGAAAGCTGTGAGTCAGTGAGTTAGTGTCCAGAAAGCCATGAGTCAGTGAGTGAGTCCAGAAAGCCATGAGTCAGCCGAGCCTGCGTAGTTGAGGACTATGGGTCAGTGGTGGAATATTGCGTTGGGGGACCAGGCCACTCATTTGAGAATGGGACCCAACGGGTCCCACTTAGTCTAGTAAACTAATACAGATTGAAAGTAGTTTAGTAGGGAATTTAACCTACTTGGAGGCGATGTCACTTAATTGTTCAGTGTTTTGGGTGGAAAAAGCCTCTGTTTGAATACTGAAGTTGTCAAATCGTTTCAAATGATCTCTCGTACTGTTTAAAAATCTACAGCTTGCTTTGTGGTGATAATCAGTGCAAAATAGGGTAAACAAAATCCTGTTTGGCTTACATAGGTTGATGATGATTGAATCTTGTTTACTGTGATCATTGGACCAAGCCTCAATTAGCCATGAATATTTCTGTACATCTTTTCTTTTCATTCATATTCTAATTAATGATGACACATTTGTGAATCAATAACTGAATAATCTTTTTCAAAAATCTTGGGCTAATTTGTTTCTGTGCAACAACAATAGTTCTGAAAAACAAAATTAAATAAACAATTTCGTGGCCTCATTCCGCACGATAGCTGCAGATATCTTTCATTGTATTGAGCAATATTTCTCAAGTTTCACTTCTTATTTTTTCAGTTACATTGTTTCTCATGCAAGTAGGAGCTTTATTGAATTGAGCAATCATGCCTTCAGGTGGTTCTTCACACAGATAACAATGGAATCATCTTTCCTGTTTGACAAACCTGCTCTACCTGTAATTTCATGGGAAATACATCAATTTCATTTATTTCAATATTTTTTAATCTCATGCCAACCAATTGAAATAGTACCAGGTGCCTTGTGTTGCTTTGTTAGCAGGATCGAATAACTAAGCTTGTGGATAAAATTTGTCATTGTTTGGGCATGATGGTGTTAACTCTAGATTTGCCTTTACATTTGATTGATTATACAGATTTACTGCTGAGCACAATGAAAACATGAAGTTGCCACCTCTGACATAATGGGCATGCTCAATAAAATTGCCAGTGTCCTTAGAAGATGAAATATAATAGGCTTAAAATCAAAATGTGATAACATGGCATACCAAACCTACGTACTGAGTGTATGTAAGTATGTATGTATGTGATGTGTGTATTTTTGTCTGTTGTAAAATTCTTGCATGCTGGAACATAAGCAAAGAACCAAAATAGTGAACGTCCAGAGTGAAACACGTCTATGGTGTCTCTGCTTGTAAAATGAACCACATTGTTGTTGCTGCATGAGGTGCTGTGCCTTTCCAGAATTTTCTTATTCCTGTCAATTCTCTGGCATTCACAAGTTGTAAAGCTGGACAAATCACATTGAGCATGCAGTGATGAACAGCAGGAAGTAATATCAGAGGCTTTGAAAAAATAATGTGGTGTGCATACGTCGAATGGGTAACTATACTATATTTGGATTTCTGATAGGGTGCTCCATCAAAGGTGATTGCAAAAAGTTTACAAAAAAATAATGAGGCATAAATAGAATGTTGGTTGACAAATACAGAAAAGGGATAGTTATAGGTGAATACTCTTGTCATGAACTCTTCATGGTGTTGCGCTTTGTAGTCCTAAGATTAATGTTCTTGATTCCACCTGATCACATATTGGACAGAAATAGCCCACCATTGTATTAGAAATAGCCTTATACAAGCTGAAATGCTCTGGGGCTCCCTATCTTGGGCCATTGACTGAACCAAGATCACCTCATGTGCAAGTATGATTTTGCCTCAGATGTGCACAAGGAAGTATAATTTTGTACAACTGAGAAGCAACATGTAGATTGATTAGGGTTTGAGGAACTTTCATGGATAGTGGCAAGAAAAAAACATAAACATGGTTGACAGCAGCTTTCTTCAAGCTATCCTTGTAGATTGCTGTTCAATCAGGGAAACAGGAGATGGGAACTCAACTAGAGGGAGTGGAGCTGGTAGTCCTATTTTAACTACCAACACAAATGCCAGGTACTACTCTACTTCCTGATTCAGATATCTCTTGTTCCAGGAGCATAAGGAGTACCAAGAACTTTCACAAATTTGGTTGTTGCTTTTTATATCCTTATTTCCAGAAACGGATAGCTTCTTCAAGGCAAAGGACCAGCCGATCAGCCTTACCAGATGCTAAATATTAAAAGAATGCCATTCATCTTGAAATCAATGTTTGCAGACTTAGGGGTAGGGGTTGGGAGGGGATAGTGTGTTGTCTAAGGTGTCATCACCAATAGGAGTTGCTACAGTTGATCATTATGTTACATATTAGATGGACTAAAACCATGCAAAGGCAAACTTTGGGGCAAACTAGTGTACAATGTGCTGGCCAATGATACCCCTCAATCAACATGATTCACTTACAGATCAATTTTTCATTTAAGTTATTGCTCATTGTGTACTGCTATGTGCAAACTGACTGCCATATTTTTGTACATTGCAACAGCCTGCATTTCAATAGTAATTCTTCAGTTCTGGATTATCTCAGCTCAACCTGGGATTGTGAATGGACAATCCTTTTTGTTAAAATCATTGGACAATGAAAGCTTGTAAAACTAAAACATGGTCTAACTTCAGTATAAGTGGAATGTACCCTTTTAAATTTAACTTTAAAATAATTTTCAATGTGATGCTGTCATACAAATTCACCATTTGCTCTCTGGAGAATATGTATTCCTTAAATCAACAATTTGAATTGAAAATTAAAATATTGACATTCTTCTCTTGCAAGTTATCTTGCCTTGGCAAGCTATATTTCATGATAACTGCCTGGCATATTTAAGAGGTTTGATTTTTATTTTGTTCTCAAAAGAGATACCAAGAATGAATTATGGTAATGTGATATAATACAAACAGATTTTGTGCAATTTTAGAAAACCATAAGCTTACTCATTTACTGTGTAATTTGATGAATTAATGAATCATGTGGGACAAAGTAATATTTTTTGGTTTGCACATCCAAGGTATGCAAAGAGTCTCCACATAAAGACAAATTTTAAAAATATCCCGTGCCTGGTCCCCCTTTGTTCCCACTCACCACAGTTCTCCACACCCAGTCTTCTTTGGTCACATTATTAAACATAAGTCCCTCTTTGCCTGAAATATTTGTATAGACTTGCAATGGAGCCGGTGCCCTTTGTAAATCAAATAAAATAATGGTGCACAAAATTGATTATTAAAATATACTTTTTTGAGATCAATAGGTCAAAGGCTTGCAATATTGACAATTGTCCGATTGGCTGAAGCATCATGATAACTCCATGATAAACTGTAAACTTTATGTGTTGTTGGATTTAAGGTGAAAACATTTTGAAACAAGTGGCTGCAAGAACTGTATGAGATTATTAATGGGGAAGGCATCAACCATGGCAGTGTTTTATGGGCTCAGCCGATGCAGCATCTTTAACAGAGCAGCAATCTCTCAGTGCAGCAGTGGAGTATCAACTCCTCTTTAGTAATTTTGGGAGTGATTTTAACCTGAAACCATTTTGATGAATGGCATGGATAGTATAGTGCCACTGTTCAAAGTGTGTCAAATAACTATTTCCTGATCACGGCTGAGATGAATTTGCATTGCCTCAACATAATGCGTTTTTAATGAAAATCTAAATAAATGCAGGCCATGTTACAACATTTCAGAAAAATCTATCACCATTCTTACTCAAAACCTTAAATATTTGAAGAAAAATATTCAAGATTCAAGATTCAAGAGAATTTATTGTCATGTGTCCCTGATAGGACAATGAAATTCTTGCTTTGCTTAAGCACAACAGAACAGGCATGACTACAGAACAGATCAGTGTATCCATATACCATTATATAAATATATACACACATGAATAAATAAACTGATAAAGTGCAAATAAACAGATAATGGGCTATTAATGTTCAGAGTTTTGTCCGAGCCAAGTTTAATAGCCTGATGGCAGTGGGGAAGCAGTTTTTCCTGAAACTGGTCATTGCAGTCTTCAGGCTCCTGTGCTTTCTACCTGAAGGTAGCGGGGAGATGAGTGTGTGGCCAGGATGCTGTGGGTCCTTGATGATACTGCCAGCCTTTTTGAGGCAGCGACTGTGATAGATCCCCTCGATGGAAGGGAATTCAGAGCCGATGATTGAATGGGCGGTGTTTACTACTTTTTGTAGTCTTTTCCGCTCCAGGGCGCTCAAGTTGCCGAACCAAGCCACGATGCAACCAGTCAGCATGCTCTCTACTGTGCATCTCTAGAAGTTAAAGAGAGTTCTCCTTGACAAACCGACTCTCCGTAATCTTCTCAGGAAGTAGAGGCACTGATGTGCTATCTTAATAATTGCATCAGTGTTCTCAGACCAAGGAAATATGTTCTCCAATGAATTTTACAGCTCTTATTTTTACCAGGTTTGATCACTCATGCAATGTAAAAAACACAAAAGACCAATTTTGCATTACAACTTCCGCAAGTAGCAATGACATGGTCAAATCATTGTAATTTTTGAAAGAGTTAAATAGTGGCTAGGACATTAGAAACAGCTCCATTGATATGTAACACAGTGCCATGGACATGTTCATCGTCTCAGTTCAATCCTGACCTTGGTGCCGTGTGTGTGTGAAGTTCTCCCTGTAACTACAGTGGGTTAAAGGTGCAGTGTTTTAGTAAAGGTGCAGTGTTTTTGTATTATACTGGTGTCAGATCCAGGGTAAGGCGGGAGAATGACAGTCAGAGCAGTATACTGTTCTGGATGTCAGATGTGGGAGGTCATGGTGTCGGATGGCCCTCCAGACATCCACATCTGCACCAGGTGCAGCGAGATGGGGCTCCTAAGGGACCGTATTAGGATCCTGGAGCAGCAGCTCGATGACCTCGCTCTGATCAGGGAGAGTGAGGAGGTCATAGAGGAGAGTTATAGAGAGGTGGTCACTCCAAAGCCACGGGAGAGAGACATGTGGGTCACGTTAAGGAAAGGCAAGAGGCAGAGGCAGGAACGAGTGAGTACTCCAATGTCGGTACACCTCGCAAATAAGTACTCCTGTTTGAGTACGGATGGGGGTGACAGCCTACCCGGGGGTAGTGACAGCGGACGGGCCTCCAGCACAGAGACCGGCCCTGTTGCTCCAAAAGCTAGGGAAAAAAAGAGGGCAATAGTAATTGGGGACTCTATTGTTAGGGGGTCGGATAGGCGATTCTGTGGACGCAGTCGGGAGACCAGGATGGTGGTCTGCCTCCCTGGTGCCAAGGTCTCGGACGTGTCTCAACGCATCGAAGATATCCTTAAATCAGAGGGAGAGGAGCCTGAGGTCGTGGTACATATAGGTACCAATGACATAGGAAAAAAAAGGGAAGAGGTCCTGAAGGGAGGATTTAGGGAGTTGGGAGGAGAGTTAAGAAAAAGGACCAAAAAGGTAACAATCTCAGGATTACTGCCTGTGCCACGCGACAGTGAGAGTAGGAATGGAGCGAGGTGGAGGATAAATGCGTGGCTGAAAGACTGGTGCAGAGGGCAGGGATTCAAGTTCCTGGATCATTGGGACTTCTTTTGGGGAAGGTGGGACCTGTACAGAAAGGATGGGTTGCACTTGAACCCGAGGGGGACCAATATCCTAGCGGGGAAATTTGCAAAGGCAGCTGGGGAGACTTTAAACTAGAATGGTTGGGGCGAGGGACTCAAATAGCGAAAGGTAGTAGACAGAATGGGAGGCAGGAAGCAGAAATGGGAAGCACTCGGACGCAAGAGGAGAAAGGAAAAAAAGGAAATAAACAGAGAATAAGGGACGGGGGTTTTCTTAAATGTGCATATTTTAATGCTAGGAGCATTGTAAGAAAGGTGGATGAGCTTAGAGTCTGGATAGACACCTGGAAGTATGATGTTGTGGCGATCAGTGAAACGTGGTTGCAGGAGGGCTGTGATTGGAAACTAAATATTCCAGGATTTTGTTGCTTCAGGTGTGATAGAATTGGAGGGGCAAGAGGTGGAGGTGTTGCATTGCTAGTCAGGGAAGATATTACAGCAGTGCTTTGGCAGGATAGATTGGAGGGCTCATCTAGGGAGGCTATTTGGGTGGAATTGAGAAGTGGGAAAGGTGTAGCAACACTTATAGGGGTGTATTATAGACCGCCAAACGGGGAACGAGAACTGGAAGAGCAAATATGTAAGGAGATAGCAGAGATTAGTAGTAAGCACAAGGTAGTGATTGTGGGAGATTTCAACTTTCCACACATAGACTGGGAAACACATTCTGTAAATGGGCTGGATGGGTTGGAGTTTGTAAAATGTGTGCAGGATAGTTTTTTGCAGCAATACATAGAGGTACCTACTAGAGGAGGGGCAGTGCTGGACCTCCTGTTAGGAAATGAGACGTGACAGGTGGCGGAGGTATGCGTTGGGGAGCACTTCGGGACCAGTGATCACAATACCATTAGTTTCAATATAACTATGGAGAGGGTCAGAACTGGACCTAGGGTTGAGATTTTTGATTGGAGAAAGGCTAACTTTGATGCGATGCGAGATGATTTAAAAGGAGTGAACTGGGACATTTTGTTTTATGGGAAAGATGTAGAAGAGAAATGGAGGACATTTAAAGGGGAAATTTTAAGAGTACAGAATCTTTATGTTCCTGTTCGGTTGAAAGGAAACAGTAAAAATTGGAAAGAGCCCTGGTTTTCAAGGGAAATTGGACATCTTGTTCGGAAAAATAGGGAGATCTACAATCATTATAGGCAGCATGAAGTAAATGAGGTGCTTGAGGAGTATAAGGAATGTAAAAAGAATCTTAAGAAAGAAATTAGAAAAGCTAAAAGAAGATATGAGGTTGCTTTGGCAAGTAAGGTGAAAGTCAATCCAAAGGGTTTCTACAGCAATATTAATAGCAAAAGGATAAGGAGGGATAAAATTGGTCCATTGGAGAGACAGAGTGGACAGCTATCTGCAGAGCCAAAAGAGATGGGGGAGATATTGAACAATTTTTTTTCTTCGGTATTCACCAAGGAGAAGGATATTGAATTATGTGAGGTAAGGGAAACTAGTAGAGTAGCTATGGATACTATGAGGTTCAAAGTAAAAGAAGTACTGACACTTTTGAAAAATATAAAAGTGGATAAGTCTCCAGGTCGTGACAGGATATTCCCTAGGACATTGAGGGAAGTTAGTGTAGAAATAGCCGGGGCTATGACAGAAATATTTCAAATGTCATTAGAAACGGGAATAGTCCCCGAGGATTGGCGTACTGCGCATGTTGTTCCATTGTTTAAAAAGGGTTCTAAGAGTAAACCTAGCAATTATAGACCTGTTAGTTTGACGTCAGTGGTGGGCAAATTAATGGAAAAGATACTTAGAGACAATATATATAAGCATCTAGATAAACAGGGTCTGATTAGGAACAGTCAACATGGATTTGTGCCTGGAAGGTCATGTTTGACTAATCTTCTTGAATTTTTTGAAGAGGTTACTAGGGAAATTGACGAGGGTAAAGCAGTGAATGTTGTCTATATGGACTTTAGTAAGGCCTTTGACAAGGTTCCTCATGGAAGGTTGGTTAAGAAGGTTCAACTGTTGGGTATAAATGCAGGAATAGCAAGATGGATTCAACAGTGGCTGAATGGGAGAAGCCAGAGGGTAATGGTGGATGGTTGTTTATCGGGTTGGAGGCAGGTGACTAGTGGGGTGCCTCAGGGATCTGTGTTGGGTCCTTTGTTGTTTGTCATGTACATCAATGATCTGGATGAAGGTGTGGTAAATTGGATTAGTAAGAATGCAGATGATACCAAGATAGGGGGTGTTGTGGATAATGAAGAGGATTTCCAAAGTCTACAGAGTGATTTAGGCCATTTGGAAAAATGGGCTGAAAGATGGCAGATGGAGTTTAATGCTGATAAATGTGAGGTGCTACACCTTGGCAGGACAAATCAAAATAGGACGTACATGGTAAATGGTAGGGAATTGAAGAATACAGTTGAACAGAGGGATCTGGGTATAACCGTGCATAGTTCTTTGAAGGTGGAATCTCATATAGATAGGGTGGTAAAGAAAGCTTTTGGTATGCTAGCTTTTATAAATCAGAGCATTGAGTATAGAAGCTGGGATGTAATGTTAAAATTGTACAAGGCATTGGTGAGGCCAAATCTGGAGTATGGTGTACAATTTTGGTCGCCAAATTATAGGAAGGATGTCAACAAAATAGAGAGAGTACAGAGGAGATTTACTAGAATGTTGCCTGGGTTTCAGCAACTAAGTTACAGAGAAAGGTTGAACAAGTTAGGGCTTTATTCTTTGGAGCGCAGAAGGTTAAGGGGGGACCTGATAGAGGTCTTTAAAATGATGAGAGGGATAGACAGAGTTGATGTGGACAAGCTTTTCCCTTTGAGAATAGGGAAGATTCAAACAAGAGGACATGACTTCAGAATTAAGGGACAGAAGTTTAGGGGTAATATGAGGGGGAACTTCTTTACTCAGAGAGTGGTAGCGGTGTGGAATGAGCTCCCAGTGGAAGTGGTGGAGGCAGGTTCATTGGTATCATTTAAAAATAAATTGGATAGGCATATGGATGAGAAGGGAATGGAGGGTTAAGGTACGAGTGCAGGCAGGTGGGACTAAGGGGAAAAAAAATTTGTTCGGCATGGACTTGTAGGACCGAGATGGCCTGTTTCCGTGCTGTAATTGTTATATGGTTAACTACATGGATTTAGTTTGGGTACTCTTGTTTCCTCCATTGCCCCACAGATGTGCAGATTAGTAGGCTACTTGGCCACTATAAATTGTTCTCAGTGTGTAGATGAGTGGTAGAATGTGGGTAGTGGGGGAATATGGGGTGAACAAAACATGACTAGGGTAAGTAGGTGCTTGAGGGTTGGCATGGACTCTCTGTGATGTTGGCATGTTAACCTATTATGACCCAGAAACATGTAGCACCAAAGGGCTAGACATTCCTCAACATGTGTTTTCATTTATCAAAGAAATGTTGCTTTAATGTTCCATAAAACAAAGAGATCTGACATTCCAGTGATCTCTAGAACTTTAGTTTTCTTCTCTACATAATACCCAAAGCATTACGTGTGATAGAACATAGCCTAGTGCAAGCAATAGTGGATGGCTGATTGGAGCTGTGGTTGATATGATTGGGGGAATATCAAGGTTGTATGGTATGGGGGAGAAGATCAGAATGTGTAAGGGGTCAAAACGTAGAAACATAGAAAATAGGTGCAGGAGTTGGCCATTCGGCACTTCGAGCCTGCACCGCCATTCAATATGATCATGGCTGGTCATCCAACTCAGTATCCTGTACCTGCCTTCTCTCCATATCCCCTGATCCCTTTAGCCACAAGGGCCACATCTAACTCCCTTTTAACTATAGCCAATGAACTGGCCTCAACTACATTCTGTGGCAGAGAATTCCAGAGATTCACCACTCTCTGTGTGAAAAATATTTTTCTCATCTCGGACCTAAAAGATTTCCCCTTTATCCTTAAACTGTGACCCCTTGTTCTGGAATTTCCCAACATCGGGAACAATCTTCCTGCATCTAGCCTGTCCAACCCCTTAAGAATTTTGTAAGTTTCCATAAGATCCCCCCTCAATCTTCTAAATTCTAGCGAGTACAAGCCGAGTCTATCCAGTCTTTCTTCATATGAAAGTCCTGACATCCCAGGAATCAATCTGGTGAACCTTCTCTGTACTCCCTCTATGGCTAAAATGTCCTTCCTCAGATTAGGAGACCAAAACTTTACGCAATACTCCAGGTGTGGTCTCACCACCACCCTGTACAACTGCAGTAGAACCTCCCTGCTCCTATACTCAAATCCTTTTGCTATGAATGCTAACATACCATTCACTTTCTTCACTGCCTTCTGCACCTGCATGCCTACTTTCAATGACTCGTGTACCATGACACCCAGGTCTCGTTGCATCTCCCCTTTTCCTAATCGACCACTATTCAGATAATAGTCTACTTTCCTGTTTTTGCCACCAAAGTGGATAACCTCACATTTATCCACATTATACTGCATCTGTCATGCATTTGCCCACTCACCCAGCCTATCCAAGTCACCTTGCAGTCTCCTAGCATCCTCCTCACAGCCAACACTGCGCCCCAGCTTCGTGTCATCCACTAACTTGGAGATGTTGCATTCAATTCGCTCATCCAAATCATTAACATATATTGTAAATAGCTGGGGTCCCAGCACTGAGCCTTGCGGTATCCCACTAGTCACTGCCTGCCATTCTGAAAAGAACCCGTTCACTCCTACTCTTTGCTTCCTGTCTGCCAGCCAGTTCTCTATCCACATCAATACTGAACCCCCAATAAAAGTGCTGCTGTTATTTATATCTACACCTGGGATGGCTAGTAAAAACTACATCAGGGAAATTAAGATGAATTTGAATGAGGGAGATAGAAGGAGTGTTTGAAGAAGTCAGGGAGGAGGCAAAATTGTCTGGTAGCAGATCTCGGAAATTGTGCTGAAGATCAATGGTCCTTAGGATAGAGATCCGAGTGATCATGAGATCATTGGCAGGGCTGGGTGTGAAAGGAGGAATTATCATTATATATACTAAGATAAAAAAGAAACGTACCTTGAGGAATATTGAAATCCAGCAGCATTCCCAGTTAGGGATGGGCCCTTTAAGTACATTTGGACCTGGTATTAATCTATGGCTAAGACTTGTTTCCATGGTTGAGGTCCATAGTGTTGCTTAACTAATTATGCGTGGTCAATAAGTAAAGTGGTATAATTTACAATTGTGTGTCAAGATTATCCAGGGGAACCTAAATTGATTTCCAGAAGTATGCTCCATACATATATACTTGAAGCCCAATTAATTCACCTGTTAGAGAGGAATATTAAATTTAGTGAGGGAAATTCCATGCCTTAGCGTTTAATTACATTTTGCTAACCCAGGTGGTTAAGCTAATTATTTTAAAATGCTTACTTGAAGCCTAAAATATAGGGTGCCTAATGAACATTTCTAATAGAAATTTTTGTTAAGCACAAATAAAGCATTTTTGAAATCAGATAAAACCCACACTTTGCAGTGGTTCCCCCTTCCTTAGTTCTGCGTACTGTTGTACCTCTTTGTTTAAGAGGTAATTCTTGTTCACCAAAATCAGACCTTTACTCATAAACTCAAAGTTTAAACTCTGCAAATATTAATGTAATTCCAGAAGGCTTGCCTGTACTTGTGTGAATTGGATGCAGGGATGTCACACAGTGCCATAAAGCTCCATGTTCAGTTGCAAATTTGCACCAAATAATAAGAAATATCAGCCACCCTGTGACAGGCAAAGGTATGGCATTGATCTGTAAAACTTCCATTTCATCAACCATACAGTGTTTCAATTCTACCACTTATTTTCACTTTCCATTCAATGTAAATATACAGGTATCACCTTTTCACATGTGGTTCATAAATTTGTAATTGTATTGAAAATAAGAAGAGTCTTGCATTGTGAATTTACACTGGAAATTGACGAGTTGATGCTGACAAGACCCTATCTGGGGACCAGACAACATAGATTTCTTGATTTCAGTGATTTAACAAAGCTTGCGTAAGTCAAGACAAATATTTCTGAGGTGTCGAATCCTACTGAAATGGCTTTGAAAATATTTATTAAAGAAAATGCATTTCCCATGTACTTACCTGTTCATAAGATACAAATATAATTTCAATGCTAGTGTTTATTGTCCATCCCTGAATCAAGGCAGAAGTTAAGATTCAAACACATTGATGGATCTATTGTCACATAAGGACCAGGATGGCAAAAATATTTGCTGCTAGTTCATCTTTGTGGGATCTAATTAACGTATCTTGCAAATTATTACTTACTTATTTCAGTCAACGGGAGGCCATTTGGCCCATTGGGTCCATACCAGCCCTTACCCATTTTGATCACATTTACCACCTTATTTCCCATTAGCTCTGCAAATCATTCACTCTCACGTATAACTCCTCATTTAAATCTTTTGCCGCATTCCAACTGGACAATCTACACTAGCCAGTTAACCTTGGGACAATATGTACATACAGTATGAGTGAAAGAGAGTGAATCATAATCTGACAAGATGAGGAGAAAAAGATGTATGGACCAGAACCCAACATGTTATATTAGGGCTGAATGGCCTGTTTGTACAATACGTAATTCAATGCCTTATTGTGAATGAGTGCTGGCAGGAGGGGGCTTGAATGCTTGAAGATAATTTTACATGTGCTGAGATATCTACCATTTAATTCCCCAATAACCACCAGGCTCAGGGACATCTCAGCACCTTAAGGGCCTGTCCCACTTTCATGACCTAATTCACGACCTCTGCCATGTTTGCCCTTGACTCATACTCGCAGCATGGTCGTCACGAGGTCGTAGGAGGTCGTAGGAGGTCGTAGGTAGGTCGTAAGTAGGTCATGATGCTAGTCGTAGGTACTCGTGGCATCAAGTAGGTCGGGCCATTTTTCCAGCCTGATGAAAAATGTCCACGAGTAGAAAAAAGGTCATGAATTAGGTCGTGAAAGTGGGACAGGCCCTTAAAACCAGTTATTTTCAAAATGAATGAAAACTGTAATTCCATTAAAATTGAAGCAAAGTCTATTAGAATGTTCTGCAGTGTAAATGTAGGCTAGATTCCATCTCATCAGCATCATAAAGAATTGGCAAGCGTCTGCCAGCAAGTCCCTTTTCCAGATAATCCGCTCAGCGGGAAAAGCAATGCTTCGTTTCATCTTTTGATGAAATTTACCCATTTTTTTCCCTCTGCAGCACAGAACACAATGATTCTCTGACAATTTTACCTGAAAAAAGTTTTCAATTCCCTCGCCAATCCTTAAGCAAACATTGGTTCTCTGAATCTTAGAAATATGCCAGAAATATGATTTAGTAGCATGATATTAATGGTGTACTGCGATAATACATTTAATCGCTCATTGATTTCCATTTACAAAGTTTGCTCCTCCCTATTCTGTCTCTAATTATTCATATTTATTCATGTTTCTTTTTGACTCGGAAGAAGAACATAGTTTGTGCTGGTTTACAAAATAATTCCATACATAAGCTCTCACATTCCATTCAACTCCACCAGATTTTACCAATCACGTTTTACATCAAGGGTCATTTACAATGGTCAATCAGTCTATGGACCTGCATAACCTTGAGATATCCGGTGCATCCGATAGAAACCCTTTATCTTTTTTTCTGCTTCATTTAATACTTTCTCATTGATACGACCTACATATTATTTCTGCTGCTTTCTTTCTTCCGAGATAACTCTCTATTTTAGATTTCCTTTCCAAGAAAAGGCCTCAGTAATTATATGCCTAGAGTTTAAGAATTAGTGGAATCATAGAATAAGTGGAATAAATTGTAAAAACTTTTTTTCATCATTCTTGCAAGTGTTATATATTATGAACTCGCAATGGTGTTAACATTCAATTAATATGTCTGCAATGCTCTGGAGGTTATTTTATTTTTGATATAATGTTTCATTACTTGTATGTTCTGTCAGTTTGTTAAACAATGATATATATTTGCATTAACATGGAATAGACTTTGATTTAAAAAATGTAATCGTTTTTCCCCAACAACTAATTGCAGCTCCACTTCAACAAGCTCATACTTGTTTATTTTTAATTTATTCATTGATGTGACAAGGCCATTATTTACTGCTCATCATTCTTGCTGTTTGTCAGTCACCAACTTGAGCAATTTCAGTCAAGTGAAGATAATCAAAGTCACAGAGACACATAGCATGGAAATGTGTCCTTTGGCCCATTGAGTCCACGCTGACCATCAAGCACACGTGTACACTAATCTCAATTTATTCTTCCTACTTTCTGATCAACTCCCTTCAATTTTACCCATACACCAAAGGCATTGCACAGTGCCCACTTAATCTGCTAATCCTCACACATCTGCGATGTGGAAGGAAATTGGAGCACCCATGGGGAATTCCAGGTGGTCACAGGGAGAATATGCAAAACCTAAAACAGAATCAGAGGTTAGGAACTAATCCAGGTCACAAGAAATGTGAGACAACTGGTTTATACTTGCACCACTCGTGCCATCCAAAGTGCTGATGAATGGGGAGATTCATAACATTTTATGAAGGAATGGCAATATATTTTCAAGTCAAAGTGACTGTAGACGCTGAAATATGTGGCACAGAAAGGAGAGCAGCTGGATGGTTAGCGAGGCAGGCTGTACACACTTCAGCCATGTTGTGTGATGCTGCAGAGTGTGAATACCTAAAGTGGTGGGTTGGCTGCTGATCATGTGGAATACACTGTGCTAGATGGTGGCAATCTTCCTGAGGATTGGTGAAGCTTTGTCCTTCTCCTATCTTCTACATTTTAGCAGCCATTTTAGTGAACACTTATGCAGTGAGTCATTCAGCAGAACATATCCAGCCTTTCATGTAGCTAGTCCTCGTCAGAAATCCTAATAGATGATTTGATGATAGAAATGCCAATGAATGTCAAGGACTGCTGAGAAAACTTTCTCTTGTTGGTCACTCAGCTACTGGAACATGTTGACACACCCTTCCCAAGTTCTGCTGTGAGCATGCATGGACTGTTCCATGCCCTGAGAAACAGCAAATGGAATTGACAATGTGCAATCAATTGAGTGGGTCCACAACTCAAGAAGAGAAACCCTTGAAGATGTTGGTTGAATCATGAGAAGAACAATCGCAACCCAGACCCCAAGAAACCAGTACCATCCTATCTGAGATCTAGGAACATAATTAGATCACTCATTACCTTGGGCCTGTTCCCTGATTCAATAAATTAATTGAGTTGAAAAGAGGTTATTTAGCCCATTGAAACTATGCTGATGATCAAATGCTCATTTATACTTATCCTTCATGAATCCCAATTTATTCCCCCCCCCCCCCCCTCACCTCCCTCACCCCAATTATTAATTCACTCCCGTTCCTCCCCCCTAACCTACACACCACGGCCAATTTACAGAAGCCATTTACCCTACAAACCTACTTGTCTTTGGGATAAAAAGAGGAAACCAGAGCCACCGGAGAAAACACATGAAGGAAATGTACCTAAATAACTGCAATGACATCCAAGGCCATTCAGTTCCCCAGGGGAACCATTCTATTCCTGGTTGAATTGTTTGTAGAGCACAAGCCCTGATTTAACTTAACCCTAGGGAGAAGATCCAACTCCATAAATTAGCTCTGGAGGTGTGCTTGTGATGTGAATAGTCTTTCATTATTATCTATATTTCTAAAGTCTAATCTTGACCACTTCCTGTTGTTCTGTATATTAATTTTAGAATAAATGCTGCCACTTACGGCTGTGATTTTTGGCCATCTTACTCAGAGTCCCTCTCTGCTGTGCAGGACAAGAGGATTTTTCCCAACGATGAAAAAAAAAAGAGTTATTAGTGTTTAAAAAATGTTGAGATTCTCTCTCCTGAAGGCCATGCCCCTTCTGGAGGGACTATAAAACCCGGAAGTGGTGAGTGCCTCAGTCAGTCTCTGCAAGATGGGGGAGCGAGAGGATCACGTCTCTCAGTCTCAGCTGTGAATAACACTGAACACATGTCTACTCAACTGTGTGTGGTTTTACCGACCTTGAGTGCCCTTAATGTGGTTTGAAAATGAAAATGTGGTTGGTTTGAAATAAAGCACAGCAAATGGTGGTTGGTGGTGGTTGGTTTGAAATAAAGTACAGCAAATGGTGGTTGGTGGTGGTTGGTTTGGAATAAAGCACAACAAATGGTGGTTGGTTTGAAACAAAGCACTGCGAATGGTTGTTGGTGGTGGTTGGTTTGAAATAAAACACTGCAAATGGTGGTTAGTTTAAAATAAAGCACTGCAAATGGTGGTTGGTTTGAAATAAAGAATTGCAAATGGTTGTTGGTGGTGATCCTTTTAAAATGGCAAATGATTAAAAGTCTAAACTTGACAACTTCCTGTTGTTGATATTGATTTTAGATAAAATATTGATTTTAGATAAAACTACCACTTACGGCTGTGATTTTTGGCCATCTTACTCAGTCCCCCTCTGCTCATCAGGTGCAGAGGACTCTTCCCATCAATGAAAAATAAAAGTGTTGTTAATGTTTAAAAAATGTTGAGAAACTCTCTCCTGTCAATCACGCATTGAAGGCCACACCCCTTATGGTGTGAGGGGGAGTGATTATGAAACCCAGAAGTGTGTGTGTGGCTCAGTCTCTTCAAAATGGGGGAGGGAGAGGTCACGACTGTCTGAGCTGTGAATCAACTGAACACACTGAATGTCCACTGACCTGTGAGTGTGGTGTTTATGTGGTGTTTTGTGTGGTTTATGGTGTTTTTATGGTGGTTTTACCCTGCTTGAAATGGTATGAAACTGCATTTGAATTTGGTGGCCTTGCACCCTGCTTGAAATGGTATGAACTGCACTTGAATTTGGTGGTCTTGCACCCTGCTTGAAGTGATATGAAACTGCACTTAAATTTGATGGTGTTGCACCCTGCTTGAAATGGCATGAAACAGCACTAGCATTTGGTGGCCTTGCACCTTGCTTGAAGTTGCATGAAACTGCACTTGAATTTGGTGACCTTGCACCCTGCTTGAAGTGGTATGAAACTGCACTTGAATTTGGTGGCCTTGCACCCTGCTTGAAGTGGTCGGAAACTGCACTTGGTGGCCTTGCACCCTGCTTGAAATGGCATGAAACAGCACTGGCATTTGGTGGCCTTGCACCTTGCTTGAAGTGGTATGAAACTGCACTTGAATTTGGTGACTTTGCACCCTGCTTGAAGTGGTAGGAAACAGCACTTGAATTTGGTGGCCTTGCACCCTGCTTGAAATGGCATGAAACAGCACTAGCATTTGGTGGCCTTGCACCTTGCTTGAAGTGGCATGAAACTGCACTTGAGTTTGGTGGCCTCGCACCCTGCTTAAAGTGGTAGGAAACTGCACTTGAATTTGGTGACCTTGCACCCTGTTTGAAGTGGTCGGAAACTACTTGAATTTGGTGTCCTTGCACCCTGCTTGAAATGGTATGAAACTGCACTTGAATTTGGTTGTCTTGCACCCTGCTTGAAATGAAATTTCAAGGAATAGCCGTGTCAACTGCCAGACCACCTACTGTGAGTGAGCTGCCAGTAGATCAGGCTTGAGTGACTGAGCTGCCACCCCAAGAATCCATTTGGCCCACAATGTCCATACTAGCCCTCTGGGAACGAGGCCCTTCAGCCCACAACACCCATACCAGCGCTCCAGAAAGCCCCCCCACCCCCTCCCCCACTGGCCACCAATATTGGAATTGGCAGAGAGGTGAAATATTGCGTTGGGGGACCAGATAAGAATTTATTGCCTTCCATCCCAGTGGGGAATGTGGAGGAGCTGCTGTAGTGGATGTTTATGTCAATTTTTTATGTAGTTGTGTGTCTTGTTGCTTTTTTGGTATGACTGTATGGCACACAAAATAAATACTTGGCTATTAAATTATGATTATGATTATGATTATAGAGGATTTATTCTTTGGATGCTTTCAAGAGATCTCTGGGTGCTTTCAAGAGAGAGCTAGATAGGGCTCTTAAAAATAGCAGAGTCAGGGGATATGGGGAGAAGGCAGGAACGGGGTACTGATTGGGGATGATCAGCCATGATCACATTGAATGGCAGTGCTGGCTTGAAGGGCCGAATGGCCTACTCCTGCACCTATTGTCTATTGTCTAAAGTGATTCACAATGCTGGACATAAGGGCTTGTGATTTCCTGCCTAAGGTTAATGTAATGCAGGCCTCATGCTCTACAAACCTTCTCCTGCAAAACAGGCATGGAATTGTGTCCAAGGGAACTGAATGACATTGGATACAATTACAGTAATCTAGCCACTGTGTTAAACGATAGTCACAGCGTGCTGACCAGCTTGGAACTCTGGAGATTAAACACATAAATCTTGATGACTTGGGGATATATTGCTAAGTTTGGCTGGGGAGTCATTCCTAAATGTTTGAAGCTCATGCCCTTTTGATGGCAGAGGTTTGTGAGATGCAGTTGAAGCAGTCTAGGAGAGCTCCTGCAGTACTTTTGGTCAGTTGTATGCACTGCAGCTACATTGCAAACAACATTACATTGTTGATGGAAAGAATGAATGTTTAGGTGATTAATATGATTCCAACTAAACAAGGTGTTTTTACCCCGGATGGCGATGATCGGATTGTCATTATTGCCATTTGGCTCATCTTTTAGTTTAGTTTAAAGATAAAGCGTGGAAACAGGCCCTTTAGCCCACCGAGTCCGTGTGGACCAGCGATCCCCGCACAAGAGTGCTATGCCACACACACTAGGGATAATTTACAATTTTACAAAGCCAATTTGCCTACAAACTTGTATGTCTTTCGAATGGAAAGAGGAAACCGGAGCTCCTGGAGAAAGCCTACTTTGGTTATGGGGAGAATGTGCATGCAAACTCCATACATCAATACCCGTAGCCAGGATCAAACCCATTTCTCTGGTGAATTTAAGGCAGCAACTCTACTGCTGCGCCATCATGCCGCCCCTTTCAACAAGGACTATTTTTCATATCTACATTGCATGTAGCAAACTTGTAGCCTTGCAGTATCACCTTGCTGCTGTCACTTGAATCTAACTTTCTGGGAGATCTTTGAAAGTCAGCTACATACCTTTCAAGCTTTCTCCTTTATTTTCATGACTCATTAGGTTTCATTCCACATGAAATAGTCCATAAAAATAATTAATCAATGATAGGTCAACATTGGTTGTAGCATAGAGAGGTTTGAAACCTGAAGCACCTAAATCATTCCCACACATTTCAGTGCTGAACAAAATTCTGACTATAAATGATAACTATAGTAGGCGATCTAAAGCTGGGTTTATATTTTAAATCAAATATAATCTTTGGTTTTTAATTCAGAAAACTTGAAATAATGCATGTATCCATATATTTGCAAATTGAACAGGGAAGTCTTGGTATGTTATTTTTTTCTCTGCTGGATAACCTGAAATCCTGCAAGCACATGACATTAATCTGCAAATCTAGAATTATTATTGTACTGATGGAGGCCATTCAGCCCATTAGATTTATGGCTGCTCATTGATTCGAGTAAGTTCCATTACCCTACCCTTTTGCTTGGTGCCTCTAAATTATTTTCTCTTAAATGCCTATCCTATTCCCTTCTGCATATCCTTATTTATGCCTGTCTTACTTCAATGAGTTCCAGATCATAACCACTTTCTGTGCTCCAAGGGTTTTTCCCTCATATCTTCCCTGTGTCTTCTGCCCTCACGTTGAATCTATTTACTCGGGTCCTTCAATATCTTGTCCCACTCTGAACTCAATATGGCATGTGCACTTCTGCTAGATCTCCTCTCAACTTTGGGTCCAAGTAGAGCAAAAGCAACTTGCCTAATAACTGAAACCACTCATCATGGGAAATATTATCATTAAGTGTTTTTGCTCTTTTTGTAATGGGCCTATCTGGTTGTGGCCTAGCTTGTGTTTTATTGACGTCTAATGTAACCTCTCTGCCTTTGTTCTCTATGGCTTTGTTTATGAAGCACAAATCCCAGCCGCTGCTTTAATCTGTTCTTTAGCATGAATTGCTATTTTCCCTGGAAGACTTGAAAACATTAGATAAAGCTAGCAACCCATGTAGGCTAATGAATGTGCTCAGAAAATTACATGCAAGTATATCAATGCAAAGCTCCTTTGGGAAATTTAGCATCAACTAGGAAGTAGAAATGAGCAACTGCAGAAGCTGGATTATAAAAAAGGACACAAAGTGTCGGAGTAACTCACAGGTCAGGCAGGATCACTGGAGAACATAGCTAGATGATGTTTCAGATTGGAACCATTCTTCAGACTGATGGTGGGTGGGGGGGATGAAACTTGGAAGAGAGGAGGTGGCAGGGCAAAGCCTGTACCGTGATAGGTGGATACAGGTGAGTGGGCTTTTGGCTAGGCAGATGATTGGACTAAGGCCAGAGATGAAAATACTAAATGTGTGAGATAAGTTTAGCGGTGGAAAACAGTCAGGGACAGCACCTCATATTCTGCTTGGGTGTTTTACAACATAGAAACATAGAAATTAGGTGCAGCAGTAGGCCATTCGGCCCTTCGAGCCTGCACCGCCATTCAATATGATCATGGCTGATCATCCAACTCAGTATCCCATACCTGCCTTCTCACCATACCCTCTGATCCCCTTAGCCACAAGGGCCACATCTAACTCCCTCTTAAATATAGCCAATGAACTGGCCTTGACTACCCACTGTGGCAGAGAGTTCCAGAGATTCACCACTCTCTGTGTGAAAAAAGTTCTTCTCATCTCAGTTTAAAAGGATTTCCCCCTTCTCCTTAAGCCGTGACCCCTTGTCCTGGACTTCCCCCAACATCGGGAACAATCTTCCTGCATCTAGCCTGTCCAACCCCTTAAGAATTTTGTAAGTTTCTATAAGATCCCCTCTCAATCTCCTAAATTCTAGAGAGTATAAACCAAGTCTATCCAGTCTTTCTTCATAAGACAGTCCTGACATCCCAGGAATCAGTCTGGTGAACCTTCTCTGCACTCCCTCTATGGCAATAATGTCCTTCCTCAGATTTGGAGACCAAAACTGTACGCAAGACTCCAGGTGTGGTCTCACCAAGACCCTGTACAACTGCAGTAGAACCTCCCTGCTCCTATACACAAATCCTTTTGCTAGGAAAGCTAACATACCATTCGCTTTCTTCACTGCCTGCTGCACCTGCATGCCTACTTTCAATGACTGGTGTACCATGACACCCAGGTCTCGCTGCATCTCCCCTTTTCCTAGTCGGCCACCATTTAGATAATAGTCTGCTTTCCTGTTTTTGCCACCAAAATGGATAACCTCACATTTATCCACATTATACTGCATCTGCCAAACATTTGCCCACTCACCCAGCCTATCCAAGTCACCTTGCAGTCTCCTAGCATCCTCCTCACAGCTAACACTGCCCCCCAGCTTAGTGTGATCCGCAAACTTGGAGATATTGCCTTCAATTCCCTCATCCAGATCATTAATATATATTGTAAATAGCTGGGGTCCCAGCACTGAGCCTTGCGGTATCCCACTAGTCACTGCCTGCCATTGTGAAAAGGACCCGTTTACTCCCACTCTTTGCTTCCTGTTTTCCATCCAGTTCTCTATCCACTTCAATACTGAACCCCCAATGCCGTGTGCTTTATGTTTGCATACTAATCTCTTATGTGGGACCTTGTCGAAAGCCTTCTGGAAGTCCAGATATACCACATCCACTGGTTCTCCCCTATCCACGCTACTAGTTACATCCTCGAAAAATTCTATAAGATTCGTCAGACATGATTTACCTTTCGTAAATCCATGCTGACTTTGTCCAATGATTTCACCACTTTCCAAATGTGCTGCTATCCCATCTTTAATAACTGACTCTAGCAGTTTCCCCACTACCGATGTTAGACTAACTGGTCTGTAATTCCCCGTTTTCTCTCTCCCTCCCTTCTTAAAAAGTGGGGTTACGTTTGCTACCCGCCAATCCTCAGGAACTACTCCAGAATCTAAAGAGTTTTGAAAGATTATTACTAATGCATCCACTATTTCTGGAGCTACTTCCTTAAGTACTCTGGGATGCAGCCTATCTGGCCCTGGGGATATATCGGCCTTTAATCCATTCAATTTACCCAACACCACTTCCCGGCTAACCTGGATTTCACTCAATTCCTCCAACTCCTTTGACCCGCGGTCCCCTGCTATTTCCGGCAAATTATTTATGTCTTCCTTAGTGAAGACGGAACCAAAGTAGTTATTCAATTGGTCCGCCATATCCTTGTTCCCCATGATCAACTCGCCTGTTTCAGACTGCAAGGGACATACATTTGTTTTAACTAATCTCTTTCTTTCAACCCAACGGTATGAGCATTGCGTTCTCCAACTTTCGGTAATTTATAAACCCACCCTGCTCCACTCTTCCCTGTGGCACATCTGGACTCATACCCATTACTCCCATCCTTTTCCTTTTCCACCTATATTTCTTCCTCTGGCTTCACAATTTACAACTCCTCTATGCTTATCTAATCCTGCATAACACAGGCCTTGGTGCTATATGGGTTGCTCCCTGGGACAAATGTGAACTGCTGCTGGAAGATTATCAAATTACTAAAGGATGTTTGGCAGTCTGCTCAAAGTATTCTGGTTTACCAACACAAGAAGCCTCCATCCCTTGGCTCAGGAAATGTATGTAAATGGATAGTTGATGTCATAGAGGGAAAAATGGGAATGATATGACTTAGAATGGGAATAGTTAGTACATTATAATTGGACATTTTATGAATGCATTTTTTCAAATGAAAACGTTGTTGACAGCCATTGATAAGCCACAAGTGTTTGTTTCCTAACAACGTTTCCTAACAACGTTTGTTTCCTAACAGCTACCTCGAAGGTCCTCTGGATTTTATTAAAGATGATGATGTTGTGCAATTAAATTGGAATAGCAAAGTATTATGCTGATTTATTTGCAACCTTAGTGCCAACTGAGATATTTAATTATTCTTTGGCTTTTGTGCCTTTTTTCCTGATGTTAAAATCCACACTATGACATCAATAACAGTGAAGCACATATAATTCAGCTCAATTGTGATGTTCAACTTCATTGGTATGGAAACACGGTCTTAAATTCCTCAAAGAATCATCAGCTTTTACTAGCCTGCTACTTAAAGGGCCAGTCCAAACTGCAATTTTTTTGAACCTCCTTCAACCTTTTATGCAACATCCGTTGCCTAAAATGGCAAGTGCCTAAAATGTTAATTTTGCTATGACTTGAATTCAGTGTATGTTGTTTTGTTGAATACGATAAAAAAAAAGGGATAATTGATATTGAGTTGCATGCATTCGTCTTATTTATATTTGACACTAATTGACAGTTAAAGCTGTTAAAATGCAGTAATAATTATGTGAAAAAGTAATTGGGTTTTTAAATGCATTGGAGATGGTTAACATACCAATAGCGGCCAGTACTTCTTCTGAAAAAAAAGTTTTACATTTGCTAAACTACAGCCTACTCAATATTGGAATGGAGCTCCCATTCTTGCAAGACACTTTTATTATCTTGATAACTAGCATTAGCTAAAGACATTTACATTCATGAAGCCAAAAGGATTTGTCTTCCAAGGTGCCATCATTCTAATTTCATTGACCACATCAAATAGACAATTCAAGAATTGCCAAATCTTACAGGATGTCCTGGGGTGTGGCAGGGATCAGCCGCCAAATCCTGGAAGGATCCCAAGGTTTGGAACTCCAAGTGATGATGGTCTTGGGGGAAGTCAGTTGGGAAAGCAGTCCAGCCACATGTCAGGCCCCATTTAAGGTTGAGGAATGTGAACCTTTCAGGGAATGTGAACCTTTCAGAGAATGTTAACCTTTAACCCTTTTGCAAACATTTAAAGTTGTATTGTTTCTCTGAAAACTGGGAAGTAAACTTTAATTCTATCGTGGGTAAGTAAGACTGGCAATTTTTTAATCAGCAAGGCTGAAAACCCATAAATGAATTTTGCATGTTGCACGTTTGTTGATGTTATCTGGGGAAGTTTTGCACTCAGGAACAAAAATGCAAAGACAAACAAAAATTCTACGAATAAATGATGAAGCTTATATTCTAATGGGAGAAGTCTTCCAGAGCGGTTTGCGGAGTAGCTCCAGTCTCATTATAAAAACAACATAGCGGTTTTTGCGGGGTTGTTTGTATGAATTCCTAGCCCTCTGTTGCTTAATTATATTCATCTGAATTTCCCAATTGTCTGAAATATCCTTACATTTCTTTATTTTTATGAGATTTTCCAATAATGTTTCCGCAAACAAGCTAGAAGCTTAATTTAGTCACGTGGATGCCTGGCAAGCTTAAAACTCTTCAAATATTAAAATTCCACAGCCGTCTTTTGAACTACATATTTTTCACTGCATAGAAAATTGTACACATTTCGCAGATTTTTCAACATTTCCCAATAATTGAATGTGTGACAGACTTTGCCCTTTGGAGAGATACTCCATTGTATTCAATTTGATTAAATATTAGAAAAAATATATCTAACCTGCCGCATTGTATAATTACATTGCAATTAACAAGGTGGTTAAGCTGCACATCTAAGTAAACACATGGTTTTGTTTTCTTAACAAGAATCGAATTCAGATTCAGATTAGTTTTTTTGTCATGTACAGCAGGATGCACTGGTTGTCCACATGAAGCTTACAGAGTAAACAGCACATACGGCAATGATAAATACAACAATAAATACTATGATGAATGCAAAACAGCAGAATGGTGCAAAGATCGTAGTGCAAACTGACGTGATACAAAATATACTTAAGTGCATTAATGGCATAACCAAATGAGAATGAGTTAGGAGTAATAGTATGTGGCAGCACTTCTGGGAATGTGGTGTGAAAGAGGTGTTTAAACATAGAAACATAGAAAATAGGTGCAGGAGTAGGCCATTCGGCCCTTCGAGCCTGCACCGCCATTCAATGTGATCATGGCTGATCATCCAACTCCGTATCCCATACCTGCCTTCTCTCCATACCCCCTGATCCCATTGGCCACATCTAACTCCCTCTTAAATATAGTCAATGAACTGGCCTCAACTACCTTCTGTGGCAGAGAATTCCACAGATTCACCACTCTCTGTGTAAAAAATTATTTTCTTACCTTGGTCCTAAAATACTTCCCTCTTATCCTTAAACTGTGACCCATTGTTCTGGACTTCCCCAACATTGGGAACAATCTTCCTGCATCTAGCCTGTCCAACCCCTTAAGAATTTTGTAAGTTTCTATAAGATCCCCCCGTAGCGTGTACAAGCCGAGTCTATCCAGTCTTTCTTCATATGAAAGTCCTGCCATCCCAGGGATCAGTCTGGTGAACCTTCTCTGTACTCCCTCTATGGCAAGAATGTATTTCCTCAGATTAGGAGTCTGATAGAAGTGGGGAAGTAATTCAGGAGTCTGATAGAGGTGGGGAAGAAAATTGTCTTAAGTCCGAGGCTTTCAGGCTCTGTATCTTCTCCCAGAAGGCAGAAAAGAGAAAAGGGAAAGAGGTAAAAACTTTACACTGTACTTTACTGTACACCTTCAAATTGAAATCACATTTTCACCAGAGAATGGAATTTGCAATTTGTTTGGTTCCCTTTATTGATTCCTGTATAAATGGCTCAGTGGTCAGTTTCTCCTCATACTGATTTTAATAAAGGTAGATGGTGCACATGACTCACAACTCTGATGAAACAAGTTCCATTCTGACTTCTGATGCTCTGAGTGTGCCCTTTCTCCCTTTCACTGCATGAGTTGTCTCCTGTTGCTCACTTTTCTTCCTAAATTCCAAAGATGTGCAGGTAGCTAGGTTAATTGGCTATCGTAAATTGCCCCCAGTTTATGAAAGTCAATGGAGTATTAATGGCCAACATGAGAGAATAGGTTAGATGAAATTGGTGTGAGAATGTGATTGAAAATAGACACAAAAAGCTGTGGTAACTCAGCGGGCCAGACAGCATATCTGGAGAAAAGGAATAGGTGATGTTTTGGGTTGAGACCCTTCTTCAGATTGCTTGGAGAGTCAGCATAGGCATGGTGGACTAAATGGCTTTCAACCATGTCATTCCAAAAATGCATACTCTCTTGCAATGCTGAAGATAAAGTGTGGGGACAACTTTAAACAGCTGTTTTGGTGACATCAATGAAATATTTGATGAATAAGAATTTTTGCAGATCCAAATGTAAGTAAAGTGCAGATTTGTTGGAATCAAATCCGGAAAATCCTGTTTGAGCAAATAATGTTGACGTTTATGTAGAGGCAACATTTAGATATTAACACAAAACTAATGCAGCAGGTGCAGGAATGTGAAATAAGTACAATTTCAAGTTCAAATTCAAGTTCAAGTTACATTTATTATCACATGCACCAATTGGTACAGTGAGATTTGAGTTACCTTACAGCCATACGAAGAAAAAGAACACAATACACAACATAAAATGCTGTAAATATTTAGCCGGTCATGCAGCATCTGTGGAGAGAGAAGCTTCGTGATGATTTCAGGTTAATGGCCTTTGAACAGACTTCGGTTGCTCCAATGAAAGATCGGTGACATGAAGCATTAGCTGTTCCTGTCTTGACAGATGGTGAAAGTCTTGCTGAATATCTCCAGCATTTTCTACATTTCCTTTTTTGGGACCAAAAACCTTTCGCCATTGTGGACTGTTCTGTTGTGGTTCTTTTCTTTAATACCTAGCTAGTTACATATTTCAAATCCAATCAGAATGGTCAGCCAAATATTTATGATGCCAAGACTTCTTTAATCAAATATTATTTTAAACGTTTAAGCTGTAGAATCGTTGCTGGATTGTTAAATTCAGAGAAGTCTAACATGTAGCTTTTCCTGAGTTTGTCAAATCATGGGGCTGGTGGAGTGTAGAGAGCGATGGGATGTTCTCTTTATACTAAGTTCTCATTATCATCAGACTGACTATCTGCTTTTCCAGGTACATACATTTCTGGGAGATTTGGTAAATATATATTTCTTCTGATGTCCAGCAAATCCTGCTTGCCATAAAATGGATTGCATTTGATGTTTTGTGTTGGCAATTAGTACAATATCAATAGTCAATGTGCAGCTGGAGCAGGGATTGGGAACATGAACTAATCTTTGATTAGAGCTCAGATTCTAGTGCTAACTATGTTATTTTGTTATCCAATGGACTTGCGTACCCCAATCCCCATGTATAGGGAATTCACTGTACAACAATCTGTGACTACTAAGATGGTAGACTTTTTAAGTAAGCGCGCATGGCTATTAACCTAGGGCCTATTGAAACTAGGATCAGCTGAGAAGTCATTTGTCCTTTAAACGGATTCAATTGTGCTTTAGAGGAGTTACACAAATTCTGAAGGAGTTTTTTTGGAGAGGCTGCTGGTCACAATATAACAATCTGCTTGCTATATTTCCAGTATAGATTGAATATGCCCAGAAAATGCTTGAGCCCATGGCATGTACTAAATTGTTTTAAACATCAAGGCTTTGGATTATTCACCCTAATATTTAAGAACTAAACTACTGGTCTTTGTCTTGTGTTTTAATTGCGAGAGGGTAATGTTTGTAATCAACCTTATGTGTTTGGGTAGATTGCACCTGAGGAAGAAACCACTGACATTAAAATAATTTTGCATTTATGATTAGGAGGGAATTGTTTGCACTTCCCAATCTGATCATCATCGGCAGTTCTAAAATCGAATGTAGACAAGCAAGAGTTAACAGAAACTGGGAACTACATAGGTGCTATCTGGCAACTTTTTACAAAATATACCTTTGCTTTTTGAAGCACAATGCACTATAATTAAGATCCTGGGTGGTTGTCTCTTTTATTCTTTGATCACCAACTGATAGAACTGGAGATTAACTGGCTTACATATATCATGATGACTGCAATTATATATAATTATTTCCGTTGAATCACAGATACATAATCAAGTATATGAGTAGTTGAAAGTGCTTATTATTTCTGGTGCACAGTAGTTGTTTGTAATAAACTGCTTTTGAAATGGTTCTTTTTAAACAGAACCCCACGATATACTATGAAGTATTAATCTTCATTAGGTCTGTTCATCGTTTTCCCTCAGAGCTGTCAATTGCAGGACAATTTAATAACTTTAGGAGCAGCATAAACCTCAATTATATATAAACCTGTGAGGCTCTTCATGTTAAATTAAATGTATCTTTAAATGGAAATGAGTTATGCTGGCAGATCATGGCCAATTGGTCAAACTGCATTTCATTCTAGCATTTTATAACTGATACATTTCCAGAAAGGACTAAATCAGCCAAATTCATTAAAAGGCATCTTAATACTATTCATTAATAAATAACATGTGGGTGGAGGTATTTGATTATGGTTTATTATTATTGCACGTACTGAGAAACAGTGATTGTAGTTGGCTGCCTATAGAACAGAGAACATGTTGTAACATGATGATGAGTTAAACTGCTCATCTGCCTGCACATGATCCACGCCCCTCTATTCTCTGCACTTCCATATGCTTTTTTAAAAGCCTCTTAAATGCCAATAGCGTATCTGCCTCCACCACCATCCCAGGCAATTTGTTCTAGGCCCCCACTACTCTATTTTCCCTCAAATCCCCCTCCCCTTATCCACCATATCACCTACCAGACTTTGATGTACCCCAACCTCTTTCTTCCAGTTTTCTACCCCCATTAATTTGAAGAAGAATTTGAAAGAGGCTCCTGACCCGAAATATCATTGATCCACTCCATTCACAGATGTTGCCTGACAATAGACGATAGGTGCAGGAGTAGACCACTCGGACCTTCGAGCCAGCACCGCCATTCAATGTGATCATGGCTGACACATTGAGTTCCTCCAGCACTTTGTTTGCTCTCCATTCAAAACAGATTTTGGAACCTCAGAACAGCCAAAGCTGTTCATGTGACATGCAGAAACATCCTTTCCCCAGGCATCTTCTAAAAGCTTTGCATTTGTTAGACATTCTCTTCAAAAAAATTAAAGTGTTTAAGAATGGTCATGTTACAGTATAATTACTGCAACATGACTGTTATTAAACACTTTTATTTATTTTTTTGTTACTACCTAGCTAGTAACACAAAAAATAGACACTAAATGCTGGAATAACTCAGTGGTCAGGCACAATCTCTGGAGAAAAAGGATCAGTGATGTTTTGAGTTAGGACCCTTCCTCAGACTGAAAGTGGGGGTGGGAGGGAGGGAAAAGCCAGATGTGAGAAAAGACCAGGATCTCAGTAGTCTAGTGACTCAGAAGCCAGATCCTGGATTTATTGGTTGCCAAGAAGCTACCAGGTTACCAGGAAAAGGTTACTGGAAATTTAAGAAGAAGCTTGGTAGCTCAGAGCCTGTTTTACAAATCCAGATATATGAGTTCAAATCATAGCTGTGGTATTTAGATTAAAACTAATGTTAGTAAAGATGTGTTGAGTAGATTTATTTGAAAGCAATCTATTAAAGGGACTTATTCTGACCCACAGCAATGAGGTGACATGGTGGCGCAGCGTGGAGTTGCTGCCTTACAGCACCAGAGACCTTGGTTTGATTCTGACTATGACTTGACTGCTGTCTATATGGAGGTTGTACGTTCTCCCTATGACTATGTGGTTTTCTCCAGGTGCTCCAGTTTCCTTCCACATGCAACAGAAGTGCAGGTTTATGGGTCAATTGGCTTCTGTAAATTATCCCTAGTGTATAGGATAGAACTAGCGTATGGGTAATTGCTGGTTGGCATGGACACATTGGATCAAAGGGCCTGTTTCCATGCTGCATCTCTAAACTAAACTAAACTATTGATGTCAGCAGAGCTCATTGGTGGTATTGTTGCAGTTGAGCTGGCAAAACCCAACTTTAAAGAATCTGATAGATGATCCAGCTTCTGAAGACGTATGCTTACTTCTGTTAAAATCACTTCCTTTTGGAAAGTAAACCCCCCAAGCCAAATTCTTGCAAGTTGCAAGTCAAATAAGCATTTGCTTTAAGTGAAGCATTAAACAGTTTGGCTGATTTTAACATGGTTAAAGTGAATGTTGATTGGTAAAAGAGTCTGGTGGTTCAGCTGATTGATGGTGCATTTCTTTTTCTTATTGGATTTGGCTTGAATCTATTTCATACAGAAGGTAAGAATGATTCTTCTTCCCAATCACTGGAAGAACCCATTAGTTTTCATGGGCTATGCTTCACCAAATCGTATTGCTCATTTCCTGACTGAAAATACAAAATTGATTCTATTCACCTGGCAAATTTTACTTGGAGCCGCACATACCTTATGATTGTGCTTTTAAATATATCATTGTTGATTGAATTTATGCAGTTTACAATAGTGCTTGTTTAAAAAACATCTTGCTTCTGAAAACATGGGATTAATACTCACGCATATTCAGGAGATTGATAAGATATTGAATATATCACATGACACAAATCACACCATTTTTAAAGTTACAGTTACCATTATATAAATTATTATATACACTACAAATAGCTGCTGCATTTTTGCCTCTGTCAGTGGTATTCATAGCTTGCAATTGTGGCATAAAATCTGCAATAACCATTGGGAGGCAAATCAGTGCCTTAAGGTACAGGGAAGGGTGGCATAAGGTTGCCATGGGTATGTGGGTAAATGGTGGGAGTTCATCGAATGCGTGTGTGGAACATTTGCAATGTGCCTGGCAATACTCCCTTCCTCTGGTTTCATCTTGGCCCTGTGCATCCCCTCAAGCCACTGGTTAAGCATAACTTGTAACACAGGCAGAGATTAGAAGCAGTGATCTCTGCGACTGAAAGATACAGCAAGCTCTCAGACACGCAGGACTGACCTGCCACTGAAACAGCTCAGTCGTCACTCACACAAGCACAATCCCAGTAGATTAATTTTATTTCATATATGATTGGTGACTTGGAGAATGATTTGGACAATGAGTGAAAAGCACAAGTTGAAGGTGGCATATTTTTTAACCAATTTTGGTTATTGAGGAAGTGAACTTCTCACAGGTTGTTGGCATTGCCATGCAAGCGAGTGATGCCAGGGAAGTGAAACCCCACTGGACTGAATCTTACCTGGTAGTAGAACAGTCTGAAGGGTTCCAACTCGAAATGGCACATTCTTTTTCTCCAGAGATGCTGCCTGACCTGCTGAGTCACTCCAGCAATTTGTGTCTATCTTCAGTATAAACCAGCATCTGCAGTTCCTTCCTACACATCTTACCTGGAAGTGTTTGGTCCCATCTCCCGAGGTGTGGGACCTCAACCCCTAATGAATGCAACTGAGATAAAACAGAAAGTTGATTTTGAAGAAGATTTTACATATTTACAGTAAATGGGTTACTTGCTTGTCCAAACATTTATTAAATTACGCCAGCAACTCTGCTTGTCCAAACATTTATTAAATTACGCCAGCAACTCTACCTCCACCACTCTCTCTGGCAGTGCATTCCAGGTACTCACCACTCCATGAATAAAAAGGTTTCTCCTCAGATCCTCTCCGAATTTCTTACCCTTACCCGAAAACTATGCCCCTCTTATTTTTATTCATCTATGACAAGTGAAAAAAAATCCTGCAGTCCAACCTATCTACACTCTCCCTAATTTCACATAGCTTAACCCAATCCCCTCTTAATCTCCTCTGCTTCAAAGAAAACAGACATGGACTCTCCAATCTCTCCACATAATTAAAAGGTTTCATCTCGGACAATATGCTAGTTAGTCTCCTCTAGATCACCTCCAGCATGATCATACCTTTCTTATAGTGTAGTGACTAGAACTACACACAGTTTCCAGCTGAGGCCTGATCAATGTTTTATAAAGTTGGAGCACAACCTTCCTGCCCTTGCATTTAATGCCCTGCCCAGTGAAGGTTAGTATGCCATATGCATTCTTAACCATGTTATCTACCTGCATTGCCACCTTCAAGAATGATTAAACTTATGTGCCACAGTTCCTCTGTTCTTCAATATCTCCTAGTATCTTACAATTCAGGGTGTATGCCCTCTCCTCATTAACACTCCAAAAATGCATCACCTCACATTTACTGCATATGGATTAAACTCCATCTGCCAGTTCTCTGCTCATTTCACCAACACATCTATGTCATTTTGTTACCTAACCTTGCTCCACACTGTCAACAACTCCACTGACATGTATGTAATCTGCGAACTTGCTGATGATGCCCCCTACATTCACAGCCAAATTGTTCACATCTATAACAAACGGCTAGGGTCCCAGCACTGGCACTTATGTAACACCACTCATCACAGGCACCCAATTGAAAAATAGCACTATACCATCTGCTATACCAAGCCAATTTTGAATCCAATTTGCCCACTTGCCTTGGATCCAATGGGCCCTGACATTTTGTTGATTCTAGATATATATATTTATCAAAATTCTCAGAACAACTAGAGAGCAGTTCTGAGCTACTGTCTTCAACTTTGGAGACCCTCGGACTACCTTTGATCGAGCTATACTAGACTTTATCTTGCACTAAATGTTATTCCCTTTATCATGTATCTGTGGAAGGCTCGATTGTGATCATGTGTTCTCTTTCCGCTGACTGGTTATCACGCAACAAAAGCTTCTCACTGTATCTTGGTGCACGTGACAATAAACTAAACTAAAGAAGAATGAATCATAGAAAGCTATCTCTAAACATGATGCCGTAACTACTATTCACCTCACTAGCAGGGAGCTCTACTTTGTACTTTAAATGATAGGGAAGCCTGAGTGATCCAATTCAGTCTGAGCCTATTTTTCCAATATTCTTTGCATTTTCTGGCATGTAACTTGGTGAGCAGCTACCAAAGTAGTACTGTAGAAAAGGTTGAAGATTTTAGAGCACTATAATATGGCCATTGTCATTATGCTGCAAAATGATACTTAGTAAAATGTGTGATATGGCATCACTGAGCACAAGCAGGTTTATAGCTCATCCCAGATTGCTGACTTTGTCGCCAATTCCCTTTTGAAAGTTGCTACTGAATTTGATTTCAATCAGTGAACTCCTTTTTCTGCTCAAGTTCTTTAAGGGGCTGACCCTCTTGGGTGACCTAATTGGTGAGTTTAGAAGAGTATGAAAAAATGACATGTCTTCAACCTCCTTTGACTATGTAGAAGGGTTCCCGGACATGGTGCCAACAGACAAGAAGCCAAAGCAAAATCGAAGCCAAAGAACCAAATGGAAACGAGGCTGAAACACCAATAAAACGCAAGAGTCCGAAGACGAAACACGTACTGCGTCGCCTAAAAGCAAACTTACCGAATGGCCGCTCTGTGGAAACGCCACCTTGTTTGCTTTTAGGTGACGCAGATTTTTGGTTTGTTGGCTTTTAGGTGCCCCGCCCTTTCTGTTTGTTTGCACTTAGGCGTCCCATTCTTTCGGTTGGTAGGCATTTCGGCTTCGGACTCTTTCGGTTTATTGGCGTTTCAGCCTCATTTCCATTTGGTTCTTTGGCCTCTCGTCCGTCGGTGCCACGTCCGCACATGATGTAGAAGACCTCCTTTGACCTCTTTTGACTATGTTGAAGGCCAGCTATGACTAGCTACGTCTAACTTCGGGAAAATTGGACACCGAATAGTGGAGAGTGAAGACGACCTCCTTCAACTTCCCTTCGACTATGATGAAGACTATCTACGACTACCTTCAACTACCTTCGACTACACTCAATTACCTACGACTAACATGCCGATCTACTACGACCTACTATGATTTAACCTACGATTAAAAAAAGTATCGATTTTTTTTCCATGGCGACATTTTTTTACTCCCGGGCATTTTTTAACATATTGAAAAAAACACCGCTACCTAGCTGAGGCCTGGAGTACATGGAGAGTTGAAGGAGAGTTACGAAGACCTCCTACGACCTCGTGTTGACCATGCTGCGAGTATCAGTCGAGGGCAAACTCGCCAGAACTCGCGGATTAGGTCGCCCGTGGGACAGGCCCATTATGGCTTCTCCTAAAATTGTGTTTTTTTTGGCATTACTAACCATAAGGCCATAGGCAGAGGAACAGAATTAGGCCATTCTGCCTATCCAGTAAATCATGACTGATCTATATTTCCCTCTCAACTCCATTCTCTTGCCTTCTCCCCATATCCTATAATGCTCTTCCTAATCATTAACCTATTAATCTCTGCCTTAAAAATACCCAATGTCATGAGAGAAAGCAAGGAGAGAGGAGGGGTAGGATAAATCCTGGCAGATAATACGTGGATACAGGTGAAAGGGGCTTTATCCATAATGATCCACCTATTATCTGATGAGAAGCTTTATATTAAAGCTAGGAAGAAATAGATGAGGTTACACCACAGGTAACAGCAAGAACTTAACAGACGGATTATATCAGTATTTCACCTCTTATGGAAAAGTGGACATGACATTTCAAAATGAAATGAGTAATGTGATAAGTGGACTTAAAGCAAAAAATATATTCAATAAGAAAATCAAATTCACAGATAATGAAACCCTTAGTTTGGATGGAGTGCACATTCACAATTTGAAATAATTGATGGAAGAGATGGCAGAGGCATTACCATTTGCTCAATACAAAGACAGTGGCATAAAGACTTACAGATAATTAATGTAGTAACATTATTTAAGAAACCGGAATAGAGGGAATTCAGGAGCAAGAAAAATATCGCAAAATGAGTGATATTTTCTTTATTACTGAGTTCTTATTCAGTGATAAGAAAAATAATGGAATCTTTACCATTTTTAAAAAGGATTCTATGGATTTCAGATAAATATCCTGTGGCCAGCATCATTGAACATCTTGCAGAGGTCAAAATCGGATATGATTTATTTAGATTTTCAAATTGTCTTTGATAAAGTAGCCCATTTTAGATGAATAAGGAAGGTTAGAGGAGGCTGAGCAGAATGGATTGTCCGCTGACTTTCAACAGAGAGCAACAGTAAAGAGCAATTATTCACAGTAGTGATTTGTGACATTCTATAAGGATAACTGCTTAGAACTACTACTATTCATTAATAAACCAATAGGAACAAAAAACTCAAAATTATTGGAAAACATCAATAAAAAAGGGAAGGATACTATTATGTTTTTTCCATTTTACTGATAGATTTGCCTTGGACTTGCACAATGTGTATGGTCTGCTAGGATAGGATTCCATCCTTTAAAAGTAAATCTTCTGTCGGAGAGGGTGAATGGTAATAATTAAGAATTATCCAACTTGCACTTGAAAGATAAGGCCTACCCAATTATTGTAGGTTTACTCTGTATTTTGTTGGTAAATCATTGCAAGTCTTTTAATGCAAACTGAGTTTTAATGCAAACTCTCTATATCTTTAGTCTGGAGAAGGATCCAGACCCAAAATGACCATCCCCATAGTTTGTGTTTGATATAATTTTTTATGGAAGTGAGTGCTAATATAATCCAGAGTAAGTCAAGCAGAACTGGGCCCCAGCAATAGATGATGGTGTAAAGAGATAGATTTAGACCTCTGCATCTTTCAGTTAATGGCCAATAGCTGATAGTTCCCTTTGAAAGCATCATCTACTGGAATAACAGTGCCTGTAAACATTTTTACACTAATATTAATTTTCTGAACCTTTGAACAATGCAGAGGACGTTCCCTACTTATTAATACTAGTTTATATTATCTCTTTTCAGAGATGAGGTGGTGTAAGCATTTGCAATTTAAGTTTGGACTAATAGATTTGTTATGCAGATAATCCATGGCTCATTGCTGTTTGCTCCATTCACACTATTGTTTTCTTTTGGAATCCGCTTTGCCCTTCTCTTTGATAACGTCAGAATGGACAGAATTAGGTTTGGTAATGGTATTTTTAGCTGCACTTAATCAATTCAGCTGACTGACTTTACCTTTTTCTGTAGGTGTTAAAATGCTAATACTTGAATTCATATGCAGGTGAAAGGCAGGCACATAGTTTTATACGATAAAACTGTCATTCAAATAAGACAGATTTAACTCACAGTTTAGTATTTCCTACTTCATTGATTTAATGACAGCATCTATCACTAGATCTTATCAATTTATTAATGCATCATTTTGCAAGTAATTAGGTTACAACAAGCTGAAACTCATCAATTTCTTGTCTTCCTATTTGGATCCGCTTTGAAAAATGAGTTGCTTTCCACAGGCAATCTACTGTTTACAGGTAGACATTCCTCTTTCTGTCTTAAACCTAATGAAACATTTCAAATCTTTAATTGTTTTGTGACTGCGCACATCAAGCTACTGACTGTTATCAGCCAAACACTTTGTAATGGAAGATCAAGCTGAAAGCCATCACTGGTGCATTCATTCCAGGTTTGACAGTGAACGATGAGCTGACTTGTGGGTTCCGCCTGCTTAGTAGAATGACTTCACCCCTTCACTGCTGGTAGTGAGATGTTAATTTTACCACACAGTAGGGTCAATGGAATATGAAAAGTGATGATCCCCTATTGATTTATGTCCTGCTTTGATAGATTGAACAGTGAAAGTAAAAGTTAGTTCAAATAACAACTGGTAATTATCAGAGATTTTGATACGCAGAGTAAAAACAACATTTTTGAGGTAAAATTGTTTCTTTATGTTGCTTTAATCTTCACCAACAGACTATTTTTTAGTAAAAATACACAGAACTGCACTTGCCTGTTTAAAATGTACAGAAATAAATCTGTGCTCATCCACAAATGAATACTTGCATCCTAAGAATGAAAGCCAATTTTGAAACTCAAAACCCTTAAAGGGTCTGTCGCACTTGGGCGACCTAATTGGGGAGTTTAGAAGAGTTTGAAAAAGTGACATGTTGAAGACCTCCTTCGACTATGTTGAAGACTAGCTTCAACTAGCTACGACTAGCTATGACTAACTTCGGGAAAATTGGACACCGAATAAGACGACCTCCTTCAACCTCCCTTCGACTATGATGAAGACTATCTACGACTACCTTCAACTACCGTTGATTACCTACAACTAACATGCCACGTCCTAGCTGGGGCCTTGAGTATGCAGAGAACACTCTGTGTACTCAAGGCCTCCTACGACCTTATACGACCTCGTGTCGACCATGCTGCAAGAATGAGTCGAGGGCAAACTCGCCAGAACTCGCAGATTAGGTCGCCCAAGTGGGACAGGCCCTTAAGTCCTTTAATTTGTGTGTTCTCATTTCTGTAACTTATAATAAGTGATATATTGTGATTATGGTTTACTGCTTCTTTTAGGATACAGATTCATAAGGTGGAGGATTGAAAAAATAGCACCACTGGTCTGTATGAACATGCTAAGAACAAAACTGCATATGTCATTCATAATGATTAAAGCATCTATCATACAGATAGCTTTATGAACTATGTAAAAAGTTTTAGGGAAACATCTTCTCAGGTTCAAAATTAATTTGACCACCTCCAACAGGTTTAGGGTAATCATGAAAGAAAAATCAATTCAAATTCTAAAACTCTCTTTACTCCATATATAATATGATACGATTTAAACTTTCATTGGTTTAGTTGGTTTAGCAAAATATGATGGAAGTATGAAACATAAACATTGATTACAACCAGCATAATTTTATAAGAAGGGAATGCAGGGATACATGTAGTAAAGGGGCTGTCCCATTGTGGCGACCTAATTGGCGAGTTTAGAAGAGTTTAGGAGAGTTTGAAAAAGTGACATGTTGAAGACCTCCTTCGACTATGTAGAAAACCTCCTTCGACCTCCTTCGACTATGTTGAAGACTAGCTTCGACTAGCTTCGGGAAAATTGGACACTGAATAGTGGAGAGTGAAGACAACCTCCGTCAATCTCCTTCGACCTCCTTTCGACCTCCCTTTGACTATGTTGAAGACGATCTACGACTTTCGACTACCTTCGATTACTTTGAATAACATGCTGACCTACTGCGACTTACTTCGACTAAACCTACGAGTTAAAAGAAGTATCAATTTTCTCCATGGCGACCTTTTTTTACTCGCAATTGGGACAAGCCCATTAGGCTTTGGTTAACTGAGTTTGTATCTTTGATATTAAGTTATTTTATTTTGTTGTCAGTGATTGGTTTAACATCCATGATGTCAAGGGTCTGAAATGTTTGCTAACTGTTTGATTTATTATTTAATTGTGCCTCATACATAAAATTGAAGATATCGTTTTCTGCTTCCCCAATGTACTACCAGATATAACCATGAACCTTGCACAAATCAACAGTTGACTCTATATGTATGATTAATTGGTACTCACGAAAATATTCTCTTGGATGGTACTTTGTTTGTCGTGGTATTAATATTTACTTACAAGAATATTTAAATTAAATTTCTGAGTATTGTGGTAAATTTGTTTTGGAATTTCACATTTGAGATGACAGGTGATCTATAAGCATTTTTAAATGAACTGTATAATAATAATAATAATAATAATAATAATAATAATAATAATAATAATAATAATAATAATAATAATAATACATTTTATTTATGGGCGCCTTTCAAGAGTCTCAAGGACACCTTACAAAAATTTAACAGGTAGAGGAAAAACATGTAAGGGGAATGAAATAAATAGTAGAGACATGACTAGTACACAAAGTAAAGACAGAATTCAATTCAAAACACAATAAAAGGCAATTAGTGCACAGATGAAAAGGGAGGGGGACGTGGGGCTAAGGATAGGCAGAGGTGAAGAGATGGGTCTTGAGGTGGGTCTGGAAGATGGTGAGGGACACGGAATTGCGAATCAGTTGGGGGAGGGAGTTCCAGAGCCTGGGAGCTGCCCTGGAGAAGGCTCTGCCCCAAAACTGCTGAGGTTGGACGTGGATGGAGAGGAGACCGGCTGATGTGGATCTGAGGGACCGTGAGGGTTGAGGAGGGAGAGGAGGGAGAGGAGGTCAGTGAGATATGGGGGGGGCAGATGGTGGAGGACTTTGTAGGTGAGGATCAGGATTTTGTAGGTGATCCGGTGGGAGATGGGAAGCCAGTGAAGTTGTTTGAGGACTGGAGTGATGTGATGCCAGGATTTGGTGTGGGTGATGAGTTGGGCGGCTGCGTTCTGGACCAGTTGGAGTCCAGAATATGCTTTTTTAAATTGTTTGAAGTGATAAATTAGGCTATCTTTTTTGTTGTAAAGGTGCCTTGCACTGGTAAATTGGCTCAATATAACATGTCACTTTAAAGGCTATACATTGGCTTGTATCAGTAACTCTGTAAGAGAAGCTATTGCATTAGTTCCCTGCTTGGAAAAGAACCAATACATACATTTGATTTTAAAAGCACTCTTAATTAAATAGAATTGAATTACCATGCTATCAAAGTAAATGTTACATTGGGCATAAAGGTGTTGCTTACAATTATTTGATCTATTTAATTTTTTAAATGGGCAGCACAATTGTACAACTGATCGAACTACTCACAGTTCTAATGGCTTTGATTTAATGCAGACCTCGGGTGTTGGTGAAATTTGAACATTTTCCATGTGAGTGCGTGGGTTACCTCAGGATACTCTGGTTTCCTCTCACAGCAGAAGACACACCCCTGACGTGTGGATGAATAGTAGAATCTGCAGTCAGCTGATTAGAATGTGGAGAGGATTGATTTAAAAAAAAGGGATTCTTGTGGTATCAATGAGTGAACGGTGGGCCCAAGGGTCTGTTTACCTGCTGAGTTTCTCTTTATGATCTCTGGAACTCTCTGCCACAGAGGGTAGTTGAGGCCAGTTCATTGGCTATATTTAAGAGGGAGTTAGATATGACCCTTGTGGCTAAAGGGATCAGAGGGTATGGAGAGAAGGCAGGTACGGGATACTGAGTTGGATGGTCAGCCATGATCATATTGAATGGCTGTGCAGGCTCAAAGGGCCGAATGGCCTACTCCTGCACCTAATTTCTATGTTTCTATGTTTCTATGTTTCTCTACTTTCATGAAAGAAACAGAATATGTTTCAGAATTCAAATCTCATAATTTGGACAAATTAACACTAACATTATTAGTGTATCATAGCCAAGTAAAATCCTTTTAATGAAAAGATAACTTTTTATTGTAGGAACACAACAGTCAAAGGCAGCAGTAGTCAATATTTTCCTTCCTATCGTTTTTTTAACTTAATTTATTTGCTGTACGAAGCACCTTGACAATCTCCAGCAGTAATATATGAAAATCAGATTTCCCCCTGTTCATTCTGACTTTCATCAAGCCAGATGACAAGATTTATGCACTTAATCTAAGCAGATTCTTCAAGGAATGCTGCATTTTCAGAGGTTCAATAGCACAGATCTGAGCAATTGATTTTTGAATGAAATTAGTCATGAAAACGTGATCAGGAACTAATAGCACTCATCATGCGTAATGGGAACTTTGACCGGCAGCTGCTCTGCATGTCACACAACTTTTCAAGGAGCTCCTGGTTTTTTGAGAAAATGAATCATCCTGGTAATGCACATTTTAACTGCAGATTATTTGACGACTCAGCTGCATTGAGATCAAAACATTTTGCAGACCGGTTTGCTGCAGAGAGAAGGGGGCTGTAATGTTTGCGTAGGCGTTGAGTTCCAGTTTGTTTTTCTTTATTGCTTATTATGGAAGCTCTAGTAGTGGTTTTACTATAGTGCTATCGGGAAAAGGGAAGAGGGCAAAGACTGGGAAGAGGTCAGAAAAGCTCTAACTAAGAGGGCCTATCCATGTTTGCTAGAGCAGCAGCCTGACCTGCTGAGTTAAGCCCCTGTCCCACTTTCACAACCTAATTCACGACGTCTGCCGCGTTTGCCCTTGACTCATACTCACAGCACGGTCGCCACGAGGTCGTAGGTAGGTCGTGATGCTAGTCGTAGGTAGTCGTAGGTAGTTGGAGGTTGGAGGCAGTCGAAGGTTATAGCCTCATGGTGAAAAAAAAGGTCAGTAGAAAAAAAAGGTAATTTAAACAGCAGAACGTCACCTCTGTCACTCCAAGGCATGTTCATTCATAGCTGGAGAGTTTGTTGGAGAGGAGATTTGTGTTTTAGAGATGGCACCAAAAAGACAGCAGTGCAGGAGTAGGGCACAAATCTAAAAAAAACCTGCCATGCAGGTGTTGCCCACCCAGGAGGAGGAGTAGCAGGAGCAGGATGCCACAGGGGGTGATAGTGCAGGAAGAGATAGCTCTGCATGAGAGACCCCTGGAGGAGGAGACCAGGGTGGTAGTATATGTCCCCATTTGAAGGCAGTAAAGCAGCCCTTTCTCCTGTGACTGACACAACATCAAGAGGCAGATGCCCCATTTGTGGTGAGGGAGGGCTGGAGGAAGGTTATGCCCTACACCACCAGGCAGCAGGAGGGGGACCTTGAGGAATGGTTCCAGCAGAATGCCACCCTCTCCCTCCCCTCTTCTCCCTCCCCCTCCTCTCTACCCCCCTCTACTCTCTACCCCCTCTACTCTCTCTCCCCCTCCCTCCCTCCATCCCCCTCTAATCCTCCCCTCTACCCCGCTCTAAAACCCCCCTCTACCCACCACTCTCTCCTCCTCCTCTATCTCCCCCTCCTCTCCCCTTCCCTTTCCCCCCTCAACCCACAGCCCCCCACCACTGACCCCTCCCCCACTATCCCCCTTCATTCCCCTCTCCCCTCCTCTACCCCCCCTCCTCCACCCCCCTCCCCCTCTACCCTCCTCCCCCTGACTTTCCCCCATCACCCTTCACTTCCCCTCCTCTAAAGCCCCTCCTCTATCCTCCCCCCTCACCCCCTTCTCTCTCCCGCCTCAACCCCCTTCTCCTCTCCCCCCGCCTCCTATCTCTCCTCCCCCCTCCTCCTCTCCCCCTCCCCTCTCCTTTCACCCCCTCTTCCCCCCTTGCTCTCCTCCCCCCTCTCTCTCCCCCCCTCCTCTCTCTCCCCATTTGCCCACTCCCTCCCCTATGTCTACCCCATCTTTCCCCCCCCTCTCCCCACCATCTTCCATCTCTCCCCCATCCACGCTCTCCCCCCCGCTCTCTCTACTCCCCTCTCCATCCCCTCGACCCCTCTGCCATCCCTCCACCCCACTCCTCTCCCCCCCTCTCCCTCTTCTTCCCCCCCCCCTCCACCTGCAACTCTCTTCTCCCACCTCTTCCCCCTCTCTTCCCACCCCCCTCCCTCCCCCCCTCTCCCCTCCACTGCCCTCTCTCCCCCTTCCCCCCTCCCCCCTTTTCCCCCCCCCACCCCCTCCCTCTCCCACCCCTCTCCCACCCCCTCCCACCTCCTCCTCCCCCCCCTCTCCCCCTTCCCCTCCTCTCTCTCCCCCCCCCTCCTCTACCCTTCTGCCCCCTCTCCTCTACCCCACTCCCCCCAACCCCCCCCCCCCCTTCTTTCCCCATTCCTCCCCCATCCTCCCCCATCCTCCCCCCCCCTCTCCACCACACACACCTCCACCACCCAAATCTCTCCCCACTCCTCCCTGGCCCCCTCCCCCCCCCCCCCTCCTCTCCCCCCTCCCCACTCTCCCCATTCACCCCCTCCTTTCCCACTCCTCCCCTCTCTCTCACCCCCCTCCCTCCTCTACCCCACTCCCCTATTCACTGCACCCTCTGCTCCCTCTTCCCACCTTCCCCCCCTCTCTCCCCCCCTCCTCCCCTACTCTGACAGTACGAAACTCTAAACTGGTTATCCCCCCCCCTCGCTCGAAGATGCTACCACTGGTTCCCAGTTCATCTTTAAATGCATCCATCTCAATTCCCCTTCTTATCTAAAACAAGACCTATTACCATGCACACCCTCATACTCACTAAGACATATTCCCCCTCCATCCCCCTCCACCCCCCTCTCCTCCCTCCCCCCCCTCTATCCTCCCCTCTCTCCCCCACCCAACTCTCTCCCCTCCCTCTCCTCCCTCTCATCCCCCTCTCCCCCTCTCTCCCCTCTCCTCCCCTCTCCCCCCCCCTCTCCCCCCTCTCCTCCCCTCTCCCCCACCCCCCCTCTCCCCCCTCTCTCCCTCTCCCCCTCTCCCCCCTCCCCCTCTCTCCTTCACTCCTCTCCTCCCTCTCCCAATCTCCCTCCCCCCCCCTCCCCCCCCTCTCCTCCCCCCCCCCCCCCCCCTCCCCCCCTCCCCCCCTCTCCCCCCCCCTCTCTCCCCTCCCATCTCCTCCCATCTCCCCCCCCCTCCTCTCCCATCTCCTCCCCTCTTCTCCTCTCTTCTCCTCTCCTCCCCCCCTCTCCCCCTCTCCCCCTCTCCCCCTCTCCCCCTCTCCCCCTCTCCCCCTCTCCCCCTCTACCTATCCCCTTCCCCCCCTCCCCCCTCTAACCCCTCCCTCCCTCCCCCCTCTCCTCTCCCTCTCCCCCCCCTCCCCTTCCTCCTCCCCCTACTTCACCCCTCCCACACTCCCCACCCCCCCCCTCCCCTCCCTCTCCTCCCTCCTCCTCCTCTCTCCTCTCCTTCCTCTCTCCCCACCTCCTCCCTTTCCTCCTTTCCTCACCCCTTTCAACCTCCCCTTCTCCCCTTTCTCTCCCCTCCTCCTCACCTTCCCCCTCCTTCCCCCTCTCCTCCCCCTCTCCCCCCCCCCACTCATCCCCCTCTCTCCTCCCCCCCTTTTCTCCTCCTCTCTCCTCCCTCCTCTCCTCCCCCCCTTCCATCCTCCCTCTCCCTCTTCTCGTTCCCCCTCTCCTTCCCCCTCTCCTCCCCCTCTCTCCTCCCCCCCCTCCCTTCCCTCTCTTCCCCTCTCTCCCTCTCCTCTCCTTTTTTTCTCCTCTCCTCCCCTTTCCCCCCTCCTCCCATCCTTTCTCCTCTTTCCTCCTTCTCCCCCTCCCCTCCCCTTCCCCCCTCCCCCTCCCCTCCCCCCTCCTCCCCTTCCTCCCCTTTTTCTCCTCTCCCCCTCTCTCCCTCCTTCCCCTCTTCTCTCCTCCTTTCCCTCCCCCTCCCTCTCCTCCCCCCTCTCTCTCTCCGCTCCCCTCTCTTCCTCCTCTCTTCCGACCCTCTCCTCTCTCCTCCCTCTCTCTCACCCTCCCTCTCCCTCTCCCGCTCTCTCCCCCCCCCTCCTCTCCTCTCCCTCTTCTCCTCTCCTATTCTCTTCCTCTCCTCTCCTCCCTCTCCCCTCCCCTCCATCTCCCCTCCCCTCTTCTCATTTCCTCCCCTCTCCTCCTCCATCTCTTTCTCTCTCCCCTCCCCCCATCTCCTCCCCCCCCTCTCCTTCCCTCCTCCCCCCCCCTCTGCCTCTCCTCTCCTCTCTCCCTCTCCCCCCCTCTCCTCTCCAATCTTCCCCCTTCTCTTTCCCCCTCCTCTCCGCCCTTGTATTGTTAGTAACCATGCCACTTTAAGGGAATAGTATTTAATGGATTTGGGACTCCCAGGTCTCCCTCCTCTATTTATTCACCATTCCCATAGTCCCCCCACCAATTCAAGTTATATGTCCATTGAGTCCCCCAAATAACAAGGAAAAAAGTAGCCAAAACTATTTGTCCCTTCAAAAAAGTGCATCACCTTGGAACTTGTCAGGATTCAGGATTGAAGAATCCATGTTGTGAGGAGCATTTTAGCCCTGCTAAGAGTAGAGAGATCAAGCTAAAGAGTCATCACATGCGTCTGCTTCTGTAAGTAATTCTATGGGCCCAAGAAGTTAAGTTCATAATGTGCCAGCCTCATAATGGTGCCCATCAATTCCTCAAACAGCAAAACAAGCCCTGCCTCTCCTCAAATTCCCTACCTTTTTCCTTTGCAGCGATAGGTAAAAGAACTCTCTCTCAGCTTATCAGAACCTTATTCCTCAATTCAGCCAAATGATTTTTTTTTTTACCCTCGTATCGAGTCCACGGGCTGGAAATATGGGGGGGGGGGGGTCAACCCGTCCGAAACGTTCTGGTAGATACAATTTAGATTTTAAAATGTTTATCCCTGTTCCCCCCCTTGGTTAACCACACCGAGCGGGGGTTGCCATCAAAAAGTGCATTTCGATGCAGCATTGGTTCTCTGGATTAAGTGTTTTCTATTCATTTGTCCAGAGCCTATGTCGTAGCTAACACAACGCATTAATTCGAGTTTTCAGTGTCCCCCCCCTCAAGGTATATTACTTACTCCCCACAATGGGCCCAACTTTTTTGATACCCTACTATTTTTATGAAAATGCCCTTTTTATGTTTCTAACTTTCACATTTGTTTTACTCAATCAAATCATGGGGTTGTAAAAAAAAGAAGGAACTCCCCAAATGTTGGCGAACCTTTCTGGGTGGCGCAACAGCCCCCTTCAAGTCTCCCCCCCTTGTTCCCTCCTGGGGTCATTGGAGGCTGGCTGAACTGAGATCGACAAACAAACATTTTTTCACACCCGTGTTAAATGATTGGATGATGTAACGATAGCACAAACGCGCCTATGGAGTCCGTTGCAATGCTTGTCATTTTTGGTAACTATAACCTGCCCAGAAAACGAACAAACCTTGTCCAGAAATTAATGCTGGGATCAAGAAAATGAAACTCAGAAAATCTAAGCTGACTCATTTTTCAATTTTTTAATGTATCTCTACAGAATTAGATGAACCATAGAGATTCACTTTTGGAACCTACTTTCAGACCTTCCCACCTGAGCCAGTGGGGCCTGACCCTTCAGAACGAGGGTATTCTGACAGTACAGATACAGCACAGCTACATAGCTCTGGTTGGCTCAAAGATGTCCCTGAGGCGGGAAGGCCCCGTGTGGTTAATAAAGATCTAATAATTTCTGCCCATGCCATGTTTTTGCTCTGTGTAATCACTACATACATATCCCGTCCCTGCATATATTGCGGGCGTAAGAAGCGTCCGTCTTAAATAAAAAATGCCACCATCATATCTCCTTCCACTCACCATCCTCCCCTATGCAGCAAAGCTTTCCTATAGCACCCACTATACCTAAGCAGAAAAGCTTTTTTCTATGCTATGCGAAACGATCGTATATGCTATTTACGAAGTTCCTATCCGGCACCAAACTACTTTTTTACAAGACTCTCAGAGCTATGACGTCTTAAATAGCTCATTCTCTCTCTTAGTAATTTTGGACATTTTTCGCATGTTAGGATAAAGTGTTCTGAATTTTTCCTGAATTTTTAGATACGGTGATGCCTGCTCTATTAGATTTCCGCCTCAAGCCATCCTATCCTACGGCTTCCAGGGAAAACAATCCACCAGTGTTGTCCAACCTTCTCCATTTTCTGCCTGATTTAAATGCGTATAAATGAATTTCTTTTCTGATGACTTCCCATTTGGCGTGCACTGGGGCCACTGTTCGCGCGTCCTACCTATTGAAGTCCACTCTCTCCATATCTATTGGCTGCTTGTTGATTCACATTGATTTTAGGTGAGATTCTGAATATCAACGTGCAAATAAAACCCGAGACACATTCTCCTGGATCTCATCATGCAGATTTCCCAATCAACCAGGTCACCCACCTCTCCACCATTGTTTCATCGTTCAAAGGTTTCATCTCATTTGTAGACATATGATGAGCGTTTCACAGCACTGGGCCTCTACTCGCTGGAGTTTAGAAGGTTGAGGTGGGACCTTGTATTGAAACTTTACAGAAATAATGAAAGGCTATGTAATCGAGTGGAAATGGTTGTAATGTTTTGAGACCTCACACTTACAGGCCCCCCCTGTTGTGGACTAAAGCAAGCAAAGCAGAAAAACGCGTTCCGAGCTACATCTTAGTGATTGAAGTATAATGATTTTTAGTTCCTGGCCCCACCAAGACCCACGGACGCTTCTCCAAGGTCACCTCTGCTCTCCGATCAACGAAGGCACAGCCCTTTATGATTAAAGGGGGCCACTGGTATTTAACATATACATCCACACATCTCCCGCGCCTTAACGATCTTACTTACCATTTCGAACGTCCCCCTTAAGAAACCTTAAAATTAACTTACTTCTGCCCCTCTTCCCCCTTCAATCGTTGGTCCCAAATCTTAATAACTAACTTGAACCTTACTGAATTAAATTGCATAAAGAGTACCACAAAGGGCTCGTCCATACTACAAAAAATTATAAAAAAAAAATGCCCCCAACAATTTTGTTTTACATAACAAGTCGAGTTGGGGGATGTTTTGACAATCGCCCCACTGTTCTCCCCGTGCAAGTCCCGTCTTTTCCGACTCGTTCTGTGTTCGGTCAGTATTTTTTCTGTTTGTGTGGCCGAGTGTGAAATACTGGCTTGGGCTCTCGCTTTCTTGAGCCGATTTCTCCCCCCACCCACTAGCCCATGTGCATGGGATGACCCTTGTTTGATTGCGGGAAGCCCTTTGATAGTTACGCTACGAGTTTTTAGTTTGGGGAGACTAGCTCCTTTCTGGGTTGAGGGGTTTTTTTTCCTCCTTGTGGGGAGATAGTGGTTGTCCGCACCTTTTGTCTGCTGCGTGGTTGCCAGGGGCATCGGCATGGGCTTCAGCCTTGCTTTGACGTTGCACGCAGGTCCTAAACTGAGCAATGTGGGGTCCTTCGCCTTCCTGTTTTCCTGAGCGGAACTCCTGTACTGGGCTAACTCGTGTCAGAGCATGTGACGTAGACTTCCGAGGGACGAGGTGAACGCATGTTTTCCTCTTGGCAACTTACGCTGCCCACAAACGCTTTGGCCCACTTTGTTGGTTGGGCGAATGAAGACCATTAACCTGTTGTTTTTCAAAGCGGTTCCATGGCCGTGGTAATGACCAGCTCCGCTCGACGCTTGCCCTTCGCATTGAAACAGTATGCTCTGGGAACCCTTTTTTTTCCCCCCCTTATGTTGTGAATGCCGTAAAAGACGGCATGTCGGCCTAGGTTGTTTGCCCGCCACCGGGAGGGGCACAGCGGAACTGAGGCCCTTGCGCTAAAGATACCGCGAATAAGAAGGGCGAGTCTTGATAAAATGGTTCATTGTTTCGCACTGGTGTAAAGTGTAGAGTCACAGCAGGAAGCCCCAGTGAATGATGTCAGAGCCTCAGAAGATTTTAATGGGCAGGCTCTGTTTAGAAAAGGAGAAGATGAAGGAGCAAGCTCGGGTTAGTTAGAGGATTTTGTTATGATCTGTGGAAGCTCTCACTTGGACCCATAGAGGGGCCACGTGATCGCATCATCAGTAATAGGATTTTTTGTACAGAACAAGGGAGATAGACGGGAAATCATATTGTCTTGATTGGTAAATGGGTGTGTCCAAGGAGTTAGCCACGCCAAGGCCTTTCGAAAATTGAATAAGAAAAGCGAGAGATCAGATCCGGGGACCACATTCGATTTGGAAAATGGGAGGAGTTAAACGTAGTTTCCGCGCGTAATGGGCCTGAATTGCCCATAAGTCCCCTACTACTGCTATAACATTGCGTGAAAAGCTTGTTGATTGAATGGGCGCCCTTGGGACTTCCTACATCTCAACTTGGTGGTTGCATATTTACAGATGTAACAATGAATGGACCTGAAAATTAATTCACATTAGACCTAAAGCATATTGAACATTTTGATTAGCTGAAATCTACTAATATTTTAATCAACTATATTCCTGGTTCTCACTGTGATTAATTCATAATGTTGGTTTCACTTGGTGCCTACACTGACTGGAAGATTACTCTCTCAGTATTTTTATTGATGCTATTCCGACCTTCCCTTTAATGTCAATGCAGACTTTCATGATATTTGAAGAACATTTATTCAAAAAAAGAAAATATTAAGAATTGAGAAGTTAAAATATCTCATGTATCCTGACATTTAACATATAGGCTGTGCCTCTGAGGAAGGCAATTCCGCCAGTTCAGTTTAGTCGCCAATTTAGTGAAAGCTTTTGTTGCGTGATAGTGAGGATGATTTCACACCATATTGCACATTCTATTATTTGTCATCCATTTTTAGCACCTTGTTTTTCAGAATCTGATGAATATTTAAATGAGAAAATAATTGTACCTTCCTGCTGCATCATCTTACACGGCAGCAGAGATGAACTTTTATTGATGTTGCTCTGGGTCAATCTCCATATATTCTAGTATGAAATGAATTCTGCTTTGTTTATCTTTGCTCCACCACCCATACATTCCACACCACAACTAGCAGCTTGAACTGACATATTGAACCTTGCCAGTCTATATGGTTTTGGGCAACAGATTCTAATAGAATAAAGCTTTGATGGGGGCCTAAGTATTATATTTTCAAGCAATATCATTGGATTATAATGACTGAGGACTGAGATGAAAGGGCACATAGAAGTGTAAAAGGTTTTGAATAACAATGTAAGAATGAAGGCACAGATATATTTAAAGTGCTAAATTGTAATGCAATTGTCTGTGCATTGATGTATTTACACTTGGGAAGGTGACAGCATGGAAGCAGGCTATTCCCCCACTGAGTCTTTGCTGGCTCTATGTGAGCAATTTAATTAGTTCCACACTCCTGTTTTCCTGTAGCCCTGCAAATATTTTCATTTCAGATTTTAATCCAGCTCTCTTTTGAACACTGCAATTAAGCCTGCTTCCACTACCACCTGTGGTAGTGCAAAATGGACCTAACTTCTCACTGCAATCTGTTTCTCTGCATGCCAATATCATCTGCAAATGTAGAAACTAAATCCTGCACATGCAAATTCAGATCATAAATATTTATTAAGCCAAGTATATGATTTATTTACATATTGACGTGGATCTCTTGACGAGGATCTCTGTTTCTTCTCCAGCCACAGGTGAGGTCCTGGGGGACTGGAAAATGGCTCAATTTGTTCCTTTATTTAAGAAAGAAAGTAGAGAGAATCCAGGAAATTGTAGGCCGGTGATCCATAGGTCAGTGGTTGGGAAACTATTGAACAGAATTCTTAAAGATAGTATTTAATCCCATTTGGAAGAGAATGTGCTAATTAAGGAACGCCAGCAAGGCTTTGTACATGGCAAGTGGCATCTCACCAACATGATTGAGTTTTTTGAGGAGGTGACAAAGGAGATTGATGGTGGATGTTGTATATTTGGATTTTAGGAAGGCTTTTGATAAGGTCCTTCATGGGAGACAATTAAGATATATGGGAATCATGATGACTTGGTTGTCTAGATTCAGAACTGGCTTATTCATTGAAGAATGGAGGTTGTGGTGGAAGGTAGATATTCTGGTTCGAGGTCTGTGACCAGTGGAGTTCTGCAGGGATCTGTGCTAGAACATCTACTGTTTGTGATATATATAAATGACCTTGATGTAAATATAGATGGCTTTGGTGAGTAAGTCTGCTGCCTACACCAAAATTGGAGGTGTTGCAGATGTGAAGAATGCTTTACCTTTAGTTCAGTTTACTTTAGAGATACAGCGGGGAAGCAGGCCCTTCAGCCCATCGAGTCTGCACCAACCAGCAATCACCCCGCACACTATCATAATCCCACATACTGGGGACAATTTACTATTTTCCCAAACCCAATTTGCCGACAAATTTGCACATCTTTGGAGTTTGGGAAGGACACTGGAGCACCCAAAGAAAACCCATGCTGTCTCAGGAGGACGCCGAAACTCCGTACAGACAGCACGGATCAAACTGGGTCTCTGGTGCTGTAAGGCTGCAATTCTACTGCTGCTTCATTGTGTGCCCTAGAATGCTTCTGAATGTAGATACAGTGGAATAAAGATCAGCTGCAGAAATAGGCAGAGAAATGGCAGATGGTTTAACCCGAGCAAATGTAAGGTAGTGCATTTTGTGAGGTTGAATGTAAGGAGAGAGTATATAGTTAATGACAAGACCCCTAACACCATTGATGTGTAGAGGGATCTTGGAGTCCAAGTTCATAGTTCACTAAAGGTGGCAACACAAGCAGATACAGTGTGGTGGTAAAGAAGGCCTATGGTGTGGTTGCCTTAATTGCTGGGGTGATTGAATATTAGAGTCAGGAAGTCATCATTTGGAATTTGGTTAGGCAGCATTTAGAGTATTGTGTTCAGTTCTGATCACCACATTACAGGAAAGATGTGGAGGCTTTGGAGAGGGTGCAGTGGAGGTTTACTAGGATGTTGCCTGGAATAGAGTGCTTCAGCAACAGGGAGAGGCTAGATAGACTGTTTTCTCTGGCAAGTCAGAGGTTAAGGAGAGACGATAGAAGTATATAAAATTATGAAAAGCATAGATTGGGTAGACAGTCAGAACTTTTTTCCTAGAGTGGAAATGTCCATCACTTGAGGACATAGTTTAAAGGTGAGAGGGGGTTTGTTTAATAGAGATGTGAGGGAAGTATTTTACACCGAGAGTGGCATGGAACGCATTGCCAGGGGTGGTGGAGGCAGATACAATAGTGAAGCTTAAAAAGCTTTTAGATAGGAACATGGAAGTGCAGGGAATCGAGGGTTATGGATCATGTGCAGGCAAATTAGATCAGTTTTACCTGGCATCATTTTTGGTACAAACGTTGTGGGCTAAAAGTCCCATTCCTGTACTGTACTGTTGTGGAGGCAACTGGTAGCAACCCAAGGGCACAACAAACCATCAGCTCTAGAGGGCGGCGTCTTGGTGTGGGAGGCGCTAGTCTGGGTCGGTACCCGAGTTGGTATTTAAGGCCGGGCAACGCCCGTGACAGGAGAGGAGTAGGGAGCTTTATTGGATAGAATAAACATGTCTAGTGCATGCAACTGGTGTCCGATTAGATTTTGGCTGGACTCCTTTGAGTCCCCGCTACAATAGGTGACTTTACATAAGCCCACGCATTTCAATGTTGTCAACCACCTAGACTAAAAATGTAGAGGAGGGTAACTGCTTTTTGTTAGAAACAAGGGACTGCAGATGCTAGTTTACAAAATAAGACCGATAGTGCTGGAATAACTCAGCCAGTTATTGGGTCAGCCAGCATCCACGGAGAACAGTGATAAGTGATGTTTTGCAAATGAAATGTTTTTTTTATTTTACTGTTATTTCATTTCTTACTAAATCCAAAGTAAATTTCTTAAATTATGAAACAATTTCTAATAATTTGACGGTTTGATCTGTTTTAATGTCTCTGAATCTCAGGAACCATCATCTGGAGTTTAGTTGTCACACAAAGCCCTGGGTAGAATCACGACCACCAATTTGATAGTGCCTGTGGAGTTACAAAACGTAGGTGAGTTTGCTGGAAAATTGTAGAAGGAGAAAGACCGCAGATCACCATTCTAGAATTTAGAAGATTGAAGATTGAGGGGGAATCTTATAGAAACTTACAAAATTCTTAAAGGGTTGGACAGGTTAGATGCAGGAAGATTGTTCCCGATGTTGGGAAAGTCCAGAACAAGGGGGTCACAGTTTAAGGATAAGGGGAAAATCTTTTAGGACCGTGATGAGGAAAACATTTTTCACACAGAGAGTGGTGAATCTCTGGAATTCTCTGCCACAGAAGGTAGTTGAGGCCAGTTCATTGGCTATATTTAAGAGGGAGTTAGATTGGCCCTGGGCTAAAGGGATCCCCCTGATACCCCCTGAATGCAGAGAAGGCAGGTACAGGATACTGAGTTGGATGACCAGCCATGATCATATTGAATGGCGGTGCAGGCTCGATGGGCCGAATGGCCTACTCCTGCACCTATTTTCTATGTTTCTATGTTTCTATGTGTTCTGAGAGGAAGGGCTGTTGTTTCCTGTTGAAGGTAAGGCCTTCTTTCTTTTGGACAATTGCAATCCTTGTCCCAGGTTGCAATGTCTCATTGTTATTATTCACCAGAAACATGCTACTTATTCTCATTCAGGTAGTGCAACTGTCTTATAGCTCGTAACCCCATCCTGTGCTGTAGGGTTTCTACATGACTTATGAGCCCGTGTTACAGCTGCAGGTAAGATTTTCATTGCACATACACCTCACTGTACTTGTGCATATGACAATAAACTTGACTTGACTTGCCTTCTCTCTGTGGCCATGAGGGTTTTCCTATTGCTCCAGTTTCCATCTGCATCCCAGTGATGTGCTGGTTGGCAGCTAATTTGGCAACAACAAACTGCCCTTCTCTCTGTGTTGTTGGATGGTAGATAAATTGGAGGGGGTCAGTATGGGTGGGGAGAGGGGTGTTGTTAATAGGCATGTCGGAGAGATGGCTACAGGAAAAATAAGTGGGGAATTGGATTGATTGGATTGTTCTGAGGATTGATGGAGACTCAATTAGCCAAATGTTATACGATCATGTGATAGTAGTAGAATTAGGCCAATTGGCCTATCCAGTCTACTCTGCCATTTAATCATGGCTGATCTATCTCTCCCTCCTAACCCCATTCTGCTACCTTCTCCCTATAACCTCTGACACCCATACTAATAAGAATCTATCTCTCTCTGCCTTAAATATACCCACTAACCTTGCCTCCACAGCCTTCTGTGGCAAATAATTCCACAGATTCACCGCCCTCTGACTACAGAAATTCCTCCTCTCCTCCTTCCTAAAAGAACATCCTTTAATTCTGAGGCTGACCTCTAGTCCTAGACTCTCCCACTAGTGGAAACATTCTCTCCACATTTACTTTATTCAAGCCTTTCACTATTCTGTATGTTTCAATGATGTCCTCCTTGTACGTTGTAAGAAATATGAACTAAGAGAACAAGTTGTTCCAAATAAGCACTACCACTCAGCGTGTTGGTGCCATTGTAAACTATAGCCTTTTGTGGGGATAAATATCTCTAGAAATTTCATTAAACTTTATATAATTATACAGAAGATCTCGGATGTCAATTCACATAATTCAATTCACTCCAAATGTGCTAGAAAATACTTCCCTGTGAGATTGCATAAAACCTGCATAATCTCAAGTGCAGTGATGTTTTAACATTTATTTTTGTGAATATAAACCATTGCAGTCTAGGATGTCTTATCAAAAAATAATGGGCAGGAATACAAAGTAAGTTGCAATGCTCCCTTCCCCACTGTGAACCTTGTCAACTTTAACTCATTAAGTTCTGAGTTTTCTGTTCTGTGTGACAAAGTACCATACAGCCTAAAAAAATCACATAAACACTTCAATTCTAAGATTTATTTGATTTGTCCCCTTGCGTATCAATTTGAAAAGTCATATCAGGATCACACACTTAACCTTTCTATTTCTTAAAGAAAATGCAAAATACAAATTTAAATGTAGCTACCCCTTCTAAATACAGAACTCCCAAGAACTCCACAAGACAAAAATCCGGGGTAATATTTGTATAATGTTTTTATTTCTCCACAGGAAAACTTTATGCAAAGCGTAAAATCACAGATATCTAATTTCATGGGGCAACATCAGGCTGCTTCTGTTATAATCAGTTTGACCTTGGACAACAGCATGGTTAATGTTACACAATACTCCTTCAGCTCTCTGTAAAGATTGATTTTTATGCTGTAATTTGCCAAAAACGTGATTAATATATGATGCAGTAAAGCCAATTGGGAAATGGGATCTTGCGGGACAGACCAAACAATGGGTAACTCCATGGTATTTATATAAATGGCAACATAAGCCAGAACCAGAACAAGAGAAGGTATAAGAACTACAACTTCTACAATAAAGTCTGCTCATATTTCATAATGTTATAATAATATAATGTATTTTATTGACTGTGACATGTATTTTAAAGAGTCCAATATATTATATACAGTGATTACACATCACTGTTCACTGATGATTTGAGATCTTGTGCAGAATCCCCAGCTGAGCATCACGGTGGGTTAGCACATTTAGCAAGCATTAATCTTTCCGGTGGATGGAAGTGACAGGTTCCTCATGCGGTGTGTTCAGCAGCTTGTTTCTTTGTCAATCACCCGCTGCATCTTGGGTAAACCAATAATCCTGTTTGCACAACAGTGTTGTCTTTCAGCTTTGCAGGGAACATGTCTCTCGTAATAAATTTGGGTACCCTACAGAGGAAGGCTTTTTTCGAAGACGACACCTTGCTTAAGTGATGATGACACCTTGCTTAAGTGCCTGAGTAGTTCTCTCTTTCTGACTGGAAGGAAGCAGAGATGCACAAACAAGGGAGTCCTCCCATCGATTGTCACTGATTAGGTGATGCAGGAGAAGGACAGGAGATTTTGATTTTCAGTGTGCTCTTAAATACCTAATTGCTTCTTTGCGGAACTGCAGTCTGTTTGCCCTTTCTGAGAATTTCTTGCAACCGCAGGAAATGCTGCACTTGTCGCTTTACCTCCCCCCTTGACTCCATCCAAGAACCCAAGCAGTCTTTCCAGGTGAGGCAGAAGTTCACGTGCACCTCCACCAACCTCATCTATTGCATCCGCTGTTCCAGGTGTCAACTGCTCTACATTAGTGAGACCAAGCGCAGGCTTGGCGATCGCTTCGCACAAAACCTCCGCTCAATTCACAAGAATCAACCTGATCTCCCGGTGGCTCAGCACTTTAACTCTGCCTCCCATCCCAAATCTGACCTTCTGTCCTGGACCTCCTCCATGGACAGAGTGAGTCCCACCGCAAATTGGAGGAACAGCACCTCATTTTTCACTTGGGTAGTTTACACCCCAGCGGTATGAACATTGACTTCTCCAATTTCAGGTAGTTCTTGCTTTCTTCCTCCTTCCCCTCTGCTTCTCAGCTCTCCCACAGCCTACTGTCTCTGCCTCTTCCTTTCTTTTTCCCACCCCTCCACCCTCCCCGACATCAGCCTGAAGAAGGGTCTCGACCCGAAACATCGCCTATTCCTTCGCTCCATAGATGCTGCCTCACCAGCTGCCACCAGGTTCCTCTCTATGGATTATTTGATTGTCCAAAAGAATCAGAGGCAAGAGAATGCCCAATGGACATACTATTACAATGCTCTCAACTTATTTTCACATCATAAGGTGTAAGGTACTGATTTACCTTGTGACAGCACTGTTAGTGGCAATAATAGAAAGAATGAACTGTCAAAATGTGAGATGTTGTATTAGACAGTATTCAAACAAATTAGAAACTTCTGAGGCTATATAGTTTTTATTGTCAATTCATTGGTTCCCAGAGTTGGGAAAAAGTTAGTTTCATTAAGAATTACCCTGCTATTGGGATCATCCGCATAACAATTTTGGTCCAACTGCTGCAGCAGAAATAACGGAGCAAGTCCACAAATTAGCAATTGCTTGCAATGCAGGCTGAGCAAAGCTGAGTTTTACATGTATTGGCCACCCAAGGCAGAATGGTGCTAGTATTGTACAACATAACTCCTGGCAGAAGTCACCTATTATTTCCGAGAAACGTTATGTATTAACAATATTACGTGTTATATATCATTATAATGAAACACAACTGGAGTAAATTCAGGACTTAAGTTTCTAACTGTGAGCTGTGCACTTTCCATATGAATTTTGTTGCGGCTTGAGGCTTTCATTCCAGCCTTTGTAAATAGCTCAACAGCTTGGCTCCTGCAAACTGTGATAAAAATGAGGATAAGGTTTAGTTTCTGGAACATGTCTATCGATGTTTGGTGCCAGTATATTAGTAATCTGCAAATACAACCGCATTCACTTGGGGAATTGTACTGGTGACAATGTTACTATTAATAAACTGAGGTTGATGTCTGAAGGGCTGGAAATTTATTTTGTACAACCATTAATTTCAAATAAACTGTACATTTACAACATTTTATTTTACTTCAGTGGATTCATTGCTCCTTAGCATTAATAATCAAATATTATGTTGCTGACTCAAATCTGAATCATGATCTAGAGGGTAAATGAAATTCAATCAATAGCAAAAGATCTAAAGCAATCTTATTTTTTAAAGTCTATCGTGAAAAGAAAATAATCTTGAGCAAATTGACTAACTTGTTGACCATAAATGCTACGTGTGATTAACAATCATGCTTGATTAATCTTCTGGAATTTTTTGAAGATGTAACTAGGAAAATGTACAAGGAAGAGCCGGTGTATGTAGTGTACCTGGACTTTCAGAAAGCATTTAAGCTCCCACATAGGAGATTAGTGGGCAAAATTAGGGCACATGGTATTGGGGGCAGAGTGCTGACGGATAGAGAAGTGGTTGGCAGACAGGAAACAAAGAGTAGGGATTAATGGGTCCCTTTCAGAATGCAGGCAGTGACTAGTGGGGTACTGCAAGGCTCAGTGCTGGGACTGCAGCTATTTACAATATACATCAATGATTTGGATGAAGGGATTCAAAGTAACATTAGCAAATTTGCAGATGACACAAAGTTGGGTGGCAGTGTGAACTGTAAGGAGGATGCAATGAGAATGCAGGGTGACTTGGACAGGTTGGGGGAGTGGGCAGATGCATGACAGATGAAGTTTAATGCGGATAAATGTGAGGTTATCCAGTTTGGTAGCAAAAACAGGAAGGCAAATTACTATCTAAATGGCGTCAAGTTGGAAAAAGGGAAAGTACAGTCCTTGTACATCAGTCTATGAAAGTAAGCATGCAAGTACAGCAGGCAGTGAAGAAAAAGCGAATGGCATGTTGGCCTTTATAACAAGAGGAATCGAATATAGGAGCAAAGAGGTCCTTCTGTTGACAGTTGTACGGAGCTATAGTGATTAGACCATTACACTTGATTAGGCATAACATTTTTAAAAGGCGGATGTCAGATTTTAATTATTCCTAATTTGAGGAACGGACATTTCTTGCCATCAAGGGTTAGTGCAGCATTAGGTTTACAAAAATAGGTTTAATTCCCGGGATGGGGGCGAACAAGAACTGTCATATAACTGCTGAGAGAATGGAGCAAAGCTGGGCTTGTACACTCTGCCAACCCTGTTTAGAACCAGACTGGGAATAAATTGAGATCTCATTGAAACAGTATAGACAATCTACCACCCCATGATTGTTAAGGGTTCCTGGGTTACTTCAAATGCTTTTGAGGCAGGAAAGCATGTTCCCTGATGTTGGGGAAGTCCAGAGAACCCAGGGCCACCTTCTGATCATTAGTTTCAAGAATAAAGGAGTAAGCCCATTGAATTAGAAAGGAGATGAGAAAAAACACTTTTTTTGAACAGGGAGTGGTGAGTCTGTGGAATTCTATGCCTCAGAGGGCAGTGGAGGCAGGCTCTCTGGATGCTTTCAAGAGAGAGCTAGATAGGGCTCTTAAAAATAGCGGAGTCAGGGGATGTGGGGAGAAGGCAGGAATGGGGTACTGAATGGGAATGATCAGCCATGATCACATTGAATGTGGTCGAAGCTGACTGGCTCGAAGGGCTGAATGGCCTACTACTGCACCTATTATCTATTGTCTATTGTCTATTGTTTACGCAAGTTAGAATGGCTGAGGCTGTGAAAAAAATGAATATGGTAATGTTAAAATGCTAATGAAAAAAAGTTTTTTAAGTGTTACTTTGTTTCTTTGTCACAGTTTAGTACAACCATTGTTCTTAATCTGACAGTGGCAGCAAACCTGTCAGAAAAATGCTTGGTGTTGACATTGAGTGATATATACTAGAATTTATATCGAGTGATTAAAAATGCAACCATTACAATGATCTTTTCACAAATATTCAGATTATATTTTGGCATAACGTTTTTAAAAGGCGGAGTTGTCAAAATGTAACTTTTAATTATTCTTGGGTACTAATCAAATGAATTTTGCTGTCCACGGTAATTGCTATGTTCTGAAATCCGTCAGGAAGGTTAATTGTATAATTGTATTATTTTCTCACAAAAATAGTAAAGTGGCACAATTTATAATTGCACATATTCCTGACTTTGAACCAGGGGCACAATATAGAACAAGAACTTAAATTAAATTGCTAATAACTGCCTAGTCTAAATTAATTGATCCATTAGTTTTCTCAAAGCTATAACTGTAAGTAATGTTCAGTGTTTAATACAATACCTCAAAAATGCCAACCCTGTCAATCCCCAAAAGTTCAACCAGACTGGGAATAAATTGAAGATTAACTTTTCTTCAATCCCATGTCAAACAGTGAAGTCTAGACAATCTACCACCCCATGACTGTGATGTATCAATAGTAAATCTTCCTAGCAAAATTATAATTAAGGTCCTGCCGTTATCTTCAAATCTCTTTTTGTTGGTTTGACTGTCTTTGCTTCTCTTTTCCTGTTTTCAAAGCTTCCTAGTCCAAAGACATTAAAGCTAATTGCTGGGGTCCCACTGCTACAGAATTCAGACTACTCAACTCCAGTTGCTGACCAAAGTTTGAGCCTTCTGATCATTAGGGCTGGATTCACAGATAATGTACTAAGCCGTACTCCTACCAGTTAAATAATGAAGGCTCCAACTACAATCAATGTCAGGTGTTCCATAACGAGCTATTATGTTGTTGAATACTACCTGATTCAACATCCACTCAGTTTGATAATTAACCATATTACCATATTACAATGACAGCACGGAAACAGGCCATCTTGGCCCTTCTAGTCCGTGCGAACACTTATTCTCTTCTAGTCCCATCTACCTGCACTCAGACCATAACCCTCCATTCCTTTCCCATCCATATACCTATCCAATTTATTTTTAAATTATAAAATCGAACCTGCCTCCACCACCTCCTCTGGAAGCCCATTCCACACAGCCACCACTCTCCGAGTAAAGAAGTTCCCCCTCATGTTAACCCCAAACTTCTGTCCCTTAACTCTCAGGTCATGTCCCCCTGCTTGAATCTTCCCCACTCTCAATGGGAAAAGCTTGTCCACGTCAACTCTGTCTATCCCTCTCATCATTCCAAAAACCTCTATCAAGTCCCCACCTAACCTTCTGCGCTCCAAAGAATAAAGACCCAACCTTTCAACCTTTCTCTGTAACTTAGTTGCTGAAACCCAGGCAACATTCTAGTAAATCTCCTCTGTACTCTCTCTATTTTATTGACATCTTTCCTATAATTAGACGACCAAAATTGTACACCATACTCCAGAATTGGTCTCACCAATGGTTTGTACAATTTTAACATTACATCCCAACTTCTATACTCAATGCTCTGATTAATAAAGGCCAATACATCAAACCCAGGCAACATTCTAGTAAATCTCCTCTGTGCCCTTAATAATAATAATAATGCATTTTATTTATGGGCGCCTTTCAAGAGTCTCAAGGACACCTTACAAAAATTTAGCAGTTAGATGAAAAACATGTAAGGGGAATGTAATAAATAGTAGAGACATGACTTGTACACAAAGTAAAGACAGAATTCAATTCAAAAAATAATTGAACCTTCGTGATCTAGCATCCGCTACCCTATTAAATCTGCCTGGCAAATGAGCAGCTGAAATCTAAATGGTCCTATCTATGCACCAAACCCAAATAGGTTTTGCCAAAGCATCACAGGATAACGATCTATATCCACCCATGTGATTTACATATGCCATACTGCCGTCGAGTTATCCAATTGAAATCTAATATGCACACCATATAGCTTCCCACTGTTTGCTTTCAAGGCATGAAATGCTGCCAACATTTCCAAATAATTGATGCCATATTTTCAACCAATGCGTAACTCCTCCTTGTTCCATCTACCACCACAACTATAGACGGTGTTAGTTGCACCCCATCCTAGTTCACTAGCATCACTCTGCAGTGTTGTTGTAGGTTTACTAGGCAGAAAGCCGCCTGAACAATGATGAATATTGGCAATCCACCATTGTAATTCAGCTTTAGACTCTGACAACAACTGCATAGGTCTGTCGAAATGACTTTTGTGGAGTCTTAATACCTGATCCTTTTCACTCTCCGGATTCCGATAATGCATAAGCCCGTAACATGCGGCTGGGAAGGCAGCTACTATCTTGCCAATTACCCTAGCAATCTGGCGGATAGATGGTTTCTCATTAATCAGTAGATTAGAACAAGCCTCTACCAAATTTAGTTTTTTCTCCATAGGCAGGGTCACAGACATCTCCGCTGAATTGATAATAAACCCTAAATAAGAAATAGATCTGGTTGGTATCAGCCTTGATTTGGCTGGATGGATGAGAAATCCCAATTTCTCAAAGATAAGCTTGGCAGATGCAAGATGCAGTGTTCTCCCGATTATCAGAATGTCATCTATATACCCCACAACAATATGCCCTTCAGCTCTAAGTAGTGCAAGCACTGGTTTAAGCAGTTTGGTAAATAGTTGAGGGGCTGAGCTTAAACCATAAGGTAACACCTTAACTTGCCACAACTGCCCCAGCCAGCTAAACTTCAGATATTTCCTGTGATTCCTATGAATAGGAACTGAATAATATGCATCCTTATGATCGATGGATGCCATAAAACAACGCTCAGTAATTAGCTGTTTAGTGGTGTGGAGATTTTCCCTTTTTAAATGTTTATACTGCACATTTGAGTTGACGTTTGCCAAATCAAGAATGATAAGGCATCCACCATTTTTCTTCTCCCTTGAGAATATGTTAGAGATATATTCCTCTTTCTCATGGACTGACCACTCAATCACTCCTTTTTTATGCAATGCCTCTATCTCTGCTTGCATATCCAAAGCTTCCTTTTTGGAACGAATATACACCGGACTCGGCATATCTTATCTAGGTGGAAATCAGTTGGCTAAGAACTCAATTTTTTAACCCATTATACTATGCAGTATAAACAGGTCAGAGGTTATCTGTCGCCATTCGTGCAAAAATTTACTTAACCTGCCACCGACTTGTAATTCCTCCGCACACCCCCTGTGACTGATAGGTGCACATCCAGCTACCTCAAAGGTTATAGGCGGTTTAACACCAGGGCCAACAGACCCTAAGTTCTGTTCGGTCTCCTTCCCTTTGCTCTGATAACTTGAGCCGGGAACTGAGGGTGCCGCATCTTCAAAGGCAGACAGGATGGGCCTTGGCCTAAAAAAGACCTGTGACTGGGTCAAGATTGAGCAGATCTGATATTCCCACCAGCTTCAGAGAACCAATTCCTGCTGGTTGTGATATAGGGGTGATATTGCCGGAATAGACGAGTCTTACCCATATAGGGTGTCTTGACCATGCCAGCAGCAGCCTTTAATTCCTCCTGCAAGTCCTTGAATTGCTTACCCAAATCTTCTCCAAAGAGGTATTTAGCAGGCTGAACATTGCTGGACCTGCATAAATGTGCAAACTTGGGGTTTAATTCTGGCCTAATGCCATCTTTACGGAAGCATTTTATCTCAAAATGAGTATTGCACAGCAGTGCCATCGCATCCTGCTGTGCTTCCGACAGCTGAGCCCCATCCACTGACCTAGCAAAGGCTGTATTACCTGCTGACAATAGTCTCAGGATTCGCTGTAATTTCATCTCTCTGGACCGTTCTGCTCCCGATGTTTTCCTAAATGGTAGCATTGACTATGGGGACATCCAAGGTTTTGCAATTTCCCGGGCTGAGATATCTCCCAGCCGTTTCCAGCATAACTTCTTCCTTCAGCTGGTGTGATGTTAGATAGCTGATGCTGCTGGCCATTTCCTCTTGTAGTGGCTTGCCCGTCCCAGAGGGAACAGCAAATTTAGAGGCAAGAGCAGGTAGTTCTTCCTTATGCGCCTCCCGCATATCATGTATTAAATCATGGGATTCAGGCACATCCTCATAATCGGAGTCAGCTCTATACAAATCCCCGACACTCCCCTCATCCGAGTGGGAGGAATATTGCAACCCTGAACCAGGTGTTCCCACAGACATATGGCTCGAACTGCCTGTGAATGCCTCCGTAAAACGAATCATATTTTGTGCCACTATTTGTTCCATAAGATGTTCCAGTTTAGACAAACGGCCAATCACAGCTGCCATAGATGTTGGGACAGAATCCTCCTGTCCAGAATCGTCCGACAGGACTTGTCTCACAGAATTAGTTTTGGCTTTGCCCCGACTCGGGGTTGCCAAGTTGCTCCCTCTAGGAGCCGAATCGGAACTAGCTGTGCAAATCGTAGCTGCCATCGACTCCGAAGTGGAAACGGATGGCCGTTGACTTTTCCCACTGCCGCGGTCCTCTGCTGCTGGTTTCTCAGCCCATTTTCCTTTCGCCTTAGGCATCTCCATAACAAAAACCTAGGTCAACGTCGGAATTAGTTCACTCCAAATACTTCCTGTAAACATTTATACTCACCTGTATGGTTTTTAAACTTACCACTGGGGAGACTAACGTTCCCCCCAGCCAAACCTCGCGCCATGTGTCGACGTATTGATGTGCATGTGGGCTGGTGGGCTCTTCACTTAGTCACTCACGTGACTTTGATATAAAATCTGATTCTGATTCTGATTTTGATGTTATACAGATCATTCATTCTTTAAAAAATGAAGCTGGTCTCTTGCTACACTATTTTTTTTATTGTATTTCAAACTAGTTATCTCCATCATATTGTTTGTGGATGGTTCTGTTTTCTCCTGTTGTAAGAATCAAGCAAGATAACGATTAAAAAAATATTGTTTGGGTGACATTCTTGTAATTTACTTATTTAAAATGTCTGAAATGAAAGGACCGAAATGTCCCAAAATGTCACCTGTCCATTTCCTCCACAGATGCTGCCTGACCCGCTGAGTTCCTCCAAAATGTTATATTTGACGCAGTCTGGATGAAGTCATGGTAAGATGGAAATCTGTGACCTATTGGTGTGACTCTCTCCCTCCTTCATCCTTCTTTATGGATTTTCTTAAAATCAAAAGATATTCTAGGCTGAAGTAACACGATTGAATTCTTAGGAGAGATAACATTCTTGAGAAATTGGACAGGCTAGATGCAGGAAAAATTGTTCTCCATGTTGGGGGAATCCAGAACCAGGGGTCACATTTTAAGAATAAGGGATAGGCCATTTAGTCCTGAGATGAGGATTTTTTTTTAATCAAAAGTTATAAATCTGTGGAATTCTCTGCCACAGAAGACAGTGGAGGCCAATTCACTGGATGTTTTCAAGAGAAAGTTAGATTTAACTCTTAGGGATAAAGGAATCAAGGGATATTGGGAAAAAGCAGGAACGGGGTAATGATTTTAGATGATCACCCATGATCATATTGAGTGTAGAGATATCAGTGCAGATATATTTGTCTAATATGGTGTGGTCATGTGAATTTGTGTGACCTTCTCCTGGCATCAGATGGTTAAAGAGGAAATTCTGTTATGCACTGTATCCAACTGAAGATGGCAGTGTTGAACCATTAATAAAGGTACAGGTGAACATTGACTTAACCATATAACCATATAACCATATAACAATTACAGCACGGAAACAGGCCATCTCGGCCCTACAAGTCCGTGCCGAACAACTTTTTTTCCCTTCGTCCCACCTGCCCGCACTCATACCGTAAACCTCCATTCCCTTCTCATCCATATGCCTATCCAACTTATTTTTAAATGATACCAACGAACCTGCCTCCACCACTTCCACTGGAAGCTCATTCCACACCGCTACCACTCTCTGAGTAAAGAAGTTCCCCCTCATGTTACCCCTAAACTTCTGTCCCTTAATTCTGAAGTCATGTCCTCTTGTTTGAATCTTCCCTATTCTCAAAGGGAAAAGCTGATCCACATCAACTCTGTCTAACCCTCTCATCATTTTAAAGACCTCTATCGTCCCCCCTTAACCTTCTGCGCTCCAGAGAATAAAGACCTAACTTATTCAACCTTTCTCTGTAACTTAGTTGTTGAAACCCAGGCAACATTCTAGTAAATCTCCTCTGTACTCTCTCTATTTTGTTGACATCCTTCCTATAATTGGGCGACAAAAATTGTACACCATACTCCAGATTTGGTCTCACCAATGCCTTGTACAATTTTAACATTACATCCCAGCTTCTATACTCAATGCTCTGATTTATAAAGGCTAGCATACCAAAAGCTTTCTTTACCACCCTATCTATATGAGATTCCACCTTCAAGGAACTATGCACGGTTATTCCCAGATCCCTCTGTTCAACTGTATTCTTCAATTCCCTACCATTTATTATGTACGTCCTATTTTGATTTGTCCTGCCAAGGTGTAGCATCTCACATTTATCAGCATTAAACCCCATCTGCCATCTTTCAGCCCATTCTTCCAAATGGCCTAAATCACTCTGTAGACTTTGGAAATCCTCTTCATTATCCACAACACCCCCTATCTTGGTATCATCTGCATACTTACTAATCCAATTTACCACACCTTCATCCAGATCATTGATGTACATGACAAACAACAAAGGCTCCAACACCGATCTCTGAGGCACCCCACTAATCACCTGCCTCCAACCCGACAAACAACCATCCACCATTATCCTCTGGCTTCTCCCATTCAGCCACTGTTGAATCCATCTTGCTACTCCTGCATTTATACCCAACAGTTGAACCTTCTTAACCAACCTTCCATGAGGAACCTTGTCAAAGGCCTTACTAAAGTCCATATAGACAACATCCACTGCTTTACCCTCGTCAATTTCCCTAGTACCCTCTTCAAAAAATTCAAGAAGATTAGTCAAACATGACCTTCCAGGCACAAATCCATGCTGACTGTTCCTAATCAGACCCTGTTTATCCAGATGCTTATATATATTATCTCTAAGTATCTTTTCCATTAATTTGCCCACCACTGAAGTCAAACTAACAGGCCTATAATTGCTAGGTTTACTCTTAGAACCCCTTTTAAACAATGGAACAACATGCGCAGTACGCCAATCCTCGGGGACTATTCCCGTTTCTAATGACATTTGAAATATTTCTGTCATAGCCCCGGCTATTTCTACACTAACTTCCCTCAATGTCCTAGGGAATATCCTGTCAGGACCTGGAGACTTATCCACTTTTATATTTTTCAAAAGTGTCAGTACTTCTTTTACTTTGAAACTCATAGCATCCATAGCTACTCTACTAGTTTCCCTTACCTCACATAATTCAATATCCTTCTCCTTGGTGAATACCGAAGAAAATAAATTGTTCAATATCTCCCCCATCTCTTTTGGCTCTGCAGATAGCTGTCCACTCTGTCTCTCCAATGGACCAATTTTATCCCTTATTATCCTTTTGCTATTAATATAGCTGTAGAAACCCTTTGGATTTACTTTCACCTTACTTGCCAAAGCAACCTCATGTCTTCTTTTATCTTTTCTAATTTCTATCTTAAGATTCTTTTTACATTCCTTATATTCCTCAAGCACCTCATTTACTTCATGCTGCCTATAATTATTGTAGATCTCCCTCTTTTTCCGAACAAGATGTCCAATTTCCCTTGAAAACCAGGGCTCCTTCCATTTTTTTACTGTTTCCTTTCAACCGAACAGGAACATAAAGATTCTGTGCTCTTAAAATTTCCCCTTTAAATGTCCTCCATTTCTTTTCTACATCCTTCCCATAAAACAAAATGTCCCAGTTCACTCGTTTTAAATCATTTCGCATCTCATCAAAGTTAGCCTTTCTCCAATCAAAAATCTCAACCCTAGGTCCAATTCTGACCCTCTCCATAATTATATTGAAACTAATGGTATTGTGATCACTGGACCCGAAGTGTTCCCCAACGCATACCTCTGCCACCTGTCCCGTCTCTTTTCCTAACAGGAGGTCCAACATTGCCCCTCCTCTAGTAGGTACCTCTATGTATTGCTGCAAAAAACTATCCTGCACACATTGTACAAACTCCAAACCATCCATCCCATTTACCGAATGTGTTTCCCAGTCTATGTGTGGAAAGTTGAAATCTCCCACAATCACTACTTTGTGCTTACTACTAATATCTGCTATCTCCTTACATATTTGCTCTTCAAATTCTCGATCCCCATTTGGCGGTCTATAATACACCCCTATAAGTGTTGCTACCCCTTTCCCACTTCTCAGTTCCACCTAAATAGCCTCCCTAGATGAGCCCAATCTATCCTGCCAAAGCACTGCTGTAATATCTTCCCTGACTAGTAATGCTACACCTCCACCTCTTGCCCCTCCTTTTCTATCACACCTGAAGCATCGAAATCCTGGAATATTTAGTTTGCAATCACAGCCCTCCTGCAACCATGTTTCACTGATCGCCACAACATCATACTTCCAGGTGTCTATCCAGACTCTAAGCTCATCCACCTTTCTTACAATGCTCCTAGCATTAAAATATGCACATTTAAGAAACCCCCCGCCTCTTATTCTCTGTTTATTTCTTTTTTTTTCTTTCTCCTCTTGTGCCCAAGTGCTTCCCTTTTCTGCTTCCTGCCTCCCATTCTGTCTACTAGCTTTCTCTATTTGAGTCCCTCGCCCCAACCATTCTAGTTTAAAGTCTCCCCAGCAGCCTTTGCAAATTTCCCCGCCAGGATATTGGTCCCCCTCGGGTTCAAGTGCAACCCATCCTATCTGTACAGGTCCCACCTTCCCCAAAATAAGTCCTAATGATCCAGAAACTTGAATCCCTGCCCTCTGCACCAGTCTTTCAGCCACGCATTTATCCTCCACCTCGCTCCATTCCTACTCTCATTGTCGTGTGGCACAGGCAGTAATCCTCAGATTGTTACCTTTTTGGTCCTTTTCCTTAACTCTCCTCCCAACTCCCTAAATCCTCCCTTCAGGACCTCTTCCCTTTTTTTACCTATGTCATTTGTACCTATATGTACCACGACCTCAGGCTCCTCTCCCTCTGATTTCAGGATATCTTGGACGCGTTGAGACACGTCCGAGACCTTGGCACCAGGGAGGCAGACCACCATCCTGGTCTCCCGACTGCATCCACAGAATCGCCTATCTGACCCCCTAACAATAGAGTCCCCAATTACTATTGCCCTCTTCTTTTTGTCCCTACCTTCAGGAGCAACAGGGCCGGTCTCTGTGCTGGAGGCCCGTCCGCGGTCGTTACTGCCCCCGGGCAGGCTGTCACCCCCATCCGTACTCAAACAGGAGTACTTATTTGCAAGGTGTACCGACATTGGAGTACTCACTCGTCCCTGCCTCTGCCCCTTGCCCTTCCTTAGTGTGACCCACATGTCTCTCTCCCGTGGTTTTGGAGTGACCACCTCCCTATAACTCCCCTCTATGACCTCCTCACTCTCCCTGACCAGACAGAGGTCATCGAGCTGCTGCTCCAGGATCCTAATACGGTCCCTTAGGAGCCCCATCTCGCAGCACCTGGACGTCTGTAGGGCCATCCGACACCATGACCTCCCACATCTGACATCCCGAAAAGTACACTGCTCTGGCTGTCATTCTCCCGCCTTACCCTGGATCCGATACAAGTATAATACAATAGAAACTGCTGGGAGAAATCAGCAGGTATCTGACTCACAACAGCTGCTCCCTCTTGACCTTTAAACTGCACCTTTATTATATAAACAAAAAGCACTGTACCTTTAGCTCACTGTACCCTTAGCTCACTGTACCTTTAACCAGAAAGCAGAAATGCTAACCTGAGGTTGCACCCAATCAGCTGCTTCCTCTAGTCTGCTTCCACCAATCAGCGGCTTCCACCAGAACCCTCCCTATGAAGTGTGGAACGTTACAGATTTCTGTAAGCCCTGACCCTCCTCCACTCGCTCCAACGATCCCGGGCCTCTGTAAAAGCAAGCCCCGCGCTCGATTTATATACTCACAGCCCTGACCCCCTCCACTCGCTCCAACGATCCTGGGCCTCTCAGACTTAAGATGTGCTTACTTTATATTATTATGCAGAAATGCAGTAGAACTCCAGTAGTACATGTTTCTCATTCATTAGAAAAAATAGAAAGCGTGCCTACTCTTTTTTCTTTATTTCCAAGGCCATTAATATTATTTTCTGAATGGTTGAGTGAGATAAAGAAGTGAACTTTTATTAAATGTTTTCATAAATCAGCGTAAAGATGGATCAGATGAACTGGGTACTTTATTCTACCAATTAATCTGAAAAATGTAAATGGTGCAAAGTGTTATTGAATTCACCAATTGTAAAAGGATGGCTTCTTCAAATTTTCTGAGCCAAGTGAAACCATACGCATTTAAATGATTTTACTCGGTTAGTTGAATTTTACTGTACAGCAATGGATATATGCATTCCTACATGAAGGCCTTAGGCCACCATATCCTTGGCCAAGTTAACTACATGCACTGCATTGTGGCACACACAGAGGGGGAGAGAAAGCTGAAAATGAGAGCTGGGTGTGGGGGCAAGTGATAGCTGCTTACAGGTGAGGGGTGTGATTGGCAGATGGGTGGAGTGTCAAAGGCTAGATGTGAAAAGTAAACAAAAGGGTGCCGGATAAGGAAAGAAGGAGGAAGGGAAAAGCTCAGGGTGACTATGGTGGTAGGAGATAATGGGAGAAATGTGTATGCAGGTGTTTGGGGGCACAGGGGGAAGAGTGGAGGAGTGGGAGCCTGGTATTCCTTAAAATTGGAAGAACAGCATCTTGCATTCCACATGGGTAGCCTACAAACCAACAGTATGAACAATGAATTTTCCGATTTCAAATAATACCTCCTCTCATCTCCCACCACCCCTAGTCACCCTGTTTCTGTACCCTCTTCTGTCGCTCATTTTCCATCTGGAATTTCCCTTTAATCCCCTCTCTTTCCCTCCTCATGTCGCCTTGCACCCATATCTCTTTCTCTGATTTGACATTTCACTTTGTCTCTTCTTTCCTTATTTGATACTCTTTTCTCTCCTTTTATCCACGAGCCTTTGTCATTTACTGCTTGATCCTTGATCTGCTCCTTGCATCACCATCTGGGCTGTCGGCCGGTCACCTTCCAGCAATAATTGGACAACTGACTGCTCGTCTACTGAATGTCTACTGCAGGGTACGATAGGTCTGGATTTCTGGAAAACCTTTCAAGAAGTGAAATTTCATAAATCCATCAGGATAGGCGAAATGCATTAATTTGGTGCAGTACAGAGCAAAAACTGGAGCGATAAACTGAGGACACCGAGCCTGAAGAGTCAATGGCAAAACTATTGGAAACCAAGTATTCCAAATTAAGTGGTGGCTGCAAAGCCAAAATGGCACAAGTTTAACGTATACTTCACCTATTTGTATCTGACGGTAATCCTCCAGCCATCAGCAGTCTGCCCTTTGTTTCAAGGGGGTGGGGGGAGGCTAATAGAGTGTTTACAAGCTTCTTTGAAACTTGTTCCCGGCAGAGCTAAAACCAAAGGTTTCAGGTTCAGGAACTGCCCTCCGCAAATGAAAATTATGAAGCAGGTGGCCAATAAATGCCCTATTATTTTGGTTGCAAGAATAGCTGAACTAATTTTGGGAGTGCTTGGGAACATAATTCCTGTGCCATGTAAACAAGTCTGTATTTAGCTTTAAGATATTTTTTTCTCCAACAGAAATTCGATGTTACACTATTTGCAACGTTATGCAGAATCCAAATTAAGTACGATGAACCGTGGAATGTCAATTTTACTTCACTAATTTAAAAAAGTGTTTAACTCAAGTGTTTATATTCATTCATGGAGCTAAAAACATAATCAATGTTTCACCTCTTGTCACATTATATCAGGTTTCTTTCATCAGGTGTATGCTGACAAGTAGTATATTACGTTTTAGTTGGATTATTTGGAACAAAGCTCATGATTTTAAAATAAACTTCATTTATTTCTTCCCTTCTGTTATAAAATGCATTTTGCACAAAAGCATTTCCTGCTGAATTACAACTTCCAGTAAAACTGCTGTGAATATTCACCACAACCTACATTGTCTCAATCAAACAAATTAGAATGACAAAAGATAACAAGGCAATAGTAAAATGATTTTTTTTTAAAAGGCTTCACTTGTGTGGATCAGTAATAAGCCACTGGATCCTAGTTAGGATCACAGTGATTTGATTATTTCAATGGTTTAAGCAATTAGATTAATTGCTGTAACTGAGAAAAAGTTGTCGGGGGTTCTGTTAATTGCCTGCAGTTTACACAAGTAATAAAATTGATGGTTTTGCACAATTATGAAACCTATTAATTGTGAATGGCATAATGAGTTCATGATAGGGAGATGTTTGTGCATGATTTAAATGGAATTGCTATGTTTGCAGTCACAACTAATGCGACAGATGTGACATTCAATTGTTTTATATCGTAATAATTTCATTTGCATAACAGAATGTACATGACTCTTTAAATTAGTTGATCTTCTATCAATTAACTGCAAGATCTAAATGGCCTCCTGTCATATATAGTTACTTCACTGTGTAACTCATTTCAGTCAAGTGTGTGGAATTTGTTGCTTCACGGCAGATTCTTTGAATTATGTCAGCAGTTTAATTTGTTGGCTGAAACATTTTCTTTCCTTTGTCAATTGGTCTGTCTGACAATGTGGTTCTGCACTTCTACAAAATTCCAAACCCAGAACGTTTGGAATCAAGCCAATTTTATTTTCACTCTGTTCTCTTCTGACACTATTTGTTCAGCTGGGAATCATGCAAGCAATGGATTAAATCTACCAAATGTCTGCTAGTAATTACTTCTGGAACTGCGGACACTTAGGGGTCCTCTGTTGTGACACTGAGTTCCCCATAGAGCTTAGCCCTTGCAAAATCTTCCTTGGCTTACAGTAGCTGATGGCCTCCACAGCTGGTGATATAGGCATTAATGATTAGAGTAACCACTGAGACTCTGAACAGGAATTAAGGAATTGGATCATGCCTTGATGAGGCATTATCTGATGTACAGTGTACAATTTTGATCTTCTTGCATGAAGAACTTATCATGGAAAGAATGTAGCAGACTCATCTCATTTGTTCCAGGCAATGCAGGTTTCTCCCTGAGGAGAGACTAAGTGGTGGTCTTTGTTCCTCAGAGCTGTGGAGAATAAAATTTGTTGAAATTATAATATTCTTGCAGGGCTCAATGGTGTTCATGCAAAACTGTTGATTCCCCTGGCCGAGGAGTCAATAACACTCAGATTGTGAACATTTAGGTTTCAGGGGTTTTTCACAGAGAAAGTCTGGAATATTTAGAATTGACCTCACTGCAGCAATGTCTTGGTTACTGAATTCTATCAAAATAGAGATTAACAAATAGCGATTAATTTTTAATTTGATGGAGATATCTCAAAATAGTGATGTATGGTAAGAAAATCAAAGGACATGGGATACTTCAGGAAAATGGAGCTGAGGTAGAAATTCCACATTAGCAGATTTATATACGTTCTAAATTTTTGTTGTTTACACTTGTAGATAGAACAAATGGTCTAATGGTATTTCTAGCCAGTTAAAGTTATAAAAGCAAAAAAAATTTTTTTATACATGCAAAAAAAAAAGCAAAAAATCAAAGTGATTGTAAATTTGGTCAAAAAGAAAAACGAAGCACATGTAAGCTTTAGAAAGATGAAATCAGAGCCTTTATGGAATATAAAGCAATCAGGAATGAACTCGAGTGGGCAATTAGAAGAACCAAATGGGATCATGAGGTGTCTTTGATGGATTAAGGAAAATGCCGAGTCTTTTATACATGCATTTAAAAAAAAAGGGGGAACCTGGGCAAAAATATTACTTGTTGATCAAGATTGCATTGTGATCTTAGATAAGATGCTTAATTGTCCATTTTGCTACAGTTTTTTGTGTTATCTGCAAACTTACTAACTATGCCATCTACATTCACATTCAAATAGTTCCTATAAATTACAAACAACTAGTAGAACTAACAGTAATCCTATGGCACATTATTTGTTATAGGCTTCCGGCCTGAAAAACAATTCTCCCAGACCACCCTCTGTCTCCTATTTTCAAGCCAATTTTGTATTCAGTTGTCCTGCTTACCCTGGATCCCGAAATATCTAACTTTCCAGACCATGTGGTATCTTGTCAATGGTAACTATTTTTAGAAGGACTTAATAGTATATTTGTAAATGATGGATATTGGGCTCAGTATTGTATCACAAATTCTACAAATGCTCTGTAAACTCATTTAGTTTGTGTATGTTACCATAGAAATTAGCATATGCTGCTAAAAAAGACATTTTGAAGAATTATAAAAGCTTAATAAAGTAATATGTTTCCAGGAAGATTTTGTGACGGATAACAAATCCAATATTTTAAGATGTTTTCAGTTAAAACTAGCTTATTTCTTTTCCACTTTAAACAACACGGAAGACTGATTGATTCTATTAATTTCTAATCCTCAAACAGATTAAAATTAAAGTGAAGCTGATGAACTTTTAAAATCAACCACAATGGACAGGATTGTGTAATGTTTGAGTAGCTGCGATATAAATATGCTGTTAAGCTTTAAAAGAGAGTGTGAATAAGATGAATGGGACTTAGAGCTGCTGCTTGAAGGCAGAAGCACGGAAATGGATTGTGAGGCAGTGAGGCACAGGGACTAAGACAGGAGAGATGTTAACCAAAATAAATATACAATCTTCTGCTAACTTAAAACAATGTGGAAAGTGTGATTCAGCTATATCTAGGAAGCTAAAGATCATGGTCAATTGAAAGGTTTATATCGTTTCAAATAAGATCATTAAGCCTGAGGAGTGGATAAGTTTAAAAATAAATGATGACCTCCACATTGATGAACATAAGTACATAGAAATGAAACAGGAGTTGGTTGCGTGACATATCACATAGGATCACTGCAATGCAATAGGGTCACAGTTGAGAGTATTCCTCAAGTTACTATCTGATCCCTCAATCCTTTGATTAATTTTGCATCCAGAAATGAATCAATTTCAGCTTTAAATAAACCCTATGACTGAAACTACATTTGGTATACTGTGTGCAGTTTTAGCCACTGTACTAAAGGAAAGACATTACCTTTTTTGAAATGGTGCATTATGTAGTGTAAATTCCATCAGAGCAATGAGTATCATAGAAAGTGACAAATAATCATGGAATCGTACAGCACAGAAACAGGCTCCAAGTCAACCTTGTCCATCCTAACTAATAAGCACCCATTTGTACAATTCCCATTTAATAACTGCTTGGACCATGGGCTCCAATGCCTTAGCGATTCAAGCCTCACCTAGAAACATAAATATGTGAGAGTATTTACTTCTACCTCCTACTCAGACTGTACACTTCAGATTTCAACTACACTTTGGTGAACCAGTTCTACCTCAGATCCCCTTTAAACCTCCTACTGTTGTGCTAAACTTGTCCTCCAGATTTAGATACCTCTGGTAAGTGAAAGGATTTTCTACTATCTAGCATATTTATTTATCTCATAACTTTGCATTCTTCCATCAGGCATCCCCTCAGCCTGCTCCACGCCAAGAGAAACAAATGTTCATATCCAGTTTCTCGTTGTAACACAAATATACTATCACAAGCCTCATCCATGTGAATCTCCGCTACAGCCTATCCAGTGCAATCATGGCCTGCCTGTTGTGCAGTGACCAGAAATAAACTTCATGTGGAGCCTGACTATTATTTTGCAAATTGTTACCATTGCCTCCCTTCTTTTATATTCAATGCTCCAAATAATAAAGGCAAATTTCTTGTACACTTCCTTCATTATATTTTCTACTCATGATACCTCTCTCAGTGATCTTTGGACTTGTATAGTAAGGCTCCTTTGATATGCAGATAGATATAGATATGCCATTTATTGTCACTATACATGTACAGTGAAAGTGAAAGCTGCTCGTACTCAGTGCATACATACAATTTAGCACAAAAAAACAAGAAACAGAAAAAAATCAAAAAAGCAGAAGGGAGAAGGGGGGGGGGGTAGTGTATGGGGTATCATAGAAAGTGACGGGAATAGGTGCACAATTTCTGCGGCGCTACATACATATATACATATATACAGATGGAAGTCCGTGGTGTTGGGCAGTGAAATCAGTGCATGTGTGAATTTAGAATTAATAGTAGTTATAATTCTCGGAAAGCAACTATTCCTGAGTCTATTTGTCCTGGATTTGATGCACCTATAGGGCGGCAGGTCGAACAGTCCAAACGCAGGATGGGAGCTGTCTTTGATGATCTTCTTTGCCCTGCTAAGGCAGCGGGAGGTGTAGATGTCCATCAGGGAGGGGAGAGGGCAGCCAATGATCCTCTGCGCTGTCCTAGTTACCCTCTGAAGCCTCTCAGTATTGCTCCTTAATACTCCTTAGGACCTTACCATTCATTGCATGCAAGCCTAATTAGTCCTTCCCAAATACATAATTAACCATTTACATAGATTAAATCCCATCTGTTTTACCAATAGATCAACCTTGTATAGTAACCTGAAAGTATCCTCATCACTGTTACAGCAGCTACAGCAAGATTGTTCAAGTCATCTGCAAACTTACTGATCAAACCTCTATGTGTTCAAGTAATTAATACTGTATATATAATAACCTGTAAGGGCTCGAAACCAATCCCTCTTGTCATAGTGATAGGAGTAGAATTAGGCCATTCAGCCCATCAAATCTACTCTGCCATTTAATCATGGCTGATCTATCTCTCCATCCTAATCCCATTCTCTGGCCTTCTCCCCATAACCTCCGACACCTGTACTAATCAAGAATCTATATATCTTTGCCTTTAAAATATCCACAGACATGGCCTCCACAGCCTTCGGTGTCCAAGAATTGCACAGATTCACCACCCTTCTGATTAAAGACATTTCTCCTAATCTCCTTTCCAAAAGAACGTCCTTTAATTCTGAGGCAATGACCTCTAGTCCTAGACTCTCCTATTAGTGGAAACATCCCCTCCACATCCACTCTATCCAAGCCTTTCACTATTTTGTATGTTTCAATGAGGTCCACCCCCCCCCCCCCCCCCCTCATTCTTCTAAATTCCAGCAAGTACAAGCCCAATGCCGACAAATGCTCATCATAGGTTAATCTACTCATTCCAGGGATCATTCTTGTAAACCTCCTCTGGACTCTCTGCGGAGCCAAGATTCAAGATTCAAGATTCAAGATGCATTTAATTGTCACATGTGCCAGATGGCACAGTGAATTGAAATTCCCATACAGCTATACAATAAAAAAAATAAAGAACACACACTATAGAATTTGACATAAAACATCCCCCACACAGCAGAATCAAAGTGGCGGCCCTCTGCAAGGCGCCCCAGGACTCCACGATGACGGTCAGCGCCGCCCGCATTGGAAGCTCTCCGCACCAGAGCTCCACGATGTTGAAGCAGCGGCCCAACGTTCCGGAGCTCCAAACGGTGATCCAGGTAGGCATCGCCCGCTCCGCGGTGACTCCAGCGCTGCGCCGCCGCTGTAGCAGCCCCGGTCCGGTTCCCGGTCCCCGGCAGGAAAGGCCGCTCCGATCCAGCTGGTAGGCCGCGAAGTGGGGGGCGAGGACGCGACTCGGAGAAATAGTCGCGTCCCCGCCAGGAAGAGACTGCCCCCCTCCCCCACATAGAAAAGTTAAAGTTTCCCCCAACAGAAAACTTTAGACTAACTAGCCAAAACATCCTTCCTCAGATATAGTGCCCAAAATTGTTCACTATATTACAAATGTGGCCTTACCAGCACCTTATAGTCTCAGCATTACATCCCTGTTTTTTGTATACAGGCTCTCTTGAAATAAATGCGAGTAAATGCTAATTGAGTTTGCTTTCTTTACCACTGATTGACTTGCAGATTAACTTTTGGGGAATCCTGCACCAGCACTTCCAAGTCCCTTTGCATTTCCGATTTCTGGTTTATCTCCCGATTTAGAAAATAGTCTACGCCTTTATTCCTACTACCAAAATGCACGACTCCACTCTTTGCTGCACTATATTCCATCTGCCACTTCTCTGCCCATTCTCCCAAAATGTCCGCCCTTCTGCAGAGTACCTGCTTTCCCTACACTATATGCCTCTCCACCTATTTTCATATTATCCGCAAATGTGGCCACAAAGCCTTCAATCCTCTCATCCAAATCATTAACTAATTGTGCTCACAGGCTTCCAGCCACAAAAACAGCCATCAACATCATCCCCTACCTCATATTACCATGTCAATTTCATGGGATTTCAAGTGCTTGGATTTCATGGGCTCTCCAAAAGGACCAGTTTTCCATGTGCGACCTTGTCAGATCGTGCTGTTCAGTCAGTACACTGTTGTTTTGAAAAACTCACGGAAAATGATCTTACAGGATCACTCTCTAACAAAGTCATGCTGTCATGAGGTAGGTGCAGCATTGGCACTCACCCCGGAGACAGGCACCCCCATTAACCCCCACAAGGAAAATTATGGAATTTATGGAGGCAATCAATCGTCCCCACGTTGGGGAGGGGGGTGTGGGGTGGAAGGGGAGGGGGAGATGTCTAGTGGAGGGGAGACATAACCAGGGCAGGGGGGTAGTGTAATTTGGCCACTCTTTGTCCTCCCCTCTCCCTCTCCCCCCCCATTTGGAAGCGATCTCATAACCCTCTCCTAAAACCTCTCTCCCTCCTCCCCCCTCCTCGCTCCCCTCCTACTCAGACTGTCTCCCCCTTCCCCTTTCTCATACTCTCTTTGGTGAACCTCTCCCCTCTCTCAGATCCCCTTTAAACCTCCTATTCCCCTGCTATACCTTCTCTGCTCCAGATTCTAAATACCTCTGGTAAGTGAAAGGATTTTCTACCCCCTATCTCCCATATTTATTTATCTCTCCTCTCCCTCTCTCCCCCCTCCCCTCCTCCTCTCTCTCCTTCCCTCCCTCCTCCCTCCCCTCCTCCTCCCTCTCCTCTCTCCCCTCCTCACTCCTCTCTCTCCCCTCTCCCCTCTCTCCCCTCTCCTCTCCTCCCCCCTCTCCTCTCCCCCTCCTCCCCTCCCTCTCTCCTCCCTCTCCTCCTCTCCTCTCTCCTTTCCTCCTGCTCTCCTCCTCCCCCCTCCTCTCCTCTCCCTCCCCTCTCCTCTCCGCCCTCCCCCAATTGCCGTCCTCCTCTCCTCTCCTCTCCTCCCCTCTCCTCTCCTCTCCTCCTCCCCCTCCTCCCCTTTCCCCCCCTCTCCTCCCCTCTCTCCTCCCCGCCTCTCCTCCTCCCTCTCCCCTCTCCCCCTCTCCCCTCTCTCTCTGAAAGGAGGGAGGAGGGGAGTAGAGGAGGAGAGGGGATGAAGCTGGAGTCTAGACAAACGCACTACCTGATACATTTAAGATTCCTTGCGCTGAACATTGGATTATTTATCTACATACAAACAGGTCTGATTGACTTAACCCTCTCCTCTCCCTCTCTCTCCCTCTCTCTCTCTCTCCCTCTCCCTCCTCCTCCCCCTCTCCTCTCCCTCTCTCTCCCCCCCCTCCTCTCCTCTCCTCTCTCCCCCCTCTCTCTCCTCTCCTCTCCCCTCTCTCCTCTCTCTCTTCTCCTCCTCTCCTCTCTCTCTCTCCTCCTCCTCTCCCCTCCCCTCTCCTCCCTCTCTCCCCCCTCTCTCCTCTCCTCTCTCTCTCCCCCCCTCCTCCCCCTCCCCCTCCCTCTCCTCCTCCCTCCCTCCCTCTCTCTCTCTCTCTCTCCTCTCCCCCCTCCCTCTCCTCTCTCTCTCCCCCCCTCAGAATCTCTATCTCCTCTCTCCCCTCCCTCCCCTCCACTCCACCTCCTCCTCCTCTCTCCCCTCCCTCTCCCTTCCCTTTCTCTCCCCTCTCCTCTCCTCTCTCTTCCTCTCCCTCTCCCCCCCTCTCTCCCTCTCTCCCTCCCCCCCCCCTCCCCTTCTCCTCTCCTCTCCTCTCTCCTTCTCGCCCCCTCCTCCCCCTCCCCCCCCCCCCCTCCCCCTCCTCCCCTCCCCTCCTCCCCTACTCCTCTCCTCTCCTCCCCTCTCCCCTCCTCTCCTCTCCTTCCTCCCCTCTCCCCCCTCTCATCTCCTTTCCTCCCCCCCCCTCCCCTCCCCCCCTCTCCTCTCCCATTCCCCCTCCCCCCCTCCTCTCTCCCTCCCCCCCCTCCCTCTCCCCTCCCCCTCCTCCTCTCTCCCTCTCCCCTCCCCCCTCTCCTCTCCTCTCCCTCTCCTTCCCCTCCTCTCCCCGCTCTCCTCTCTCCCCCCCAGTCCCCCTCTCCTCCCTCCCTCCTCCCTCCCCCCTCCTCCCCTCCCCCCTCCACCTCCCTCTCTCCCTGATCTCCTCCCCACTCTCCCCTCCCCTCTCCTCCCCCCTCCCTCCTCCCTCCTCCTCTCTCCCCCTCTCTCCCCCTCTCCTCCTCTCCCCTCCCCCCCTCTCTCGCTCTCCCCTCCCTCCACCTCTCTCCCCCTCTCTCCCCCCCCCTCTCCTCCTCCCTCCCTCCGACTCCCCTCTCTCCTCTCTCCCCCTCCCATCGCTCCCTTCTCCTCCCCCCCCCTCCCCCCTCCCTCTCTCTCCGCCTCCCTCCGCTCCCTCCTCTCTCCCCTCTCTCCTCTCCCCCCCTCCTCCCCCCCCCCGTCCTCCCCTCTCCTCCCCCTCCTCCCTCTCCTCCCCCTCCCCTCCCTCCCTCCCCCAGTCCCCCCTTCCACTTCCTCTTCTCCCTCTTCCCTCCATCCTCTCCTCACCCTCCCCCCCCTCCCCCTCCTCTCCCCCCCTACCCCTTCCCCTCCCTCTCCCTCCCTCAGCTCTCCCCCCTCCCCTCTCTCCCCTCCTCTCTGTCTCCTCCTCCTCCTCCCTCTCCTCTCTCCCCCTCCCCCCTCTCTCTCCCTCCCTCCCCTCTCTTCCCTCTCTCTCCTCTGCCTCTCCCTCCTCCCTTCTCCTCCCTCCCCTCTCCTCTCCTCTCCTCTCCTCCTCTCTCCTCCCCTCTCTCCTCCCCTCTCCTCTCCTCCCCTCTGCTCTCCTCTCCTCACATCCCCTCCCCTCCCCTCCCCATTCCTCTCCCCTCTCCTCTCCCCTCTCCTCCCTCTCCCCCCCCTCCCCTCTCCCCTGCACTCCCTCCTCCCTCTCTCCCTCTCCTCTCTCTCTCCCCTCCTCTCCCCTCCCTCCTCTCTCTCCTCCTCCGAGTCCCCCTCTCTCCCCCCTCCCTCCCCCCTCCTCTCCTCCAAAATCCTCTCCTCCTCTCCTCTCCCGCCCTCCCCCTCCCCCCTCCTCTCTCCCTCTCCTCCCCTCTCTCTCCCCCTCCCTCCTAATTTTCCCCTCCCCTCTCCTCTCCTCCCCCCCTCTCTCTCTCCCCCCCCCCGCCCTCCTCCCCTCTCCCCCCCTCCTCCTCCCTACCCCCTCTTCCCCCTCTCGCCTCCCTCTCATGAGGTCTCTCAGCCCTCTCCTCCCCTCCTCCCCTCCTCCCTCTCCCTCCCCCCCCTCTCCTCCCCTCTTCTCCCCTCTCGTCCCTCTCCCCTCGTCTACTCCCCCCCTCCCTTTCACCTCTTCTTCCCCCCTCCCCCACCTCCTGGGGATTTCCTCCTCTCTCTCCTCCCCTCCCCTCCTCCCCTCTCCCTCGCCTCTCCCCCCTCCCGCCCCCCACTCCCCCCCCCTCCCCTCTCCTCCCTAATCTCATCCTCTCCCTCTCTCCTCTCTCTGCTCCCTCCTCTCTTCCTCTCTCTCTCCCTATCCTCCTCTCTCCATCGTTCTCACTTTCTCTCCTCTCCCTCTCTCCCCTCTCTCTCCCCCCTCTCTCCCCCCTCTCCCCCCCTCTCCCCCTCCCCCTCCTCCTCTCCCCCCCCCTCCTCCCTCTCCCTCTCTCCCCTCTCCCCCCCCCCTCTCCTCTCCTCCTCTCCCCTCCCTCGCTCTCCTCCCCCCCCCTCTCCTCTCCCTCTCCCCCCCTCTCTCCCCCTCCCCCTCCCCCCTCCAACTCTCAATTTCCCTCTCATCCCCCTCCCTCCTTTTCCCTCCCGTTTCCTGGCCCTCCTCATCTCCTCTAACTTACAAAATGGTCCTCCCCCCCACTCCCCTAATTTGCTGATATGCTTACCTGTTACTTTCTATACTCCCCAAAAGACAGCTGTATTTCAGCCCTTTTTTGTCTTGTGTTTAATTTTTTTTATTCCTCAGTATCCCTCGAAATCAAGGTTTCCTGGGACACGATATCCATACATTTCACTCTGCTCTGAACTCTCAATATTGCACAGTTGAATCCCTTGCATTTGTGGCATGGGAGTAGCTGCTTCCAGCTTATTTTTGCCAGCTCCCATGATATGAAAAGTGACCTTCTCCCAGTTCAAGATCCTAATTTCCAGATGTTTGTTATCCCTTTCCATAGCTATTTTGAAACAGTGTTCTAGCCGCTATGTCCAAGATGTTTTCCCGCTAACACTTCAATAACTTAGTTTGCTAAATTCATAAAGTTTAGATTCAATGCTGCCTCTTCTCTGGTATGACTTTCTATGGAGATACAAGAGACTGCAGATGCTGGAAACTTGAACAAAAAAAGCAGAGTATTGAAAAAACACAGTGGGTCAGCCAACATCTGTGGAGAAAAATGGGCAGTTGTTTATCATGGCGTATATCCAAGGTAGGAAAGGTTAGATTCTTGCATAACAATGTAATCTTAGGGAATTGATGTGGGAGAGGGATGGGAAAAAGGATTTGTTACTGCATTGGCCATAATCTTGAATAGCACAACAGACTAGAGGACTATTCCTGACATGACTGTTCCTGTTTCAATTTCTTGGTTTGCCTGATACCACTCAACGAGCTCAGTCTTCAAGTTCAAGTTCAAGTTCAAAATGTATTTGTCACATGCACGCTGGAAATGTAATTTATCATGCAGCGTTACAATTAAAAGACGACACAATAAACAATATAATTCAACACAGACATCCACCACAGCATTCTTCACTGGAAGGCAATACAGTTCAGACAGTCCTCCTCCTCCTCCTCCTCCCTTGTTCACCCGTGGTAGGGCCCCTGACCCTCCGTAGTTCTGTAGTTGCCGCTATGGACTGCCTGATGTTCAAGTCCTCTGGTCAGGATGATCGGAACGCCGATGTCGAGACAGGTCGAGCACACCCCGTGGCCCAGATCTCCCAAGTCGACCACCTCCTTTCCGGAGATTGTAGCTTCCAGATGTTGTAGGCCACAGGCCGGCGGTTGGATCGCTTCTCTGGCAACCCCTGGCAAGGCGGTCTGCGATGTTAAAGTCCCCGCTGAGCCGCTGCTGATGCTCTGGGCGCGTGATGTTAAAGTCCCCGCTGCGCCGCTGCTGATGCTCTGGGCACGTGATGTTAAAGTCCCCACTGTGCCGCTGCTGAAGCTCTGGGCCCGACTCCGGGAAAGGCCGCAGCAAACCAGCTGTAAGTCCAAAAGTTGCAGCTCCTTCGAGGTAGGTGCCTGAAAATGGTTTCCCCCTATTGCTCCCCCACCACCCCCCACACAAGACATACAGAGAAACACTAAAACATACTTTTGGACTTGCTTAAGAAAAAAGAAAAGTTGAAACAACGAACCCGTTGCAGGCGAGGCAGCGTCACCAGAACCAAATTCTTGTTCCCTGCTGAACTCATAGGTAAGTACCTTCCTGCCCTTCTTCACCTCAATTGAGGCATCAGTGTCCTGACCATAATCTGAAGCAGAGTCTGGGTCGGCAGCAGGAGCAACAGTACCTGTAGTCATGACAGGGCAGCCAGTCCGCCGGGTTGGGGTAGGTGGTGGAGACTCGGGCCACCTCCCTGGTCTCCTCCTGGACCTCCTCCTCCTCCAGGGTCTCCTTCTCCAGGACCTCCACCTGCCTGGTGGGTCGGGATGGGGTATTGGTCTTGCCCCTGTGCTGTCCCTTCCTTCTCCTTGGAGCCATTTTACAATGCTCAAGGTCTCCAACAAAAAAATTCAGGAACTCCATGCACTTTATTTTTACATGATCACGTGTTTTTCCAAAGTCGCTACTTGACTTCTCTTGACTTCTCTTGACGACAACCTGGCGACGCCTATGACAGCACCTACCTCAGGAGAAGACAAGTTACGACAAGCCCACAGTCACCAACTGTCACCCAAAAGTTTTGAACATTTCAAAATCTAGCGGCGACCAGAAAAACGCTATGACTCTTTGTGCGACTGAGGAGACGACTCACAACCATACTGGCGACACCCCGGCGACCGTGTGGCGATTGCCTGGTCACTGGAAGTTGCCTAAAAAATCGCCTAAATGGGACAGGCCCTTAAAGGATGTTGAGAGCACCCAATCATATTTAATGTTCACATTTTAGATACAATGATACCATGTGATATATAAGACATGATGTCATGCATTAAAATACCTAGGCCGCTGTTTTTGATGTTCATGGATAATCGTTAAATAACCTTTAGTTAAAATTTACACTTCAAGAAATGTTATGGGTAACTGCTGCTTTCCAGAAGCTGTTTGCTCGCTCCAACTTATGGCCTGTTGTTTAAAAGCAACAGGAAAATACATTTCCACAGCATCAATAATCCACTTTAAACCACCCCAAGACACCTACAAATGTATTATTATTCAAAAAAGGATATTCGAGCAAGCTGATTCACAGAAGTAGGTTTTGTAGAGGATTTTAAGAAGTGAATTTTAGAGCTTAAGGCCAAGGCATCTAAAACCCAGCCATTAAATGTTGGAGCAATTAAAATCAAAGTTAACCTAGGGGCTTCAATTTGCTGAGTTTAGATATCTTGTGTAACTATGGAGCTGGAGGAGCTTTCAGATAGTAGAGAGTCTAATATATGAAACCTATGATATGAGCCCTAAGATATGAAAACAAAGATTAGAATTTTTGGATCGAGTGATTACTCTACTCAAAGCCACAGTGTAGGTGTGATGGGTAAACAGCACTTGTGTAGGTTAAGAGATGGACACTAGAGGTTTGAATTACTTTATGCTTAAGGAGAATATAAGGCAACCAAAAATAATCACATCTTGAAGTAAAAATTTATGGGTGAAAATGACTAGAGGTTTAGCAACTGATAATCTGACAACATGCAGTTAGTGTGTATTGTAATGTGATTGGAGAAATTGAGATTGTGAAAGGAAAATTGGCTTCATTGTTATGCCTTATCTAAAAAATCATCCTTTATTTCTCAAGTTATTAATGAAAATGTTCAAAGCTTTGAATTAAAAAAACCGCTGTCTTTCGCTGATGACGTCACAATGGGTCTGCTCCTTGCGCCATTCTTCATCGCGCTGCGAGCGGCTGCCTCGGCTGGGATCCGCTGCTCTCCCCGCTGCTCCACCCATTGCTCTCCCTGCTGCCACCCAACCCGCTCCCCCCCTCCCCCCCCTCCTCCTCCTCCTCCTCCCCCTCCTCCTCTCCCCCCCCTCCTCCACCTATCCCTCCCTCCTCTCTCCCCCTCCCTCCTCCGGTCCCCCTCCCTCCTCCTCTCCCTCCCCCCATCCCCCTCTCCCCCTCTTCCTCTCCCTCTCCTCTCCTGCCCTCTCCTCTCCCCTCCTCCTCCTCTCCCCCTCCTCCTCTCCCCCTCCTCCTCTCCCCCCTCTTCCTCACTCCCACTTCCTCTCCCCCCTCCTCGCTTCTTCACTCCCCCCCCCTCTCCCCCCCACTTTCCCCCCCCTCCTCCCCCCCTCTCCCCCCCCCCCCCCCCCCCCCTCTCCCCCCCCTCTCTCCCTCCCTCCCCCCTCCCCTCCCTCTCTCCCCCCCTCCTCCCCTCTCTCTCTCCCCCCCCCTGTCTCCCTCTCTCTTCCCCCCTCTCTCCCCCCTCTCTCCTCCCCCCCTCTCTCCCCCCCCCTCTCCCCCCCCTCTCTCCCCCCCCTCTCTCCCCCCCCTCTCCTCTCTCCCCCCCTCTCTCCCCCCTCTCTCCCCCCTTCTCTCTTCCCACCTCTCTTGCTGTGTCTGCCCTTCTCTCTGTCTCTGCCTCACTCTCTCTCTCTTTCTCTTCCCCCTCTCTGCCCTCTCTCTCTACCCCCCCCTCTCTCCTTCTAGATGTGCCTGCGAGTTGGGGTTATGAGTGGATAGGACGGGGATGGGGTAATAATATTAATATAATATCAAGAGGGGTGATTAGTGTGTGTGTGTGTGTGTGTGTGTGTGTGTGTGTGGGGGGGGGGGGGGGGGATGGTGGTTAATGTGTGTGTGTGAGGGAGGGTGTTTAGTGTGCGTGTGATGCTGCAGGCTGCCCTCCCCCGCAACCACTCGTTGAGGGGACGGGACCCAGTGGGTCCCACTTGGTCTAGTATATATGTGTATATATATATCTATATATATAAGCAAAATCACTTGAACATCAGTTATAGTTAGAGGCTACTGAATTAGATAAACTGACCCATTAGTTTGCTTTAATATTGTTTGAGCCAGGAATATTGGTTAGGACATTGAGAAAACGCTCTGCTCTTCTACAAATTATATTGAGACTATTGCTTTCCTCCTCATTAAGAGAAATATACCTCCAACAATTCACTATACACATGGTGTGCAGTGGAAAATAAGTTTAGATTGCAAATCTAAACTTCATGATGAGAGGTGGCCTTATAATTTAAACTTACAGTTACATGGAGATACAAACTAAATCGAGCTGATACATTTTACTCATGCCATTGTATATTTTGATTGAAACTGGTCCTTGCAGAAAGGAATCTGCAACATACAAAGCTTTAGCTTTCTTCCATCAGTCTCCAAACTGGTGGATTAAAAGCATTATTCATGTTCAGATAATATGCCGATCTTGGTTTGACAGGGGAGGAGGATTGGAAGGAGATTGTTCGGAGACATACATTAGAAGGCATTCAATGAAGCGAGGCTGTGCCGATTAACTAATGTTTGAAAGACTGGGAAACACATATTTAAAGTGAAATGCAAAGGAAACAGATTTGTGAGAGCAACCTCCCATACAGAATGATTTAGGATAATGGAAACAGGGCTTTAAAAATGTAAAATAATTTTCAGGGCTTCTGGTAAAGAGCAAAGGAATGTAATGATTGGATTGCTCTATATACTGCCTGTGCAGACTCAGTGTGCAGAATGTATGATATGATTACCTTGGATAGCACATTAAAAACATGCGTTTGTTGGGTTAATTATAATAATAAACTAATGCCAATACCACATTTTCCGCAATCTTCTCCCAATTTTCTCATTTTTCCAATGAGTAGATTACTTTGAAGTAGTTTAACTATGCATGATGCAATAAGAAATACATTTCAAATGGATAAAAATTGGCTGCTGCTTCCTTAGAGAATGTTAATTAGGAGAAAAAAATGAAAAAAACACAAATCCAAAATTCAGACTGTAGTAAAAATATGACTTGATCTTTAAAGATGTGCCTGAAATGAAAGGGAATGGAAAAGGCATTAAGGTAAGACGGTTGCCTAACATATTTTGGTTCAAAGTTAAGCAATGTAAAATGAAGGTATGGTATTTGACATTGTCAACTCTAGTTTTTCATTAAAGATTCAATATGTCCTGACATTTCACTGCTTTCTCGTTGAGAAAAAATACTGGATTCATATTTTGGTTTGCACCCATACTTCTTGGACAATTATTGATGAAGGTTGTGACTGGGATTGATAGAATATGAAATAATGAAAGCTGAAGGGCCCTTAACTGAAAATGGAAAGCTGTATTTTGCAGAAAAAATGTTGGCATTTCAGTGTGTGAGCGAGCAAAAATTGGAGCATTTCTACCTTGACTGAATAATTGAATAAACATGGGAATCCAGAACCAACAGGTAATTCTTTGCTGGAAATTTCCCTACTCTGCTCCCACGTTGGACATCTTATCGAGAAGGAGAATAACCCAGGTCTATTCTTACCCAAGCATTCTCTTCTGAAATGTCAACGGAGGAGAGCAGCGGCAATGGATCAAGGTTTTTTTGTTTTTTTTAATGTTATTGGGTATATTGAAACGTCTAATGATGTTTTATTTAAATTTCCAGGAATTTATCAAATGCAATCTTATAGTTGGGAATGTCTTTGAATTTCTGAATATTGGAAATTTAGAGACAGATGCATCAGTACTGAAACACATTAGCCATCTGCGCTAACACGATTCTTTATATCTCCCATGCCCATCAGCTCAACCCTGGCACCACTACTTCGTGAGTGAGCCTAGCATTGTGGAAAGCAAGTTACTGAAGAGAATTCTGAAGGATAAGATATATGCAATTGGGTACATTGGGGCTGATTCGTTTTTTGAAGAAGTAACCAAAAAGGTTAATGTGGGCAAAGCAGTAGATGATGTCTACATTAATTCAGTGAGGAACTTGATAAGGTTCCATATGGTAGGTTGGTCTGGAAGATTAAAGCTGAAAGGATAAAAAACAGTAAGATTAAACGAGAACTTACCAGTTTGAAGTTTGATCTTTATTTTATGAGGAGGAACGTTGAGGGAATACGTGAAGAACCCCGCTACGGCGCATGCGTGTCATTCTTCAAAGCAGCGGTGTGAGGTCACAGATACACTATAATGACCTAAGATAGTAAGATTATTAAAGAGATACCAGTTTAAGATATGACCATATGAGGGTGGGAGCGGAGGGCACGTATTCCCTCAACATTCCTCCTCATAAAATAAAGATCAAACTTCAAACTGGTAAGTTCTCATTTAATCTTACTATTTTACTTCGGAGTCACGTGAGTGACTTCGTGAAGATTTCAAAGCTCTGTGACCTCATGCCGTGGACAAGTCCAAGCTTCACAACTGCCTTGGTAGTTTGGGAGAAATTGTTACTGGTATTCAAGAAATACATTCATACCAACATTTTAAACAAAAATGGTAAATAATATTTATTAAATCAATTCATAAACCTTGTAAGCTTCAGGTATAAATTATATAGAACTTAAAATTTTGCCCGAAAACGTTTCTTCTTTACTAACTGGTTTGTTGTAAAATCTGTGAAACGTTTTCTCTGATGACCATCCTGCAGTTCTGAGGATTTTGTCCATCGGTACCTCAAGGCGATTAGCTGCTGATGTAACTGCAGCCCTGGTGGAGTGAGATTTGAATACATTAGTGTCCACTCCTGCCTGAATTAAGCAATATCTCAGCCACCGTGAAATGGTCTGAGTCGAGACTTTATGGTACGGCTACTTATGGCTAATCAAAAAAGCCTTTCCATTGCCTCTGATAGCCCTTGTTCTGTTAATATATAACACAATGTGTTTCACTACACAGAGGCGTTCGTCCTGTGGATAGGCTATGAACTCTATGACCTGACCCGCTGATCCTGGTCTATTTTGCTTAATAAGGTCCTGGATCACGAAAATCAAACTTCCTGTCGCCTCAGTGAAGTTATCCAATCTTAATTTCTGCAATGACTGGACCCTTTACGCTGTGACCAGCGCCATTAGCATTACCATTTTCATAGTGAGTTTGTTCAGCGTTAATGCTGTAGCCGGTGACCAATTCCGTAACATGGTTAGGACTACACTCACATCCCAGATTTGGCTATATCTAGCCCTTGTTGGGTTTGTGTTAAAGATGCCTCGTAACAGTTTTACTACTAGAGGATGTGAGCCCACAGCCTGTCTTTCTGTGCCTTCCCATAAATAACTCGACAAGGCACTCCTAGCACTATTGACCGTGCTGTAACTGAGTCCTTCATAGTGCAGGCTTGTGAGAAATTCTAGCACAGCTGGAACATCCATCTTTCTGTGCTCTAGATTGTTATCCAGGCAGTACTTAGTCCATTTCTTAATATGACATAAATACTGTTTTTGAGTCGAAGTTCTCTGTGCTGCTGTGATCATGTCCACAGTTCTATCAGATAGACCCATATGCCGAAGTGGTTCTTTCAGAGTCTACAAACCAATAAATTCAGATAATTATGGCAAGGATGGCTGTCCCCAGTCACCGGATGCACCAGCAACTGAGGACTATGTCTTAAAGTAATATATGGTGTTAGCACCAAATCCTGAAGCACCGAGAACCATGGTTGGGTAGGCCAATCAGGTACTATGAGAATCCCAGATGCCGAGTCTAGTTGAATTTTCCGTAGTACCCGATTGATGAGGCAGAAAGGAGGAAATGCATAAATGAACCATTTCCCCCAGTGCAGTGAGAATGCATCTGTAGCTTCTGCCCCAGGATCTGGTTCCCATGATATATACCTTGGTAACTGATGATTTAACCTGGATGCAAAAAAAGATCAATATCCGGCATTGCGTACTTTGCTGTGATTTCAGCAAATATCGTTCTGTCTAACATCCATTCCGTATTTTCATTAAATTTTCGTGACCTGGCGTCTGCCACTGAATTAAGTATCCCTGGTAGATACGTAGCCCATAACCAAATATTCCTTTGGATACACCATTGCCAAATTGAATTTGCCAATTCATCACAAGATGTTGATATATTTCCACCCATATGACTTATATATGCCACCACCGAGGTATTATCTATCTACCATCTAACATGCTGCAGTTTCATTCCTGAGCAATAAGATTTTTAGCCCATGAAATGCACTTAACATTTCTAAGTACTTATACCCTTAGTGTTAAGTAGGTTAGCTTCTTGTATATTCCATCTCCCCCATAGCTCGAGATGGTATCAGTTGTACCGTAACCAATTGCACTGGCATCTGTTTGTAATAGCACAGACGGGTTGTGAATAACTATTGGGTTGGAGCAATACTTAACATTGTGTTCCCAACATTGTAATTCTTTTATAGCTTCTATCGTTAGCTCCATTGGCCAAAATAAATGGCCTCTATAATTTTGAGCCCATTGAACTCTGTGGCTTTCCCTATTAGTAAAGTCATTAACATATTAAATGTGTTAATGGTGTCAATTTTGACTTAAGTGGATGGACAATGAATTCCAGCTGTTCAAACAATTGTTTAGTGGCAACCACTGCCTAACCTGCCAATTCATAAGTTATTCCCACAATAAGGATATCATCCAACTATGCCATTACTCTATGATTTTGGTGTTGCAGCAGTCCCAAAGCTGGTTTAAAATTTTTCTCCTGTTGGATATTGAATAGTAAGGATCTTAAAGATTAATACTTGCCATAAAGTAGCCTGCTGAAAACTAACTCTTTAGTACTGCTAAAAGTATCCATTTTTAAAATGAATATATTGCACAACATTGTGAAGCGTTGATAATCCATAATAATACGGCAACCCCCATCTTTCTTATTTCTAATAAAGATGTTTGAGACAAATCCTGTTGTTCAGGTTTTGTTTATTCCATTACCCTTTTAGTAAGCATGTATATCTATCCGGTTTATGTTGTACTGGAGGGTTTTGTTTGTGTAGAAACTCTATCAGATATCCCTTAAAACTGCTAAGGGTATATCTGTCCATAGATATATTACACCAATCTTCAACATGAAGTTGCAATGTCCCTCCAACTTCCGCGCTCCCTATTAATGCTGGAGCCCCAAATTCACCTACCTCCATGGTTATCGGTGGTAACCAAGTTATTTTCTTGGTTTCATTCGCGGTTGTGGAGGGCCTAAAGGTTTAGGTTAGGGTAGATGCTGACATAGAGGCTTTTGCATCTTCCACAGTGGTCGTCCCGGGCCAAAAACCCTAAACAGGACGCTGCTGCTGGGTACCTCTGCCCCATTCTTTGTAGTATAATTACAAACACTACCTCTCTTAGGATGCACATAAGGTTAATGTCTTCCCCAGATATCCTTTGGATGCTCTAATCAGCCCCAAAGTCGAGCCTCCTTATCCAATTCTTTAACCTGTTTGGACAGGCCTCCCCCAAATAACAGGGTCAATAGCCCTTTGCTTACATAGTATAGCGAACTTAGGGTCTAGAGCTGGCTGAATGGCCCTCTTTCTAATATATTTAGTTCAAAACTGCACATTGCAAAAATAGTGCAATAGCATCCTTGTGGTCACTAATTATGTCCACCTTTTCTAACGTGCGGGCCAAAGCTGTTATGCCCGCCATGAGACCTTTCAGAGTATTTTGGATTTTAATATCCCGACTCCTAACGGCCTTCCCAACATGTCTGCAAGTGCACCTGTAACACTGGCTACATTAAGAGCACCACAATATCCCGGGGTATAAATGCCTTGCCAACACTTCAGCAAAAGTATTAGCTTGAAGTTGATGGGTGGACATATATTCAATACTCACAGCCATCCTTCTCGAGATCATTCTCAGTGTGTTCCTGCTGGCAGTACTGGCTCATCATGTTCAGCAGGTTGTTTTATCCCACCCTTCAATAGGGGAAGGTGGCTCCATCACCTGCTCAGATTTTACCCCGTCAGACCTTCCATACCCTCCTCAGAGGCGTCTGATATTTCATGCAGCCCTTATGGGAAACTGCTGTGGGACATATTTTTTGCCCACTGTGGCTATTTATTTTTTTTTTTTTTTTTTTTTTCATCCTGGCCTCTAGGTCTTTGCCAGTCTGTTCTTGCTGGAAATATTTGCCCACCATGTCCAGCAACTGTGTTCCCTCATCCTCCATATGGGAACGTGGCTCTGACTCTTGTTCAGAGTCTGACTCAGGCAGCCCTTGAACACCCTCTTCAGAGGAGGATGAAATGTCCAGCAGCCTTTTCTGGCAATGTGCTGAGGGACTTACACCTTTGCCTGTGTGGCTTTTATCCATATTCTGGAGCCTGGCACTGTGGAGAAATTCCTCCCACAACCGCTCCAGCCGACTTACGTGCTCTCCCGCACTGGTCGATCGCGGGTGTTTATTTTTATCCCACCGCTCCTGCCGACTTTCGTGCCCTCGGGCACTAGTCGCACGCGGTTTTTGTCGCAGCCGGTCCCCATGCCTATCGGCTCTGGTTGCTCCCGGCCGCTCCAAGTGCCGTTGTTCGCCGTCCCGGTACTCGTCGGAACATGTTGATGACGGCCCCACATGCTGCAGCCACTCGTACTGGTTTCCGAGCTCTGCAGATGTGGTCGCTGCTGGCTGCTCTATACCCTGCAGCTGGTCATCATTATTGCGGTATAGATAAGTATTATCCAGCGACTTTTCCAGCTCACTTTCGCAGTGATAGGTTTTCCGTTTTGCCTTCCCGCCCGGTCTAGAAATTTGTTTTTCCCGGCGCGGGGTTTAAATCTGGCACAGCTGTCTCAGTACAAGCTGTCTGTGCCGGCGGCTGCTGCTGCGGGTCCCCGGCACCTTCGCCGCTGACGTCCTGCAGCTTCTTCACAGCCTTCCTGCGTGTTGCTCTGTCCATTTCCTATACAGGGTGAAAATGCAGAGTCACTTACCTGCCGTCCCTCGGCTTTTCCAATTCTCCCGTTCAAGGGGACGTCCTCCCCAGGTGCGACGCGTTCAATGCGTGTATGCGATATGACACGCATGCGCCGTAGCGGGGTTCTTCACGAAGTCACTCACGTGACTCCGAAGTAAAATTGCCTTCATGGTGGAAGATTGTTTTTTGGGCTGATGAACTGTGACTATTGGATTGCCTTAGGGATTGGTGTTGGGCCCACTATTATTTGTAGTTTATATTAACGATTTGGATAAGAATGTAGAAGGCATGATTAGTACGTTGATCAGAAGGGGAAATGGATTGAGGAATGGTTAAAGGAGGTTAATGCTGATAAGTGCGAGGTGTTACATTTTGGGAAGTCAAACCAAGTAAGGACCTTGACAATGAATGACAGGGCCCTGGGAGAGTGTTATCTATATAACTAAAAATCTTAAACTTAGCCACTTCCTGTTTGCACTCTATATTGATTTTAGAAACAAAGCTACTATTTCCGGCTGTGATTTTTGGCCATCTTACCCCTCCAGCTGTCAGGGCAAGAGGATTTTTCCCATTGATGAAAAATAAAAGACTTATTAATGTTTTAAAAATGTTGAGATTCTCCTGCCAATCACACCATGAAGGCCATGCCCCTTTTGGTGAGAGGGGGAGGGACTATAAAACCTGGAGATGTGGACGTGCCTCAGTCGCTGCAAGATTGAGGACTGAGAGGTCACAGATCTCTGAGCTGTGAATCAACTGAAAACTGAACACATGTTTACTAAACTGTGAGTGTGGTTTTACTGACCTGTGAGTACCCTTAATGTGGTTTGAAAATGAAGTTTGAAAATGAAAATGTGGTTTGAAAATGTAGTTTGAAAATGAAAATGTGGTTGGTTTGAAAAGCAAGCAAAATGTGGTTGGTTTGAAAAGCAAGTAAAATGTGATTGGTTTGAAAAGCAAGCAAGGTGTGGTTGGTTTGAAAAGCAAGCAAGGTGTGGTTGTTTTGAAAAGGAAAATATGGTTGGTTTCAAAAGGAAAATGTGGTCGGTTTGAAAAGGAAGTTTGAAAATCTATATAATTAAAAGTAAATTCTTGACCACTTCCTGTTTGCGCTGTATATTGATTTTAGAATAATCGCTACCACTTACAGCTGTGATTTTTGGCCATCATATTCAGAGTCCCCCTCCAGCTGTCAGAGTCAGAGGATTTTTCCCATCAATGAAAAATAAAAGACTTATTAATGTTTTAAAAATGTTGTGGCATGGATGAGGATGTGACAAGTAAAATGGATGTAGGGGAGCCAGTGGATGTAGTGAATCTAGATTTTCAGAAAGCCTTTAATAAGGTCCCACACGGGAGACTGGTGACTAAAGGCGCATGTGGCAAGGAATCAAATCCCTTGCCAATTATCAGAAAGTTAACACCCCTCCCCCAGACAACGACACCCTGCCTGATGAGCTAAACCACTTCTATGCTCGCTTTGACCGAGACAACAAAACCCCAGCCATTAAAGTTGCTCCACCCCCGAATGAACAACCTCTCAGCCTCTCCACCTCTGCTGTACAAGATGCACTGAGCAAGGTGAATGAGCGCAAAGCTGCCGGCCCCGATGGCATCCCTGGCCGGGTGCTTAGGGCATGTGCTGCACAACTATCCCTAGTCCTCGCCGACATTTTCAATCTCTCACTGGCCCAGGGTGTTGTCCCCACTTGCCTCAAGACATCAACCATCGTGCCAGTGCCCAAACAGTCAGCTACAGGGAGTCTCAACGATTTCCGCCCAGTGGCACTCACCCCTGTCATTGCAAAGTGCTTTGAGCGGCTGATCTTGGCTCACCTCAAAGCCTGCCTCCCCCCCACACTGGACCCCCATCAGTTTGCCTACCGGACCAACAGGTCTACAGAGGACGCCATATCGGCGGCCCTACACTCTGCCCTGACCCACCTGGACTACAACAACTCCTACATCAGGCTGCTGTTCATTGATTTCAGCTCTGCCTTTAACACAGTCATCCCAGCCAGCTTGATCACCAAACTCAGTGGACTTGGCATCTCCACCTCCCTCTGCAACTGGACATTGGACTTCCTCACTAACAGACCACAGTCTGTTTGGGTCAATAACCTCACCTCCTCCACTATAACACTGAACACCGGAGTGCCACAGGGCTGTGTGCTCAGCCCTCTCCTCTACTCCCTCTTCACCCACGACTGCATCCCAAAGTACGGATCCAACGCCATTATTAAGTTTGCTGACGATACCACGGTAGTAGGACTGATCAGCGACAACGATGAGTCAGCCTACAGGGATGAGATCCAGCACCTGACCACCTGGTGTGCCGACAATAACCTCATCCTCAACTCCAAAAAGATGAAGGAGATTATTGTCGACTTCAGGCAGACCAGAGGAGGCAGTCATACCGCCATCCATATCAACGGGACTGAGGTCGAGCGCGTCTCCAGCTATAAATTCCTCGGAGTGCATATCTCGGAGGACTTGTCCTGGTCCCTCAACACCTCCAAGCTGATCAAAAAGGCACAGCAGCGCCTTTACTTCCTTAGGAGGCTCAAGAAAGCCCACCTGTCCCCCCAGATCCTGACCAACTTTTACCGCTGTACCATAGAGAGTATCCTGACCACCTGCTTCACGGTATGGTACAGTAGCTGCACTGCTGCGGACAGGAAAGCACTACAACGGGTGGTGAAAACCGCGCAGCACATCATCGGTGCCCCGCTCCCTGCCATGGATGCCCTCCACCGAAAACGGTGTCTGAGACGGGCTGGGAAGATCATCAAGGACCCCTCACACCCCAACCATGGACTGTTTGCCCTCCTCCCATCAGGGAGGCGGTACAGGAGCCTCGGGTCACGTACCAGCAGGATGAGGAAAAGCTTCTATAACAACACAATCACACTGCTGAACTCGGAGTCCCGACGATAGATTTCTCTGGTCCCTCCGTCCCCCTTTGTTTAATCATTCTGTATTTCCTGATTATTCTGTATCTTCTCTCTTTCTATTTTTTTTCTTGTTTTTTCTCTTTATGTACAACTACTACGGACTGACGCAAAACTGCATTTCGTTGTACTGATACTTGTATTTGTGCGATGACATTAAAGTTGAATTGAATTGAATTGAATTGAATTGAATTGATAAAATTAGTGAGCATGGTATTGGGGGTAGGGTGTTGACATGGATAGAAAATTGGTTGGCAGAGAGGAAGCAAAGAGTAAGAGTGAACGGGTCCTTTTCAGAATGGCAGGCAGTGGTTAGTGGAGTGCCGCAAGGCTCGGTGTTGGGGCCGCAACTGTTTACCATATATATTAATGATTTGGAAGAGGGAATTAGGAGCAACACTAGCAAGTTTGCGGATGACACAAAGCTGGGTGGCAGTGTGAACTGTGAAGAGGATGTTGGGAGGTTGCAGCGTGACCTGGACAGGTTGAGTGAGTGGGCAGATGCGTGGCAGATGCAGTATAGTATAGATAAATGTGAGGTTATCCACTTTGGTGGCAAAAACAAGGGGGCAGATTATTATCTCAATGGGTTAGGTTAGGTAAGGGGGAGGTACATCGAGACCTGTGTGTCCTTGTACACCGGTCACTGAAAGCTAGCGTGCAAGTACAGAAGGCAGTGAAGAAAGTTAATGGAATGATAGCCTTGATAACAAGAGCATTTCAGTATAGGAGTAGAGAGGTTCTTCTGCAGTTGTATAGGGCTCTGGTAAGACCACATCTGGAGTATTGCGTGCAGTTTTGGTCTCCGAATTTGAGGAAGGACATCCTTGTAATTGAGGCAGTGCAGCGTAGGTTCACAAGATTGATCCCTGGGATGGCGGGACTGTCATATGAGGAAAGATCGCCGTTGCCGTCGCGGAGCTGGCCGAGTCCAGAGCGGGTGGAGCGGTGGAGGAGCGTTGCCGCTCTCGCTGCTGTTGCTGCTGCTGCTGCTGCTGAGTCGGAGGCTGCTGCTGCTGCTGCTGCTGCTACCGGAGAGTCGGAGGCTCCAACGACGGGTCTGTGGACGACGGCACCGGGAGCCCACGGCTCCCTGGAGGGAGACCGCTTTTCAGGGCTCCTGCAACGGCGACTTCTCCCGCCCGAGTTGCGGGGTCGAAGAGCTCCTGGAGCGGGGCCTAACACCACTGCCCCGCGCGGCTGGAATGGCCGCGGACTCTGCGAGCGCACACCGGGGGCTCTAACACCAAGACCCGGTGTGCGACCTCGCACCACCCGGCATGGCTTTAATGGCCGCGGGACAATCGCCATCGCCAGCCGGGGGCTATGACTTTGACTCTGACATCGGGGGGGGGGGGGGGGGGGGGAGAGTGCACTGGAGAGATAAGTTTATTTGGCCTTCCATCACAGCTATGTGATGGATGTTTATGTTAAATGTAATTATGTTGTGTCTGGGGTCTATTTGTGTGTAATGTATGGCTGCAGAAACGGCATTTCGTTTGGACCTCCAGGGGTCCAAATGACAATTAAATTGACTCTTGACTCTTGACTCTTGACTCTTGAAAAGACAAAGCTTGTATTCATTGGAGTTTAGAAGGATGCGGGGGATCATAGAAACATAAAATTATAAAAGGACTGGACACGCTAGATGCAGGAAAAATGTTCCCAATGTTGGGGGAGTCCAGATCCAGGGGCCACAGTCTTAGAATAAAGGGGAGGCCATTTAAGTGGAGGCCATCCTCACTGAGGTGAGAGAAAAACGGTTTCACCCAGAGAATTGTGAATTTGTGGAAATCCCTGTCACAGAAGGCAGTGGAGGCCAAATCAATGGATGGATTTAAGAGAGTTACATAGAGCTCCAGGGGCTAGTGGAATCAATGGATATGGGGAGAAGGCAGGCACGGGTTATTGATTGGGGATGATCAGCCATGATCGCAATGAATGGTGGTGCTGGCGCGAAGGGCTGAATGGCCTTCTCCTGCACCTATTTTCTAGGTTTCTATGTTGAGATTCTCTCTCCTGTCAATCATGCCATGAAGGCCACACACCTTCCGGTGGGAGAGGAGGGATTATAAAACCCGGAAGTGCGGACGTGCCTCAGTTGCTGCAAGATGGGGGATGGAGAGCTCACAACTCTCAGTCTGAGCTGTGAATCAACTGAAAACTGAACACATGTCTACTAAACGTGTTTGTTTTATGTGCTTTTATGTGGTTTATTTGGAACTGTGTTTGGAAGGAATAAATGTCATATTGTGCCTTTTAACTGTGCCTATTAACTGTCCCTTTTTAACTGTGTCTTTTAACTGTCCCTCTAATTGAAACGTGCATTTCAACTGTGCCTTTATTTTAAAAAGAGTTTTGCGTTTTAAATGTGGCTGCCGTTTTAAATGTGGCTTGCTATGCAACAGTTTTTGGAAGGAAAAACCGTGAATAAAAGTTTTAATAGATCAGGACTGTGTTTAATGCAAAATTGCCATTCCATGATCATTCCGTGGTGCCAATTGCGTCATTTCCGCTTCGTGGAGAGGTGGTGCCGATTGCGTCATTTCCGCTTAGTGGAGGTGGTGCTGATTGCGTCGTTTCTGGTGAATTCAGAGGTGGCGCTGAGTGTGGAAGGCCCGAAGTGGAGACGCCGCCCTGAACCGTTTGAGTAATTCAAGAGAGCTTACTGCCATACATATGGTGAGTATGTGTGTGTTTGTTGAAAGTTATTTAAAGCACATATTTGCAGTAGCAGCAGCTCAAGAGGAGTGTTTCAGAATTAAAAAGGCTTTAAATATTTGAATCATTTAGTTTAGACACACCAGTGTTCTTATTTTCAAACTACTTACATAGAGTATATAGTTAGTAACATGATTCAGTATGCTTACCACGTTCTGAAGTTACTTGACATTTTAGTATTGGTGCTGGGTGTGAGTGCGCGAGTGTGTGTCTGGGTGTGTGTCTGTAGGTGTATGGAGGTGTGTGTGTGTCTGTGTATGTGTGTATAGGTGTGTGTCTGTGTATAGGTGTGTGTCTGTGTATAGGTGTGTGTGTGTGTGTGTGCATGTGCATAGGTGTGTGGCTGTGTGTGTGTGTGTGCGTGTGTGCATAGGTGTGTGTGTGTGTGTATAGTTGTGTGTCGATGTGTGTGTGTGTAGGTGTGTGTGTCTGTGTGTGTGTGCATAGGTGTGTGTGTATAGGTGTGTGTCTGTATGTATGTGCATAGGTGTGTGTCTGTGTATAGGTGTGTGTATGTGCATAGGTGTGTGTATGTGTGTGTGTGCATAGGTGTGTGTGTGGCTGTGTGTGTGTTTGTCTGTGTGTGTTTGGCTGTGTGTCTTTGTGTTTGTGAGAGTGTGTTTGTGTGTGTGTGTATGTGCGTGTGTATGTGTGAATGTATGTGAGTGTCTTTTTGTGTGTATAGGTCTGTGTGTGCGTCCCTGTGGATTTGCCTGCACTGTGCGTGGCGTGCTGTGAGGTTGGATTTGCTGTCTGCACTCTGCTTGGAGTGCTGTGAGGTCGGACTTGCTGCCTGCACTCTGCGTGGAGCGCTGTGAGGTTGGATTTGCAATGTTTTAAGACTCATTCACATTTTAAACTTTAATAAATTATTTTTCCACTTGCCATGTCTGCGTGTTCTTCACAATGGGTACCTATTAGGCAGGAATGGCTGCGCTGTCGGAGAGCCACTAAAAGTGCATGGGGGGGGAGGTTGGGCGGAGATGGACTGAATGCACGGGAGGGAGGAGCAAGGCAAGGAGTTGGGGGGTGAAGGGAGGAGGGGTAACTGAGTGAACTGCCACCACACCAGCTGTAAGTGACTGAAGTGCCAGCCCACCAGCCATGACTCACTGTACTGCACTGAGCTGCAAGGAAGAATCTATTCAGTCCACAATGTCCATACTAGCCCTCTGGAAACCAGTCCCTTCAGCCCACAGCACCCATACTAGCTCAACAGAGTTCCACACAAGGATAGATTTTCCTCCTTCATTGCTGTAATCTGTAAAAAAAGATGAAAATGTCTAAAATTGATTGTCCACCCTCTCCCCCTTCTCTCTGACAGTCTGTCACCTGTTTTCAGCAGAATTTCTGGCCGTTTCTGAGCTGCCAGACCACCAGACCTGAGTTTCAGAGCTGCCAGCCTGCCAGGCCTGAATGACTGAGCTGCCATGCCTCAGTGACTGAGCTGCCAGCCCAAGAAACCATTCTGCCCGTAATTTCCATACTAGCCCTCTGGAAACCAGTCCCTTCGGTCCACAAAACCCATGCTAGCGTTCCAGAAAGCCGCCCCCACCCACTGGCCAGCAATATTGGAATTTGTGGAGAGGTGGGATATTACATTGGGGGACCAGCCCTCCTGTGTGAAGCTGGGACCCAATGGGTCCCACTTAGTCTAGTAGAGCAGAGAGATCTAAGATTGCGGATACATAATTCCTTGAAAGTGGCATTGCAAGTAGACAAGGCGGTAAAGAAGGCTTTTGGCACATTGGCTTTCATCAGTGAGGGTATTGAGTATAAAATCTGGGAGGTAATGTTACAGTTGTATAAGATGTTGGTGAGGCCACATGTGGAGTAATATGTTCAATTTTTGTCACCCTGCTATAGGAAGGATGTTGTTAAGCTGGAAAGAGTGTAGAGAAGATTTAGACAGAAGTTGCCAGGACTTGAGGGATTAAGCTATAGGGAGAGATCTGGCAGACTAGGATTTTATTCCTTGGTGCGCAGGAGTCTGAGGGGTGATCTTATAGAGCTGCATAACATCATGAAGGGCAGAGATAGGGTGAATGCACAGAATCTTTTATCCAGAATAGGGGAATCAAAATCCAGCAGATGTAGGGTTAAGGTGAGAGGGGACTAATTTAATAGGAACCTGAAGGGCAACTTTTCCATATAGAGGTTAAATGGAATGAGCTGCCAGAAAAGGCAGTTGACAAATTTAAAGGACATTTAGACAGGTACATGGATAAAATTAGGAAATGTTTAGATGGATATTGGCTAAACACAGGCCGGTAGGACTAGTGTAGATGGGACACCTTGGTTAGTATGGGTAAGTTTGGTCCTGTTTCCGTGCTGTATGACACTATGCCTCTATGGCAACAATTGCCAAAGACCATCCAAAGAAAGCAAAGTATCAGGTAAAAAAAATCTCAAGGAAAAAGGTTTCATAATGTGAATCCAACCATAGACTCCTTTAAAGTGTTTGCTTCATGGAACGCTGTAACCATCACCTCTGAACAGCACTTTGTAGTTCTACAAATGTTTAGATAAGATCACTGTAAACTGTGGATGATCCACAATTACAAATTAGTGTTGGTTGTGTTGAATATATAAGAATTTCATCCTGATTACATTAATTTTTTCCTGAAGATATCAGATCTTTATTTCCAGACAGTAAACATTTAATCTCATATAGTTACCTATTTAATATGGAACTTATTGCAGCACATATAATGGCCTTTAACTAGTTATAGTGGTTGAACTGTAGATTATTAACAGTCACTCTCATCAAACCGAAAAAGCCACATTAACAAAAGTGTAGCATGAAATTTGAAATGCTTTTTAGGCTGAATTAGTACTGTGGGGCTTGGATGGCAAGAACAAGAGTTGCAATTTTACTTCTGCCCACTCAGTCAAACCCACTTTGATTTCTTGTTCACATATATCCTGGTCCCATCCCGTGATTATGCTATCAACTACAGAAGTGTTTCCAAGGCCTTTGACAAAGTTCTGCCAGGCATTGTGTCTGGCAGTAATAATTCCTTCGTGTCACCTAATAAACTGTCTGCGAAGACATGATGATGAGGAATGGCTATCACCACCTCTCCACAACCAGTCCTGGAGTTAAGATACATGTTTTGGGTGTCTGACTGGATGCTTTGGGTGCTCCACCCATTATCCTACTATATACCTCTGTTGATGAAGCTGCATTAAATGTTGAATGTTTGTATATTGAATCTTTTGAATGTTGAAGCAAATTTACTTTAAAAAGATAATTTGGATTTTAGATTTGTCATTGAGATCTGCTCAAGAATCTATTAATTGTTCATGATAATAATCAGGAAATAAAAAGCAACAATTTGTTTAGTTCACAAAGCCCTGATTCTTCACAGGAATCAGCATGTGCTTCCTGTCATGATTGTTTTCCGTGAATGTAGATTAGATATAACACAATGAAACTGAAGAAACACATTGGCCACGGAGACATTTTATTTTATTCAAAGAGCATGGATGAGTTGAATATTTTTGACATCAGAGAAAACATTTCACTGTGGCTGAACCAGGGCAATCTTTTTTCATTTTATTTTTCAATTTGTTCGCAGCTATTTGAATACCAAATGGAACACTACTGTTGTAACACTTTAGTGCTTGGCCAAGCAAAGACTACAGTTGAAATACTGTGTGGCATAATGTTATGAAGAAAAATACAGAGCTTAAGGGAGCATAGAAAGAACCATTTATACACATTGTCAGAGGTGTCTTTCTGCATTCCTCAAATATGACAGAAAGTCTGCACAAATCTTATGAATTTTAATAGGAAATTATTCCATGGTCAGAGTATATACAAGGTCAGAGACACTGCATATTATAATGCAAATCTGCTGAAATGCAAATAATAACCATGTGGATTCTCTGACCAACAAAAGCTAATAATATTCCTAATTAATGTTTTGGCTTTGACAGGGCATATTGGATGATTTAGCATCTATTTAAGGAAACATCATTCAGCAAATATCGGTGACGTGAAACTGGAATACTGTGGGTGAGGTTGGCAGCAGAGTTCTGATATAAATTCACTGTGAAACAATTATTGTCTGCTGTTTAAGATATGTGAGCTACCTGAGGCTAAGTTATTGATAAGATATTTTGAATAAATTATTTGTTAGCATTTCCGGTCGATGTAACGTACCTAAAAAGCTAGACACAAAATTCTGGAGTTACTCACTTAGTCAGGCAACATCTCAGGAGAAAATGGATAGGTGACTTTGTGGGCCAGGACCCTTCTTCATACTGAAATCTGAAATAGGGTCCTGACTCGAAGCATCACATATTCATTTTTTCCAGATAAGCTGCCGGGCGCACTAAGTTACTCCAATATTTTGTGTCTATCTTTGTTATAAACCAGCAACTACAGTTCCTTGTTATTACATAATAAGCTTTTCAATTAAATTATTAAACAGTTACAAACATTACTGGTTCTCAAGGTGCTTGGTTATTGAATAATCAAATGATCTGGCCTATGATCGGGGAGCGACATTCAGGTCTGTCAATGTTGAGAGTTGCCAAATTATTATTATCCTATTATTATCCTACTTGTTCTTTATGTTCACCATCAAGTTAACTCCTTCCCTTCCAGTTCTGAACTGATACATGAAGCTGTAAGTGGCTGAACCCTGTTGATGCTCTATGGGCATTTCACTCTTTACAGCTGTCTAGTACCCAATCCTCACTCTGCCCTCTATCCCTCTTATCTCTTTCTGCTGTTATTTGTAAATTATATGCCCTGTTTCATTCATAAATATTATAAAATATTTTGGTCTCTTTTGATTATAAATCTTTTGATCTCTAGTCAATTCCCATGTACGATATACAAGGAAATTTGGGAAATTCTCCATTTTGTGTTGGAACTGCTTGATATTAATGAAGTCAATTTGAAAAACCTTTGATTCTCCTCTTCAAATCTTTCCCTTGTTCTTGTGAAGAGTTTCTTAGGCATTGCCATGCCACAGTAACTTGCTCGATGGCCAAGATTGAACCACTGTATTCTTGGGAACAGTCTCCCCAAATGATGACTGAGACAAGTTATGATCTAAACTAAAATTAAAAAGATTTGTACATGAATTATCATTGAGTTATGTTAAAATTGTTGCCTAACTTCTACAATCCAGTAATGGCACTGCTTTATGGATGGTGCAACAGCACAGTTGGTAAACCTACTGCCCCACAGCACTGATGACCTGGGTCCAATGCTAAGCACCAGGATTATGGAAAGTGCATTTTCTTCTAATAACTGATTTTTCTGATGCTCTATTTCCTTCCTTGAAATTGTGTCATAATATCTTTGATCTTTACCTGAGAGAATAAACATGGTCTTCATTTTAAATAAGCATCTATATAATCATTAATAACATCTGTGCATTAAATAACCACTACAATATCATTGTGGTATACCATGCTGCATTGCCAAGAGATGACACAGTCATACAGAGTCAGAGTCCTACATCATGGGAACAGGCCCTTAGTCCCAATTTGCCCACACATGCCCAATCTACACTCATCCCACCTTCCTGCAAGATACCTCTGATACCACAATTTTTTTTCAGCGTCACACTAAAATTTCAGCCGAGATTTTATGGTCAAATTCGGGAGAAGGATTTGAACCACAACCTTCCGAACCAGAGGGTGAATGCGACTAATTGATTCACAGCTAACGTCTAGGAATAAAAAGTAATATTCTTGATACCAATGGCAATAACATTGGTTCATAAGTTATTAAATCCTTGCGTTAAACCTTGTTATAAAAACAATATCATTATGAACAGTGACGATAGCGGTACTCTACGTAGATTTGGAAACTAACCCAATTCTACTTATGATACAAAAGTAATTATTTTGTTGGCTGAATAGGAAATAATTGGTGAGAGTTACATCAGGTCTCAATGCTTTTTTCAGCAAACTCGGCATGAAATTGGATTAAAGATCAAAACATTTAAGTTCAAATCATATTCAGTATAAATCCAGCTTCTCTGATCTTCACCATTTTAGAAAATATGCCATTTTCTCATTTTTCACTTCTTCAATTTAGTAGTCACTCCATTAATAATATTGTTAAAGACTGAGATTAAAAATACTTATTTTTTTGTGATTCTGTTTGTCTGTGTTAATCAAATTGAAGCGAATCAGCAGTTAAAAAGGCAGGGATATGTTCAAAATATTTCCTGACTTATTTTATGCTACGATTTTTACTCTGCTTAAAAGGGTATGCAGCAGTGACGTGCGGTGAGGTCAATGGCTGGGGAGGCACTGGCTAGTATCAGTGGCCCGGCCCTCCCTGTATTGATCACCGCGTCTCCCCGAGGAGAGAGAGGGGTGGAGCCGTGGTTGGGAGGGAGGGATAGAGATGGAAGGGAGGGAGGGAGAGAGAGAAGGGAGGGAGAGAGAGAGAGAGAGGGAGAGGGAGAGAGAGAGGGAGAGAGAGGGAGAGAGAGAGAGAGAGAGAGAGAGAGAGAGGAGGGAGAGAGAGAGGGAGAGAGAGAGAGAGAGAGAGAGAGAGAGAGAGAGAGAGAGAGAGAGAGAGAGAGAGAGAGGGGGAGAGAGAGAGGGGAAAGAGAGAGAGACAAGAGAGTGAGAGAGAGAGAGAGAGGGGGGAAAGAGAGAGAGGCAAGAACGTGTAGCAATCAATAAAGGGCTATAGGCCTATTGCAAGTTTATGTACAGGGACATACCTATCTATACACTGTATACTTGTATTTATACTTATGCATTTCAAATATGTATATCATGTTTTATACTTTGGCAATATAACAATTTTTTTATCATGCCAATAAAGTTTTTTAATTGAAATTGAGAGAGATTGAAGAGAAGATGGGAGAGATAGAGAGAGAAGGTAGAGTTAGAGAGATGAGAGAGTGAGAAAGATAGAAAGAAGAAGAGAGAGAGAGAGAGAGAGAGGAAGAGAGAGAGGGAACGGAGAGACAGACAGAGAGGAGAGAGAAAGAAGGGAGCGAGAGAGGGAGAGGGAGAGAAAGAAGGGAGGGAGAGAGAAAGAAGGGAGAGAGAGAAAGAATGGAGAGAGAGAGAAGGGAGAGAGAGAGAATGGGGGAGGGAGAGAAGGGGAGAGGGAGAAGAGGGAGAGAGTGAAGGGTGAGAGAGAGAGAAGGGAGAGGGAGAGAGAAGGGAGGGAGAGAGAGAGAGGGAGAGAGAGGAGGGAGAGAGTGAGAGAGAGAGAGAAAGGGAGAGAGAGAGAGAATGGGGAGAGAGAGAGAGGGAGAGAGAGAGAGAATGGGGAGAGAGAGAGAGAATGGGGAAAGAAGGGAGAGAGAGAGAGAGAGAGAGAGAATGGGTAGAGAGAAAGAAGGGAGAGAGGAATGATGGCACGTTATAACCCGCAGCCGTCCCATTCTGACTGCCGCCGAACCCCCCCACCGCACCATTGCACCCTTCTTCACGGCGGCCCTGTGATGTCTTGGCTCTGACAATTCGAGGGATCTAACTGGTAACAACACTAAGAGCAGCCCCGTTCGCCGCACTCCCCGACTCGATTCTGTGCTTGAAAAATCAGGTGGTGGGCCTGATGTGTCCCGCGGGCCATATTTTGGAGACTCCTGGATTACATGAACTAAACAAAAATGTACAGGTACAAAAATTGATGACTTTATTATTGTGATAACTATAGATCTATTTTTTTAAAATCTAATAACTTTCTAATGTACCGACGAAGTCTACCTTCCCAAGTGGCGTATCTTGTTCCGCTCCATGATCTTTGGTCAGTGCCGCCGCTGCTGAAGCTAGCTAACATGGAGGGAGAGCGAGGTAGTGTCAATTACATGGGCTGAGCCTGCTCACTCTTCCTCCATTAGGCTCAAGGTGCGCCCTTGTGAGGCAGATGTGATCGCTGCCTCTCCTGGAGCTTTTTCAATGCAGTTTTATGTGAGACCAGCGAGCACAAATTTAATATATTTATACGTGAAATAAGCTACCTGGACTATGGAGGGTAAGGACATGTAATGAAGAGGTTTACAAACATTACATCGGTGACATACATAGAGATAGTAACAGGCACACGCTTATTTCCCGCGCTCCATGCAGTATCTGAGGGGTTGCGCAATCAGAGGGGAGGCTCAGCTCGCCGCTGCCTCACCTCTCATCTCTCCCAGTATTTCCAGTGGAGCTGCACAAATTTTGCGATTTTTACTATAAAAAATGATTAGATTCATATGGAAATTACATTTATTACACAGATCAGTGCAAAAATCTTTATATTATTTTATTTTTTATTATTATTTGTCTTTACTTTTCTTAACGGCTATTTTCATTGGGAGTATGACAGGTGAGGCTCTGCCTCCCCTGCCTCCCCTTACCGCACGTCCCTGGTATGCTGTTGTGCTGAATGACAGTAGTTTGTGGTTCAGACTTTTTAGGCACCATGATTGCTGCTAGGCTGTAGGAAAATATTGCACTTAACTAGCTTTAATCTGATTGAACAGAAGAGCAGGCTCGAGTAGTGGAATTAACTATATCTGCTGCCATTTCTTATGCAGTTATATTGTTGGCATTCACAGTACTCTGGTTCTGAATCTCAGATAGCCCAAAGTCTAGAGAGACGCATTGAGAGCAATGAGAGCATACTCTAGAAATTGCTGATTCCTTGGGATAACCATGTGACTCAGAGTGGGATCATGATGCTGTCAGGAGAGCAAATGTCTCAGTCCTATCCACCAGAGGGTAATACCAAATCTGGGTACCAGAGGTTATAAGGCAGCAGCACCAACCATTATAATACCTCACTGCCACTGTTACTTCAGAACTTCCCAATTCTCTCCCAAATATAAAAATCAAATGCTCAACCTCTTTGCATGTTCACAAAACTATGTAGCTGAGACTAAAAAGATTAACATTTATTTTCATATTATAGATTGCTCGAATCACCCAACTGCAAATGTTCATAGTATTTTATAATTAGTCAAAATGATACAAAGTGCTGGATAAATCAGTTGGTCAGGCAATATCTCTGGAGAATGGATGCATGACATTTTGGGCCGGGACCCTTCTTCAGACCATTTTGAAGAAGGGACGCAACCCAAAATGTAATCGATTCATTTTATCCTGGGGTTCTGCCTGACCCATTGAGTTACTTCAGCACTTTGTGTACTTTTGTGTAAACCAGCATCTGCAAGTCCTTCTTTCTACCTTGTCTTTTACAATTCACCTTCAGAATGATATTCATAAAAACAGTCATTTTATTGCATAAACTAGTGAAAATTCCATCACAATTCATTATATGAGATAGAGATTCTGCCAGAAACTGCACACTGCTTTTTATGTGCAATGTTCTGAAGATCCTGTTAGGGCATTCAAGCAAAAAAAAATCTGGAAAACATTCACTTACACCGTGGGACGACAGAAACAAGGTTGGTGCAGTGAAATTTCTGATTATTGACAAAACTCTTTTTAAAATCTGTGATTTTTTTAATATTCATCCAGCCATGGAACATTTCTTGGTTCATTTGAAAGGGCATGGAACCGGTGCTGAATCTATTCCAATCGATGAGTTCTTCTGTTTGAGATCCAAATTTCCAACCCAAGATGAGAAAATTTGAGTTTGAGATTAATTGTGAGCAGATGAAATCTTTCAGGACAAGGGTCCTAATGCATATAAAACATCTGAGATGGAGCTCAGAACTTGGCTCACGGTCCTTATTTAAACCGGTCTATGTCAGGTACAGAGAAGTTAGGCTCATGATTATACTGATAACAAATGAAATTGTGATTTTATACTGAAATGGAGACTGGTGACCAATTTATTCCTGACGTGAACATCAACCTCTAATTATTTCTACTTTTTAAGGCGGGCTCTGTGGAGACTTCCAAGAGAGGACCAGACGGCTGAGGACAGACCCGCGGTGGGTTCCAGAGGTCGGACGGGCCCGAATGAGTGCCGGAGATCAGTCAAGGAAATGCCACCAAAAACAAAGAGGGACCCGGCGCCTGGTCTACCGAGAACGAAGAGGCACCATTGGGACTACATTGAACACCTTGTAACTTTGTCGGTGCCCTATATGTGATGACTCTTTGCATACTTTGTGCATGGTATTAAAAACAAGGAATTTCACTGTGACATGTCACATGTGATAATAAAGGTTAATTCATTAATTCATTCATTTTTGTTGTTTAAAAATAACTATTTGCACTTGGACAAGTTTAATGTTATACAATGAACAAAAAAAAACATAGTATGCATGTTCAATCTGTGACTATGTGGGTTGTCTCCGAATTCTCTGGTTTCCTCGCACATCCCAATGGCATTAGAATCGACAGGATAATTAGCCATTATAAATTGTCCTGAGTGTGTAAGAGAAGGTGAGTATAAAATAGGGGGAGGGGGGGTGATTTTGGGCAGCTGAAATTGTAAATACGCTCCTAAAGCTTACCTCTCCCCCCCCCCACCCCCCCATCCCCCCGTCTAGTTCAGTAAAAGAACACTGACTCGAGCACTGGACCAACTAATCATTATTTCTAGAACAAACAGCAAATTCCCCTATACGATACCTAAATCACCGCGGGTTTGGTCCTTGTCTCTGCCTGACCAAGCCCTTCAGCCTCGTGCAAGCCGACACTGCCCAAAAGGTCACGCAGTCCCAAGTGCTCTTCCAGAATATCGACACCGATCTAAAATGGGGCTAACGTTTATAGGTTCACGAACCTTGAGGGGCCGAACTACATAGGGGTGGTCCCCTTACAATCCAATCAAACATATCAATTACATCACTACATTATTGATAGTTCCCCAATCCAATTACAGAGAATCTTATACATTGTTTCGTACAGAAGCTTCTGGAAGGAAGCTAGTTAACTGAATAATGCAATATTTACCCTGGACCACAAAACAATTCTGCTAGGGCTTAACACTTTGGCCAATCAACAAACAGCAGGGTAACTGTCTTGCAACATTATTTACATTATTTACAGTTCTTTTGCAGCAATCCAATCAAACTCATGCATTTACAATACCCTGGATATCATCTGCAAAACTCTCATACATACTTACAATTGCAGAGATACTTAGATCATCCTTATCTGAAACACTGATCTCGGACCTAGACGTTCCGGCATCAGCCAGCAGGCTGTGGCTTCTTATACAGAATTGGCTAAAAAGGCCATGTAATGTATGAATCATCTGTTTTATTTTTGGCTATATTCTGGCTCTATTTTGGCCAGGATTTACAAAATTACATAGGACATTGAACAAATTCTGACTATCTCTCCTATCTATGCATCATGATTTTATACACTTCTATCAGGTCTTCACAGTTAATAAGAATGTGGAGAGAATAAATAAAATTGAGGATTAGTATATTTGGGGATTGATGTTCAGTGCAAGCTGATTATTTTAATTTCTTAAATATTTTATTTTGTCTAAAAAGCACAGAATCCTCTTTTGTCCAAACAAAAGCTCAGCAAAGTCTATGAAATCTGCTCCGTCTATGAATATCATTGGCTTCCAGCAGGTTAGAGAAAGAGACCAAAGGATTGACTGATCTTTGCTTTATTGCTTATCGTGGCTATAATATAGAGGTCTTCAAAGGTTTCATTTTCCTTGGAAAACTGATGGGTGGGGTTAAATGCGTGAATCAACAGATTCTATTAAGATAACCACCTGTTATAGAGAGGGGGAATATTTCTAATTATAGTTCCTGCTTGGCTCATAATAAAATACATAATTGCTACACTGATATTCATTATTATGATTCAGAGTTTCCATCTATATATGCCTATAAAAGACTCACCGTGTGTGTGTGTCCATGTATGTTTTGTATCTTCCTCAAAACGCTTCGTGGTAGCGCTTTAATTTTTACATAATCTGACACATTTTTACCGTCCACGACGTACTCAGGTTCACTTAACATTTCATCCTATATTTCACGTTATTCGCAATTAAAGTTTAAAAAAAAGCCCAAAACCACCTCACAGAGAGCCTTTTTCAAAGGATGATATCACAATGCCACTCCCAGTGCACCAATCACAATTGGCTTTCAAGCTGCCGAGCGCCACAATGACATCACAATGGTAACCGCTGCAGAAGGAGGTGGGGTGGTGGGGTGGGGGGGAGCAACAAGTGCCATTTGGCATGAACCTCGTGCCTGTCTGCTCCAAAGGGATCTTGATTTTGGGGCCTCTAAAATTGAGCGAGGTAGAGACTGTGTTCCAAGTGTATATGGTGTGTGTGAGGTTGCTGCCCCTGTACAGATATCTGAAGGGGCTGCTCTTCACGTCCTGGTTGCATTTTAGTCCCACGATCCTGATGTTTGGACACAAGGCAGGATGTGGGGAGGGCCGATCTGGGGGTGAGGATCTCCCTGTCAGTTTGCTCCTGGGCCTGGCAAAGCTGCCTATTCGAGGGTTCCCCCCCCGCCCCCCCCCCCCCTCCCCACCGCACCCTGCCCACCATCCTCTGCCCTCTGCCCTCTTCCACCCCCCACCCACCATTCCGCTAGCAATAATGGGATTCCACCCCCAATCACATCTTCCCTGCTCCTCCTTTTCTGTTTTCCACAAAGACCACTCTCTCTGTCCATACTCCAGACAACACATCTCTCCCCTTCGCCAAGTACTTGCCCCTAAAGCCATAAGAGGTGCAATACTTATCCTTGCATTTCCCTCACCACCTCCAGGGACATAAACACCCCTTTGATGCCAGAAGGAGATTCATGTGCGCCTCCTCCAATCTCATAGATTGCAGATGTGGCCTCCTCTATATTGGTGAAATCAAGTGTAGTTTAGGCAACTATTTTGCAGAGCACCTACCTCTGTCTGCAATGGCCAGCATGAGCTCAGAGTAGTATGTTATTTGAGCTGCCTTTCTCATTCCCACAGTGCTCACTCAGTCTTCCCCACTGTCACAGTGAGGCCAAGTGCAATATATCATGTTGCACACAGGAAGCCTACAGTTCAATGGTATTAACAATGAATACCTCAATTTCAGTCAAACCACAACTCCATATTCTCCTTTCCCAATCCACTGGCCCATCAACATTCTCTTTCCCTTTTTGTTCACCTTTTACATTTTCCATAGCCCTGTTACCTACATCTGTCACAAACTGCCACTTAGTTTCATCTGCCCATCACCCACACATCTATCCATCTGGGTTTTTCCTCCATTAGATTAACTCCCTTCCCCCCTTCCCCATCTGTTTTGACCTGCCCATCATAACTCATTTACCGGTTTCATTAGGCATTTTTCAGCCTTTGCCTCTATTTCCCCGTCCCCTCCTCCCCTGGCTCCATCTGCCCCATTATTTTTTTCCTTATTTGTTTCTCCCTATCACCACTAGCCTTGATCTCAAAACTTCTTCCTCACCCTCCTCCAACTGATTATCTGTTTACCTCCAACTTCACCTGCTTGCACCTATCACCTACCTACCTGCCCCGTCTCACGCCTCCCTCTCATCTCTATATACAGACTATTCCCCCTCTATACTCTCAGTCTTACTGCAAATCTTGACCCCCAACATTGTCCATCCCTTTAGCTCCACAGCTACTGCAAGACCCGTTGAGTTCCTCAAGCAGATTGCTTTCTCTTCCATTTTCCAGCATCTGTAGTCGCTTGTATGAAACCTGATATTTATTGTTTGGTATGAGAAAATTGATTTCTGCCATTCTAATGGTTTTAGTTAAGTCGAGAGATGCCGAAAAGACCAAAGGAGATTAAAGATAACACATGTACAGTAGAACTTACCAAATGGTATAAAATGACTATTTTGGGTAGTGCCTTTGAAATTATGTCACAGAATTAGCCAGACGCCATTAATATGGCTCACACCAATCAAAGACAAGCCAGCATAGAATAAGGAGGCGGAAATGGAAGATTGCACACTTATTAGGTTAGAGGAAATCATGGAGAGAAATCAGTGGTTGGTGTAAAAGCCAACAAAAGATTAAAGAAATTATTATTTGTAAGTTTTTTATGAAGTGCTTTATCTTAAATAAACACTAGGTGTAGCTGTCTACACATTTTTTTCAAACTGTGTCCAGTTTAAAAAGGAAAAGTTCATAAATATCTGCAGCGTGTACCTAAATACCATGACATGTGTGGTCCTTGTTTGAAATATTCTTTAATCAGTTTTAATGTTAATGGTTATAGAGTATACTCCAGGCAATGAAGGATGTCTCATCTTTTATTATTTACCTGGCTTGATGCAGTCTCTATAAAATAACTTTTAAATTGTTAGCGATCTCCTATCTTAGCAGGAAAATAGTGAATGCTCCATAGAGATTATTATAATAGAACATTCTTAAACAGATTTTGAGAATCTTCATCCCAACTACAGATGCTGTCAGTACAGAATTTGTACGTTCTCCCCATGACTGCATGGGTTTTCTACGAGATCTTCAGTTTCCTCCCACTCTCCAAAGACGTACGAATTTGTAGGTTAATTGGCTTGGTGTAAGTGTAATTGTCCCTAGAGAGTGTAGGATAGTGTTAATGTGTGGATATTGCTGGTCGGCATGGACTCGGTGGGCCAAAGGGTCTGTTTCCATGCTGTATCTCTAAATTAAACTAAACTAAGAATCTGCAAATTGCTATCACATGAGTGATTGAGACAATTAGCAAAGATGCATTGAAAAGAAAGTTAGTGAAGAACATGAATGGTGTTACCTTTAGATGGAGTTGGGTAGAATTTGTGCATATGGATCAATAACCCAGACCAGGAGGGCTCAAGGTTTGTCTAAATGCTATTAATTCTGTGTATAATGTGACAGGTGTTCGTAGCAAGATTCATACATTGAAATTCGAGGCAATGTTCCATGAACTAATCTTCCACAGGACCTATGTTAAGTATTTAGTAGATAAAGAGACAATGTAGATTTACTTGGAATATATCATTAATGTAAAATTATGTTTTTAATTCAGACCTTGTATTTTGTAGGTCCTGCTTGTAGGTATGTTACAAAACTTACCTTCAGCAGCGCTGCAGTTCTGCCACTGGCCGTGTGCGTGACTTTCGCGCCTTTGAGAGGGGGGGCAGGATTAAAATGCCGTTTTCTCCAGCCTGTCTAAGTCGATTTTCTCACGCTGTTTAACTGCTGAAGAATAATCAATCCGACGTGAGTGCTATCAAGTTTTTTAAAAACATCGCTAGATAATTTAATTGCCGGAGTAAAATAAAAATCGACTTCTAATGCCGTCAACACCGACAACGGGACGGATCTCACGTACGGAAAAAAGCAAGTTAAGCCATTTATTTTACAAATAAACGTGCTGCTTAGGATTACTTTAATCCAAATTTGACATTGCAAAAAGGTGATTTAGGCCGCATACGAACCGGCAGTGTTGTTCCTGCTGATATGGGGTTTAAATTCACCACAAACCGCGACGTTCCAATCGATCTCGTTCCACAAAATCTCACTCGCAAGATGATTTTAATGCCCATTCATTTACTGGAATTAAACACTAAATTCCTTCCATTTGGCCTATAAATTCATGACAATGCGATTTAAAAATCATGTTATATTGTGAATTCTTGTGTGAATGTTATATGGGCACTTAGGCTATTACAAAATGTTAACCTTTTCTTAAGAAATGGATAGATGTTTAGATCTAGTAATTGAACTTTATAATTAGCTATTATTAGGTAACTAACTAATTATATACTTTAATATCAGGTCATCCAAGTAAGATTGTTTCATATTTGTTTCAGAATGCTTCAATCTATAATAACTGAACATTTCATTCAGTTCTCTTAATTTTTAAGAAAGTTATGGGCTTTTGATTGTCCTTGATCACAGCTTTTGAGTTAAGTCAATGGAAAAGCAATAGGGAACAAGATGCTAATTTCCGAGTTTGAAAATGGCCATAACTTTTTTAATACTGAATATGTGAAAGTGAATTAGGTGTCAAATTAAAATTATTTTTATGCTTTATCTGATGGGATAAATTGCAAACTTGATTTTTAAAATCTCATCATTTTGTAACATTGCTACTGCATGCTGCTAGTTATAACTTGCATTTTGGGCAGGTTTTTTTTTACTTCATTGAGATAGTCAGCAATGGCTGACTGAAGGACATGCATTAATTCAATTTTTGATTGAGGAGGAGCAGGCAGTATTCTTCTATTGGCTAAAAAAAAATTGTTTGATTTTTGTAGACGTATATTGTTGGTTATAACAAACATTTACTCAGGAATTATGACTGGCTGTCACAACTTCAGCAGAACACGAGTCTATTTATTTCTCTGGGGGGATTCTGAAGCTATACTTGGAACTGCAAAAGGCGGCTATTTTTTAACTCAGCAGTGCAAACGATGTCTCACTCATCAGAGAATAAAAGTCTCTCAATTTGCCAAATATCAGTGGGTATTAATGATTTACAACAAAATCAGCCTTAATCCTGATGCATGTGGAACAAACTCCAGATGCACTGCTGAATCCTTCTAATCCAGGGAACACTCCGGAATTGGCGGCACTGCCTTGGCAGCAGTCCGTTTGTTTTTACTTTTTTGTGTTGTTTTTTTTAATTTTGTCTAGTTAAGTTTTTGGTTTTTAGGTTGTGTTTATGGGGGGGGGGGGGGGGGTTGAAACGGGGCTTGCTGTCTCTCCCTTCGGGGGAATGCAACTTTTTTGTCGTATCCCCCTTCTCTGCCTCCGTCTGCGCTGAGGCCTAATGGCGGAGATGGTGACCTCGAGACTCTGGAGGCAGAGCCAGTCAGGACTTGCCCTGGGCTCGCTCCCGTGAGGGCGGTCCGGCTCGGGGCTGGAACGGCGCTCCAGTGAGGAGCTGTGAGGCTCCCGTGAGGGCGGCCTGGCGCGGGGCTGAGACTCTCCCGTGAAGGGCTGTGGCGCTCCCGTCGGGGCGGCGCAGCTCGAGGGAGGAACGGCGCTCCCGTCGGGGTGTCCCAGCTCGAGGGAGGAACGGACCTCACATGAGGGCTATCCGGCTAGGGGCTGGAACGGTGCTCCGGTGGCTGGGACGGCGTTCTGGCAGCGGTGACCTGAGTCCGGGGTTCAGCCGCATGCCAGCGGCTGCGTCCGCTGGACTGGAGGGCGGCAGCTTCGACCACCCCGGGCCGCGGTGTTTGAGCCGGCCCGTTTGCGGGGTTCGGTGAGCCGCGGGACTGTTTGTACCATCGCCCGGTGGGGTATCGCCTCAGCGCAGAGGGAGAAGAGGAGGGAAGTGACTGCAGCCCTAAGATTTTTGCCTCCACCACAGTGAGGAGGTGCTTGGAGGACTCACTGTGGTGGATGTTAATTTGTGTTTATTGTTGTTTATTATTGTATTATTGTATGTATGACTGCAGGCACGAAATTTCATTCAGACCGTAAGGTCTGAATGACAATAAAGGTAATTCTAATTCTAATTCTAATTAGTGAGATAAAATGATGGCATTCATTTGTTTTTCTAGATTTTTCGATTTTATTCTAGATTTTTCTTGCCATTTCATTTACGCTTTGTTTGAAGATGATTGTGAGTCTTTGGGCCATGAACTTCTTCAACATTGTTGATTTCCTGGTATGTAGACTATGTTTCACATTTCTCCAACACTTCCTGCTTTAACCCGCTCACTTTCCCTCCCAACCATTTTAACAGGCAGAAAACCACAGGACTATGAATGCAGAAGTAGAAAATCCTGACATTTGGGTTTACATTTATAGATGTTCCCTCCCTCCACTACTAAGGAAGCTACCTATCCCTCCCCTGAGATTACACATTGTAATAGCAAGACATGCAAAATTTTCCTTCACCGTGTAAATAAAATGTTCAGAATTACTCATTTTCTTTCATGGTTCCACACTCCTACAGGCACAACATACAGTAGGAGTCAACAGAGTGTTAGTGGAAAACATATGTCTTGAAATTCAGCCCTGGTGGTAGTGTTAAATGAGCTATATAGTCTCAACAGCACTTTGTACTCAATCTCCAAAATCCATCCGATTGAAGCGAATGCAATGAATTTCAGAGGCAAAATACAACATCCCAGTGTAACAATTTACTTCCTTTATGTTTACTGGCAGGGGAGAAACTACTCGGCATTAATCTTTTTCTCTATTTCACCCGTCTTGAAGAAATTTTTGTGGAGAAGATCTCTGTCACTTATTCAAGGCATATCATTGCTTCCACGGATGGTGTAAATATGTAGGATCGGTTACATCATCTAACAGCAAATTTTAAGTTGTTATCTGTGTATTAATAATTTATATTTTCATTGGCATTATCCTGTGGTAAGTCATTAATATTAAATAAATGAAATAATTGTTTATTGTAAATTAACCTATTGACAAAAGTGGAATAGTGCAGATGCTGGACATACTCAGCATGTCAAGAAACAACTGTGGAGGGAGAAGAAGAGTTATCATTGCAGTCCATCACACAGACCAGATTCCCCATCATTGAGTCCGTCTACACTTCACACTGAAAGAAGCAAACATAATCAAATACTTCCTTCTTCCCATTCCTGTCAGGCGGAAGATACAGAAGTGTGATCGTGCACATCACCAGACACAGAAACGCCTTCTTTCCCTCTGTTATTAGCCTTCTGAATGGTTCTTTTCCATGAGCAATGGTACAGTCCAATTCTCCTGAGCCTCACTGTGGATACTGGACTGTCTTTGGAACTGTTGTGCCTCATTGCTGATAACTATATTCTGCACTTTTTAATTCTTTCTTCTATATTCCATATGATTTCCTTTCGCTCAACATTTTATGCTTGAGTTTAGCTTGATTCTATTTCTGTATCATATTATCTGATTTGATTGGATAGCATGTAAAACAAAGCTATTCACTGTGGCTCGGTATACATGTCTTTCAGGTTGGAGGCCAGTGAAAAATGATGTACTACAGAGAACTGTGTTAACTTTGCCGTTGTTTGTTCTGTATATTAACAATTTGGATAACAATGTAATTAACCTATATCAATAAGTTAGTAAATTTGCAGATAACACTAAAATTGTTTGTATAGTTTCAGGGGACAGTGAATAGTTCAATTCAGTTCAGTTAAGTTTATTGTCACGTGTACCGAGGTGCAGTGAAAAGCTTTTGTTACATGCTAACCAGTCAGCAGAAAGACAATACATGATTGCAATCGATCCATTCACAGTTTATAGAAACATAATAAGGGAATAATGTTTAGTGCATGGTAAAGTCGGCAAAGTCCCATCAAGGATAGTCCGAGGGTCATCAAAGAAGTGGATAGTAGTTCAGCACTGCTCTCTGGTTGTGGTAGGATGATTCTGTTGCCTGATAACAGCTGGGAAGAAACTGTCCCAGAATCTAATGTGTGGTTTCACGCTTCTATAACTTTTGCCTGATAGGAGAGGAGAGAAGAGGGTGGCCAGGGTGCGACTCACCCTTGATTATGCTGCTGGCCTTGCTGAGGTAGTGTGAGGTATAAATGGCGTCAATGGACGGGAGGTTGGTTTGTGTGATGGTACGGGCTGCGTCCACAATTCAAATAACAACTCATTAAAATCCACCCTTAAGACACTGGGCAACCTGGGCTGATCTGATCTGACAGCCCTCTCACTGGCCCGTTGCATGTCCAATCCTAACGCAGAACCTCTACAAAACCTTTGGGCTTCGGGTAACACCTACACAAGGAGCCTCTGCTAACAAGGGCTGGCGAACTGTGCTGGTCAACATGCACTGTGCGAGATGGCTGGGGAGAAACGCATCGCAACCACCGCAGACTTGGAACAGCACAGACCCTCCACTCAATCTATCCAATACCAAAGGGCAGGCATTTTGCATTTAAATGTCTTATATCGGATTGGTGGCTCCTTCACAGGGCCAACCCTGTACTCAGCTTTCCTCGGAGACAAATCTTTGCCTTAACAGTACATTCACACCACCTGTAGGTAAAGCATCAGCCCACATCATACGCCTGCCTCAGATTAAATATATTTTTACAAATAAATTATGAATAAACATAAGAAAATGTTTCACACAAGTAATATTTTCTTATTCCAGTAGCAAATGCATTATGAAAATAATAAACTATTTAACTTTTTGAATATCTCATAATAGCAGATTAATTAACTGAACTAGAACTGGGTCTGTGTAGGTAGTGTGTGAACAGCAGAATAAGAAAGGAAGTTATTGAGTTGACAGAATTCTAGATTAATTCCTTGGTAGAATAGTTAACAATTTATACACAGTTTATACAGCACTACGTTAGCTATTTTTAAAATCCCAAATGACATTTGGCAAATCCTATGATTCCTTGCGTTTATCGAGATACCGAACTCGCTTATTGAAAGATATATCTGCCAACCAATGTTAAACTCAAAACACCTTAGCCCTTTGTACTGGCATTCACTATGGAATATTAAGTTATTTTCCTTACATAAAGTAGACTGCTTGATCTGCTGAATGTTTACAGAATTTTGTTTTTAGTTTTCAAATATATTAACATCATTCTTTTTTCAAATTTTTATTGTTTAACTTTCTGCCAATAAAAATGATACTGCTGCTATGAACAGATATGCAATTATCTGTGCAATATTCGAAATTATTCAAGTCCAGTCAAGTTTATTGTTATATGCACATGTATGGTGAGGAATAGATGCAATGCAACTCTTCCTTGCTGCAGCATTACAGGCACACACTCAGACAATTAATAATTTATACATAAATTATTCATAAATTACACGTAAATTCTACAAGTCAGTGAAAAGAAAAGAACTATTAGGCTGTGGGCCGAGGAGCTTTATTCCAGTGTTTCGTGACCCAAGCCACCGAACTACATGAAATTTTCACATATTGTGTACAAAATATATATAAATCACCCCTGAAACTCGTCATGAACAAGACTTGCACATTTTTTATTAAATTAGAGAAAACCCTGAAAATGTTCAGGTATTTTTAGTCCAATCAAAGCACGTTTAACATTGAGTTGTCTGCCAGTTGGCCAATCACGCGTTTTACTTCAGGCTAGCACACAACATGACTGAGAGTGCTTCTACTGATGCCTGTTTTACTGGAGATTCCGATTAAGGTTCTTTGTTGTTCTGTGGAATACATGTCGTAGAAACTTGCAGCAGGGTAATTGAATTTAGTGAGAAAAGCATTAAGAAGTCTGAAGAATGTGCAGCTAAGTGGATAGATGTGGAAGAAAGCCTTGAAATCAAAGTCCCTGCTGAGGTGCTGCAATGCAAAGTTGTGAAACTTTGTGAATCAACTCAAACTGAAAGGTAAGATCTAAAGTCTGAATTTATGAAATTTAATCTGTATGGACTTTAATTAATTTAATTGCACTCTTTATAATGTGAAAAAATGAGATTTTGAGGCTGTACATTCACTCAATCATTCTTTCACTCACTCACTCATTCGGTCATTCATTTATTCACGCATTCACTCATTTACTCACATTCATTCATTCACTCATTCACATTCACTTACTCATCCATTCATCATTCATCCATACATCATTCATTCATTCATTCATCAATTCATACATTCATTCATCATTCATTCATCCATTCACTCATTCACTCATTCATACATTCATTCATCCATGGGCCTAAACTATGTGTATCCATTAAACATTTTCACTAATGCCAGCTTGTTGTAGAGTAATAAGACTTTAACAGCTAATCTCGGAGCTGCCTGCGATAACTTACCGGGAAAAAGTGCTCCGACCGCGGGGCTTAGGTACTTAATATAGTGAAGCCGCGGTCTCAAATAAGAAGCGGCCGATTCGCAAATGCGGAGCCGCGGATCATCTGTGTAGGGCTGTACATAGTGCCGTCTGTAGCGGCCGTTTCCAGGCCCCGACCACGGTAGAAAAATGGAGAGATATTGATCGTACTTTATAGGCTTCCATTGGAGTGAGAAATGGTCAGAAATGGTTGATGTTTCTGGTAGAATTGAAATGAATTAGTGTATGTGAACGAACTCATTTTTCTATGGTAGTAACCTATTGTTATTCTCATTAACATTAAGAAGAGGTTGAAATGTTATGAATTGAAGTCCATGCAGACTTAATGACTATGATATTTTGTTTTCTGTGGCCTCTGCCTGACCCTCCACTTGAACTTGAAATAACTTATCAATTGTAGTAAATTACAGTGTAAGTCTCATTAACATTAAATAGAGGTTGACATTTTATGAATTGAAGTCCATGCAGACCTAGGTACTATGAGATGTTTCTTTCTCTAGCTATTCTGCAGCCTCTGCTCCTCCACTTGAACTTGAAGTACCTTATCTATGGCAGTAAATTACAGTGTAAGTCTCATTGACATTAAGAAGAGATTGACATTTTATGAATTGAAGTCCATGCAGACCTAAGTAATATGAGATTTTTTTTTTTCTGCAGCTTCTGCCCCTCCGCTCTTCAGGGCCTATCCACACAAAACACTGTGTATCCATTTTGTGTGGACATGCACAAACACTTTTGTGTGGACATGCACTGTGCTTTAATGAACACTAATTTGATAATTTGCAGACTTGCCATCCCATCTACCTGGACATGCATACATGTTTAATTTCCTCATTGATATGTCGATATTGTCTTACATAATATAAAACATGAAAAGATGCAAAATACACCCTGACACATATTATCTTCTAGTATTAGGAGGCAGCAGTGTATCCCGTGTTATCATGCAGAGTGCTATCGTCACTTCTGCAACATAACAACAGATTTATGTAAGTGTGTTGACTGCAGAAACTCTATTACTGCAAAAGACTTTGAATCTGATGAAGAATATTCAGATGAAGATCAGATGTAATGTAAACAAAATAAATTGTGGAAACAAATGATTATATAAAGTTTTATTTTAATGTTGATCGTTTCATTGTTTATTTGGTCCAATTATTGAAACAATTAGTGAATTACATATGATAATGGCGTGCTGGTGAATGACTGCGACAATCCACCCACCGATCCACACATACATACCTACATACGCACATCCACACACACATCCATCCATACGCACACTTCCATGCATGCAAACACACACATATATGCACACATAAATCCACACACACACACACACCCACACATCCATTCACATGCAGACATACATGTACACATCCACACATACATGCACACATACATCCATCCACACGTACATAAACACTTACATCCACAGATACACGTTTGAAAGGTATACACAGACACACACTCAAACTAGAGATAAACAATGCAACACTTTTAAGGTTCTTTTAGGTTAAAGGTAATATCCTTCATTTGCAAAGGCACCATCGGGAGGCTCTCTAACATAAATATAAGCTCATTGTAGCTTAAAATTAATATTCATCGAGTAAACATCTGAGCATTCGATTCTTGGCCAGGATGTGACATTTACATCAGAAATAAGACAGGTCTCTTACAGGTCTGGCACTGCCCCAGTCCCACTACGGCCGTTACACCCACTCTTCCCACTTTGGCAGTCAGCGGGGTTCAGTAAATGGGGAAAACTAGAGGATCTGTCCTGACCCTTTAATTAGGGAGGTTCATGAGCCCTTAAAACCTGGGACATCTGCTGCAGTCTCATTAAATCTCCTATTAAAGCGACTGGAACATGCCTGCCTGGCACTGCCCCAGTCCCACTATGGCCGTCACCCCCACTCTGCAAACTGGCAGTCAGTGGGATTCAGTAAAGGGAAGAACCCACAAGAACTGCCCTAACCAATTAATTAGGCTGGTTCAGGAGCAGGACCTCTGCGACAGTGTCAGTAAAAAAACACACTCACAATTATATTCATCATATTATTTTTATATAATATAATTATACTTAATTATATATGATTACATTCATATTTACAAGATATATATATATATATATATATATATATATATATATATATATATACATTATATATATATATATATTGGTATAATAATATATAGTTTAAATGGACTGCAACACGGAAATAGGCTGCCCATGGTGTAATATTGACATTGGTCACTAGATGGCGCTTATTTTCCCGATCTCATTTTCTAATTAATTTAATTAATTAATGTGCAACGTTTGGCAAAGACGAGTTATGACATCCTTCTCAATTATATTTCATCTAAATCTGTGGAAAATGTCATGCAGTTTGGTGACATGGGTCACGAAAACTGATTTCTAGACACATTTTTGATGCTCGGCCCACAGCCTATATGCAAAACAAAAACGTCATATGCAAAAATGCACGATTAGAAAATGAGTCCAGGGTGGTGCAAGAGCTGTTCCGTATGTTCTTTTGTCGAGATGAGATTATGGTTGTGGTTGTCGATTTAAGAACTTGATAGATGTGGGAAAGTAGCTGTTCCTGAATCTGATGATGTGAAATTTCAGACTTCTGTACCTACTTCCCAATGGTAGCAGCAAGAAGAGGGCTGGATGGTGGGATCCTAGATGATAGATGCTGCTGTCTTGAAGCAGCACTCTCATGTGCATGTATGTGATGTTAGAGAAGGCTATGCCCACGATGGACCAGGCTGAATCTTGGATTTGGTGATTTCAGAACATTTACAACCCAGCATGATTCGAATGAACCCTGCAGTGAAAATGCACTATGTTCTCTAGATTGTGAAATCGATTCAGGTATACAAGAATAAAGCTGAAATCAAAAGATATCATAGGAAAATCACTTCAGTTGTTGAAGTTGCAATTCTGCTCCCATTATAGAACTGTATCGTGAGGAAGATGGTTGTGATTGTTAAGGATCAATCAATCCAGTTCCAAATGTTTATCTAGGAGCTCTTCAGGACAGTTTATTCAATCAAACCGTCTCTAGATGGTCTTAAAATGACCTTTCCTCTATCATGCAGACATCAGTAAAGATATTCACTGATTATTGTATAATTTTAAATTCAACCCACAACTCCTCACCATGAAAAATACAACTAGTATTATCCAGTAAATATTGGCTAGAATTCTGCATCATCTTTTCTCAGCGGGTTATCCGGTCTTTATAATGAGAAAACTTAGTTTCATTAAATAAAACAAAGCACTTGAAAATGTGCTTGCTCTTGGCCTTCTTCTAAACTAACCATGTTTGTAGGCTGCAAAATGCAACTGAATTGACCTTTTAAAGTTCAATTTCTACAAATGATTATAAATGAGACACAAGCATTTAATGACCGAGATGGCTTAAAATGTATTTTACTTCTTCAGCAGATAGAGCAATAAATGACATTGCTGCAACTATAAAAGAGGTTTGTTTGTTGTGGCAAAGACATGATAATGGTGGTGGAAAGATGAATTGACACATGACAAGGCTAGGAATAATAACAGAAGGTAAGGAAGGTAATTTATTATTGGGCAGCTCTGTGGTAGATGTAAAAAGTAAAATAGTTGTAGAAGTAAGAATGTATAGCTCAATGAAAAAAAAGCCTGAGAATTGCAGTCAACCTATAAATGTTTGCAAGTTCCAGTAAATGGTAGGGTTAAAGGATTGGTGAACAATATTCACTACACTATAGAGAAAGCTGCATTTTGAGTATAACTGCGTCAAACCTGATAAAGAATTAATTGCTAGATTTATGAAGATATCTGGTGGTATTTCTAAATTCACATTTACAACAGGACACATCTTATGCTGCAAACCACCTCAGATCAACGATGATATATATACTCTCAGGACATACGTTTAGAGTTCCATCAGATAACTTTCCTGAACTGGTTCCGATTCATAAGAGCATGTGACAGGAGTAGAATTAGGTCATTCGGCCCATAAGTCTACTCCACCATTCAATCATGGCTGATCTATCTCTTCCTCCTAACCCAATTCTCCTGCCTTCTTCCCATTACCTCTGACTGATTCAAAATGGAGTCCTGTGTGAATAACCAATAGTCAACAATGAAATGGCCGATGCCTGATCCATGAAGAGGCAATCCAATAAAATGGCTGATAAAATGGCGTATTCTTACTCTGCTTTTTGTGTGCAGACACACGAGGGTAAGAACAGCTGTTGAGGATCAGTAGCAGGTCTGATCTCTGTCACCAGTAAGTTTGGAACCTGCTGCAGTTCAGTGATAAAATACCATCAGGAAGTTTTGGACTTGTTCACATGTGAGTTTCAAACTTTCAAATTTGTGGGGGGAGGGTGTTGAGATTAACTGCCAACAGTTTGGCACAGAATGTTTTCTAGCATTTCAAAGCAAGCTGTGACCCAACATGTTTTCTTCCTTAAATTTATGTGTTTGCAAAAGTGCCACTTGAATGCTAAACATTTCCTTTCTGATTAAGGCGCTATAATCACAGCTGTAGGAATCTTTGCCACAGCTATCAGTGGTGCTGTGTGATTACTTTTCAACTAATGGAGATAGCAACTGTCTATTTTTTACCTATCAAACTAAAATGGTTTTGCTTTTGTGAGTCATTTAATCTAACTGCTTTTCTTAGATTGGAAAGCCATATAAATGTGGCTGATGAAGCATTGCCACATCACGGTCCTCCAGCTGTGCATACATTCTATTCCTCTTCACTGCAAATGGAAGATAATGAATAAGAAATATTTTACACTTCATGATTAAAAGTGTATTTTCACATTTTAATGGGGCAGATGGCACAGTGTTACATGATCCAGTTGGAGCTTGCTTGTTGCGACCTTTTTGCCTTACAACTGTGTTATTTGCAGAATATCATACTGCCTATGAGATAAAATAGGCAGGAATAGGTTGTTATCATATATCATTACATACTGTTGGAATATGGGCTGAATTGTGTTTAGTTATGTTTGGCAATATTCTTGCTGGCCAACGTGTTTGACTTCATTCCCGTAAATTGCAACATAGAAGTCCAAGATGAGTTAGAGTTCAGATGCATTAGATCTCTCTCTCTCTGGAATTGGCTAAATGGTTAAATGCACTTCGAAGACTATCAGCAGGAATGAGCTGGTTAATCAAACCCTCGTTCATCAAGCGCTTTACTATGATTTCTGGATGTTGAGTGAATGGGCTGATGATGATTGCGGTTCAGCTGAATGTGTACCAATGACAGCATTGTCTGAGTACTGCAGTATGATTACTGAGACTGGGATGCTCTTGGTTCTCAATTGGAGGTGACATGGGTTGAACTGTTTCCCATCAGTCCAACTCCAGCAGGAAGCCGCTTGGAGGCTCAACATTGCAGCAGGAGAGATGGAAAGAAATGTCAAAGCAAGGGGATAGTACTGCTGGACATCAGTCAGCCATGAGGTAGTGAGTGGTTTGGAGAAAGGTTGGCAAGGCTGGGAACCGTTTATGTGGAACAAAGTTGAGGAGGTTTAATCAAGTGTATGCAATTATGTAAAGTGAATGTAAAAGCCAGTTTGGCAGAGATCAATAGAAATAAGGCGTGATAATTGGTAAGATAAGTAGAGGAGAGATTATGGTGGAGGGGGGGGATTACCCTGAGAGACATAAATACATCATCATCCTAATTCTCACAATAGGTGTATTGTCGATGCTCAACAATTTGGATGGGCAGTCTACATTGCAAATCTGTTTCATACCAGCCTCTCAAAGCAAGCAACTCCCTGAGCTTGATTGTGGTAAGCAATTTCCACCAGTGAAGGCAGTAGAATGATTTCCTTAAATTCTTCATGAGAAAATGTGAAATCCTCACCAACTCATGCAGATCTTTAAATGAAGACCACCCAAGAAGGCAGAGAAGCCACTGTGCACCCTGATCTCTCCGACAGGAGCACATGGAGGCCAAGCATAAGTAGCTGAAGGAGCGAACAGGAACTTAATCACCATTGTTTTCACTACCATTTCTCATCAAGCTCTGCCTGTCCTTTCTGCGGTGGAGTCTTCAAATCTCACTGAAAACTCATTATAAATTTCAGGACATGCAGAACTTGAGTGGAACCATGCCATCTTCGCCTCAAGGCACTGCCAGAATGAAGATTTGGACACCTTGCTGTTACCTATGAGATTTGCACTGTTTTAAAACTATTTCATTATTTCCATATGTTTATCATACCCACATGTTTTTAAAGAGCTTACTTACTAATTTATCACAACAATGAAGGTTTTATCTCTAAAACTGTTTATCTTCCACTGTGTTTGGTTCATTGTGAGTCACTAAGCGCTGTCTGTCTTTCACGGGTCCCTTCCCATGTCACCGATAAAAGAGATCTGTCTCAAAAAAATACTTAAACATCAATCAACTGGAAAGGATAATTCTTCCTTTAATACATATTTTGTGATAGAATGATAATGATTCAATTCTGTAAGAAATCTGATTTCCTTCCAGGAAAATAACACAACCAGCAACAATAACAGATTCAATAAGAATAATGAAAAATTAAGTGTTGAAAGCTTTTAGCTTCCACTTTTTAGATCGAAAATCACTGAACTGTATATTAACAGACCTACAGGCTTGTCTGGGCTTTTGATTTTTAACATCATTGAGCAATGAGCTAAATCCAACTGCAGGGCATTATATATCGATAAATGTGTAACCAACTTGCCGCAGAGAAATGTTTTAGATTTGCTGTTCATATTCTGAGCTAGCTTAGAGTTAGTGAACTCAACAAAATTTCCCAGCTTTCATTGAGTCATAGTCATACAGCACGGAAGCACACAGCCCTTTAAACCTTTCCTGCCCATGTAGGTGTCCAAATGTAATATAAATAGAAATATATAATTTCCATGGATCATCTTTAATTGAGAATGCCGAACTGCTTTTCACGGGGTTAAATGATCTACATTAGCTCCTGAATGCAAAAATAATTGGCTTATGTATAGCATTAGCCTGTATTACACTTTTTCACAGGTATTCTATGATACATGCATCAAGGCCGAGTCAAAATTAAGTGAACCATTCTAATTCTGCCATATTATTTAAAAAATATTATACATAAGTTGGCTGCAATTTATTCAATTGTGACCATTTACATCTACAGTATTGGGTTTAGGTTTGAATTTGAAGCAAAAATGCACCTTCAAAAATAGGACAATTGGAGCAAAGTGATAACCTTGAAATTAAATATTATGAATGCTATTGAAAAGAAACATTCAAAGGTTCTTACAAACTGGTCTTGGGAAAGAATAAAGAAAAACAAATTGTGCCTTTTATAAGAAAATAAATTCCCAAGTTGTTTTGTAGCTTGTGAGCCTGCTAAAAGCATAGACAGTCTGCCAGCATGACGATCTCTCACATTGAAAAAACTAATGGATAGATGACCACTTTTCAAAATAAATATTGATGGTTAAATACTAGCCATTGCACAGAGCAGAATGCCAATAATATTGTCCAATAGAATGGTAATGGATTTTATACATTCACCTGTGAGAGTAGATAGGGTCCCAGTTTAGAGCATTAGTGAAAGAAAGCAGCGTCAAAAACTACACTCAAGTCAAATGTTAAGGTGTGTTTCATTGTTACATGTTCCAAACTAGAACAATGAAATTCTTACTTGCTGCCACTTTACTGACACGTTAAATGCATCGACTTAACATATGAATATAAAATAATTATCGGTTATATTAGGTAAACTAGATTGTAATAATGCAACCCGAAACATAATCCATAATGCTTTGGTGCTGAGGTAGGATTGTGTTCAGGATTGTGCAGCAGGGTGGTTCAAGAGCTTGATGGTTGATGGGAAGAAGCTGTTCTTGAATCTGGAGGTAATGTTTCTCAGTGGGATGAGTACAAGTTGAAATGAGATGCTTCCACTTTGGGCAAACATGTTAGACAATGCATTAAAACAATCTAGAAAACATTTTTATCTATTTTGTTTCAGTGCTCACCAACCCAAATTATTATTTAATAATTGTTCCAACATTGGAGAAACTTGTTCTAATAAGGAGAGTCAACTTCAAAACATTCAATATTTCTCAGAATTTGAGATAATAATCCGCCCCCTTGTTTTTGCCACCAAATTGGATAACCTCACATTTATCTATAGTATACTGCATCTGCCATGCATCTGCCCACTCACTCAACCTGTCCAGGTCACCCTGCAACCTCCCAACATCCTCTTCACAGTTCACACTGCCACCCAGCTTTGTGTCATCCTCAAACTTGCTAGTGTTGCTCCTAATTCCCTCTTCCAAATCATTAATATATATGGTAAACAGTTGCGGCCCCAACACCGAGCTTAGCGGCACTCCACTCGCCACTGCCTGCCATTCTGTAAAGGAACCGTTTACTCATACTGTTTGCTTCTGGTCTGCCAACCAATTTTCTATCCATGTCAACACCCTACCCCCAATAATACAATGTGCTCTAATTTTAGTCATCAGTCTCTCGTGCGGGATCTTATCAAAGGCTTTCTGAAAGTCTAGATACGCTACACCCACTGGCAACCCTTCATCCATTTTACTTGTCACATCCTCAAAAAATTAGTCAAACATGATTTCCCTTTCATAAATCCTTGTTGACTTGGACTAATCCTTTTACTGCTATCCAAATGCCCATTATTACCTCTTTAATAATTGACTCCAGCATCTTTCCCACCACCAAAGTCAGGCTAACTGGTCTGTAATTCCCCATTTTCTCTCTCGCTCCTTTCTTGAAAAGTAGGATAATATTAGCTATCCTCCAATCCACAGGAACTGATCCTGAATTTATTGAACATTGGAAAATGATCACAACTTGATGATTTTAACTTGACATCATTATGTTATCAGCAAAATAATTGTTTGTATGAAATCTTATAATAGCATCATTATCAATAACATTGCTGGACAACAGAAAATTGAAATTCTTTTTATTAAAACTACAGGAGTTAAATCTGATGATCTGTTTAATCATGCAATTGAGTCAAAGATGTTTTTAATTAGCATATCATCAACTTTCTTGCTATTAGCACATGCCATGCGGGACTACAAGACTTTTACCCTTCAAAGGACCCTTCAAGCGTATTATTTGCAAAAAGCACGACCAATCTATACAGCTTAGCGCTGCACAATTAGTATGTTCTCAATCATTAGCAAAGTAGTGGAAGGTGTTTTTGACAATTGGTCTCATAACTTATGCACAAGTCCACTCAACCCTGCCTTAGTCCAAACATGGCTAAAATAGATAAATTCCAGCGAAGAGGTGGGGTGCTTTTGACATCAACACAGCATTTAAGTGGAGTATCTACCTCATTGGTGAGCCTCGGACTATCCTTGATCGGATTTTGCTGACTTTAACTTGAACTTAACATTATTCCTTTATCATGTGTAAGATGGAACTGCAGATACTGTTTTAAACCAAAGATAGACACAAAAAGCTGGTGTAACTCTCAGCAGGACAGGCAGCATCTCCGGAGAAAAGGAATAGGTGCTATTTCGGGTCGAGACCCTTCTTCCCTTAGCAAGGTATCTATACACTGTAAATGGTCCAATTGTAATTATGGATTGTCTTTCTGTTGACTGGCTAGCACGCAACAAAGAGCTTTTCACTGTACCTTGATACATGACAATAAACTAAACTGTACTATGTAGCTTGAAAGAGCCCAAGTAAAACTGAGCCCAGTGAACATCAAGGGGAATCAATATAGTCAAAGGTTTTTTCCAACCAAATCATTACCTCTTCTCTCAACTACCATTGAGCAGAATATGCAAAAGCTTGAAAGCACATACCACCAGACTCAGGAACAGCCTAAACAATGTTTGATTCCATACAAAACTCTTCAGTACCAGAAACTGTCCACACTTGCATGCCAGAAGATGTTGGTAATAGTGAGCTAATTAGTGGTGTGCCTCTCAAATGCCAATGACTTTCTCTCAGATAAGTGAATGCCATCTGTCTTTGACAATAAATGGCACTCACATTACTGAATGTTCCTCAATATTTAAGGAAAGGGGGATGGAAAAGGTCACCAGAGACCAACTGTACCAGACTAAAAACATTTGTGGCTATAAGAAAAGTCAGGCCTGGCTGGGTAAATTGGGGCAAGTAACGTCTGGACTCCAAAGCCTTTCCACCTTTACAATGACTTAAGCAAGGCCTTTGACAAGGTCGTGCATGTTGGGCTAGAATGTTCGATCACATGGTATCAAGGGTGAGCTAGCCAATTGGATACAAGGTAGTAGGAGCCTGAGGGTGAAACTGGTTTCAGATCGGAGACCTGAGACCAGTGATGTACTGCAGGTATTGGTGCCTGGTCCATTTTTGATCATCATTTATATTAATGATTTGAAGCAGAATTTAGCTGACATGGTTTGTAAAGGTCATCAATATAAGTAGTGCGGCAGACAATGAAGATTATCTAAAATTACAACTGGATTTAGATCAACTGGGAAGGTGGGCCAAGGATTGACAGATTGAATTTAATTTTGACAAGTCTGAAGTGTGAAGTGCTCCGTTTCTTCCATCCAGCCGTCCGTCTATCCATCCGTAATTGATCTTGAAAAGAATGGGTATCTGTAAAGGCATGTAAATCTGTTTCTGCATAGCTTGTCCATACCTACTTTAAACATGTAGGCCATGAAAATGCAGGATTTCTCAAAGCCCAATACACCACTCAGAGTTAAACAGTTCAGAACTGGACCCAGTGACAAAAGGGACAAATCAGGAGGCAGTGAGGGGAGGTTGGACTTTGGTAGAAGCCCTGGGCTGATGGATAGTTATCAGTGTCCCAGGGCAGATGTGTTTCAGAAAAATGTGGACTTACTTTATTCAAGACACAATATATACGTTTTGTACAATATTATTTAATTCAACACATGCCTGATAGGGACAAGACTGATATGGACATGTATGTAAATACAAACTGTGATAGTAAATGTGTAGGAAAGAACTGCAGATGCTGGTTTAAATCAAAGATAGACGCAAAATGCTGGAGTAACACATCGGGACAGGCAGCGTTTCTGGAGAGAAGAAATGGGTGATGTTTCGAGTCAAGACCCTTCTTCAGACTAATATGTTTTGTGTCGAGACCTTTCTTCAGACTGAAGAAGGATTTCGACCTGAAACGTCACCCATTCCTTCTCTCCTATATCACTGCCTGTCCAGCTGAGTTACTACAGCATTTTGTGTCTATCTGTGATAGTAAATGGTCAGTAAAATCATGGAGTTGTGCAAGTCCAATTAGAAATGGTTAATCATGTTTCTCTGTGGGAAAACATTATTTCTATACAACTAGCACCACACATCTAGAAAAAAATTGTGTTACATATTGAATTACGCTCAATAAGCCAAATGCAACATTCGGGAATTAATGCTTAAATCTTAAAACTTCAGTTTTAAAAAACACCTGGCTCTTCCAAATAATATTCACTTGTTGATTCCGGTTCTTTTACCCCCCAGTCTGGGCCAGGAAAACACTGATTCGAGCACTGTAGTCTAAACCCTATATTCACCGTGGGGCCGATTTCTGATCCACTCACTCGAGCCCTTAGCAGCCTCGCGCAGACAGAACAGAAAAGAAAGATGACACACGCCAACAAACCGATCACCAATTTATGCAGATATACAGTGGGTGGCAACCCTTTCGCCCAATCACAGATAGCGGCGGGGAAATACAGTGGGAGGCAACCCTTTAGTTTAGTAAGAAAAATAGAAACTTCTTCAGTGGTCCAGACTTGGTGGCGACAAATGGGTCACATGATTTCCACGAATTGGGTCTCCACCCCGTGATGTCACCACCCCCAAATCTCAACAGTTACCTTCCATTCCCAAAGCACCCCCATTCCTGCATATTCACATTCCCTCTTTTATCATTCCATGATAACTCTTCATGTTCTCTCTAGTCTAATCTCCTGAGAGCAGTACATTGACCCTCATGCTTAAAGGATTTACTTGGCATAGGGACTTTTTCTCCCTCCTTTTGGCATACATAATTACATGATCTTCACACAAGTATGGTGATATGACAACAGTCCATAATTCAGCAGTCTATAATTATGATCAACAATGATGATTGGTGAGGTTATGCCAGGAGCACAAGATATCCGGCCAGTCGAGTAAGTCTCCATTTCCCGAATTCTCCCTCGCTGTTGTCATCATATTGCAGTGCGTCTCCTTCACATGGGTGTTGGATTCCCTTGGGGTCCTTACGTCAGCATACTCTATTCATCATGACTCCAATGGTTACCAGTATCCCAAGGTAGATGAGCAGCAGCAGTGTGTCCATGGTGACTCAACTTATCTATACTGGGAAGAGATTTCTCAAAGAAAAGAAGAGGTTAGCAGTTTAGGTTTGAGGCGCAATACTGACAATCTTACAATGGTGAAGGTGGATCCACACATTTCTTCTTTCCACCTTGGCAGCAGTTGGGGTTGTGAGGAGGACCTGATAAGGTCTTTCCCACCGAGCATCCAGTCACTTTCTTATCCAATTTTTGACCATTATATAATCACCAGGTTCAATTTTAGATGGAGTGGTTAGAGGTGGGAGTTCAATGTATGCAGCTCGTACCCTGGAATGTAAGTCTCTCAATGCCCTGGTTAGTGATGAAATATAGTTAGTCATTTCCATTGTCATGTGGCGAAAATGAACGGCCTTTGGGGTATTCTGGTTCCACATGGTTCTGAGTGGACGGCCATATATAATCTCTGCTGGGCACAATCGTGCCTTCCCTGCTGGGGTACTGCGCATCTGGAACAGTGCCACGGGGAGTAGTTTAAACCAGCTAGCCCCTGTTTAAGCCAGTAATTTGGCGAGTTTGTTTTTTAGTGTTTGATTGGCTCGTTCAACAAGTCCAGCAGCCTGCGGCCAATCAGCACAATGTAACTGCTGTTGGATACCCATTTGAGTTCAAAATTCCTTATTTACCTGTCCCACAAAATGAGGGCCATTGTCAAAACTCAGCCGAGTTGGGATCCCATACCTAGGAATCATTTCTTTCATAAGTATCTTAACAACTGTAGAGGCTTTGTTGTCTGCGGAGGGTGGACTTCGATCTTTACTGAAAGCATCAACGATAACTAATACATATTTATAACATTGACATCTTTCCAACTCAATGTAGTCCATCTGGAGGGTCTCAAAGGGACCCATGGGTAAGGGTGTTTTCCCATTTTCACAAGGTATACCATTCCCGAGGTTATGTTGCTGACAGATCAGACAATGATTACTAATCCCCTGAGCCAGAGTCTACAACTTTGGATGTCACCATGTAGCTAGAAGTGAATCACTGGTTGCTTTGGCACCACAGTGAGTTGCAAAGTGTATACAATCAATAACCCACAATGCGAGTTCATCTGACATACATGTTTGTCCTGCCGAGGCAACCCACTATCCCGACATACAATCAACTCTACAACCGAGTTGCTTCCACATTTCTATATCTTGGCCAGGAGCATCATCCTATAATCTAACGACGTATTGGATGGTTGGCATTGGTTTTTCCCAGGGAGATTTGCCTTTATCTATATTTTTAGTCTTCCTCATCATTTTAGGTCCAACTACCCTGCATCACCGGGACATTTCTTTTGCTTCGTGGTCAGCACGGTGATTTCCTATATCTACCAATGTTTGGCCCATAGTATAGGCAATATATTTTATAACGGAAATTTGTTTTGGCACACATCAAGTCTTTCCACACACAATTATCTCCATGCAACAAGATAATCGGGGCCCACGCACACAATTCACACAGCATATTAAAGTGATTTTACCTCCTTAAGGGAGCAAGTAATAATAATACGTGCAAAATCACACAAACTTAAGCAAGAGCATAAGCAACTATGATATGAGAAAATCACACTAACTTAAGCAAAAGCATTCCATATGAAAACTTTAAATTTAGCAAAATTTAGAGCAGAACTTTTGGATTGCACAGTCAATAGACAATAGACAATAGACAATAGGTGCAGGAGTAGGCCATTCGGCCCTTCGAGCCAGCAACACCATTTAATGTGATCATGGCTGATCATCCACAATCAGTACCCCATTCCTGCCTTCTCCCCATATCCCCTGACTCTGCATTTTTTCATAGCCCTATCTAGCTCTCTCTTGAAAGCATCCAGAGAGCCTGCCTCCACCATCCTCTGAGGCAGAGAATTCCCCAGACTCACAACTCTCTGTGAGAAAACGTGTCTCCTCATCTCCGTTCTAAATGGCTTACTCCTTATTCTTAAACTGTGGTCCCTGGTTCTGGACTATGCCAACATCTGGAACATGTTTCCTGCCTCTAGCGTGTCCAAACCCTTAACAATCTTTTATGTTTCAATGAGATATCCTCTCATCCTTCTAAACTCCAGAGTGTATAAGCCCAGCGGCTCCATTCTCTCAGCATAAGACAATCCCGCCATCCCGGGAATTAACCTTGTAAACCTACGCTGCACTCCCTCAATAGCAAGAATGTCCTTCCTCAAATTAAGGGACCACAACTGCACACAATACTCCAGGTGTGGATTCACTAGGGCTCTGTACAACTGCAGAAGAACCTCTTTGCTCCTATATTCGACTACTCTTGTTATAGTCCTGGAATATCACAAACGCATCTTACCAATGTTATTACGTTCTCCCACAGAAATAATTTTTACAGTAAGATGACAATTTTACCTTAGTACTGATCCCCTAGTACTGACCTGTTTAATACTGACCCACCTCAGCATTGATCTTTGAAGTAATTTGCCATTTTCTGCTGACCAAATACCAATGCTCAGTAACCCTTTGTTACTGGCCCAATAACAATCCTCAGTAACCCTATGTTTTACTTCGGAGTCACGTGAGTGACTTCGTGAAGAACCCCGCTTCCACGCATGCGTGTCATATCGCTACACGCATTGCAACGAGTCACACAGAGGGGAACGGCGTTCCCCAAGCGGGAGAATTTGAAAGTCGGGAACAGCAGGTAAGAGACTCTGCGTTTTTCCCTCTTTTACTACTTACTTTTAGGTGGCTGCGGAAAGCCGGCGGGGAGACCCGTGGAGGGCGAGCAGCCAGCAGCAGCAACAGCACGAGTTCCCTGGAGGGGAACAACCTGTGCCCGACTTTGCTCCCGCACCGGCAAAATTCACCTCTCGGCCGGGCGGGAAGCAAAGTAAAGAGGTCCCGTATGCCAGTCTCAAGCGAGACTGACTTGGGACCAGTCGGTAGCAGCCAGCGCAGAGGCTGCGGGACAGACAGCTCGGACCAGCGGTACCGGGGCTCGAAACGCTCAGCGAGTGCAGCGGCACTTATGGAGTCGGAACGGGACGTCCGGGCTGAAAACCTTCTTCACAAGGTAAGGGCCAGGGGATCTATAGGAACAGCCGGGGTTACCGGCTGCGGAACTGCCGCGAAGGACCAGGCCCGTGAATACCGGGGTCGGTCCGAGCGGCTCAAACCCGCAACGGAGGGAACGACGGTCACCAGCGGGAGAAGGAAAGTCGGGAACAGCAGGTGAGAGACCCTGCGTTTCCTTCAACTTACCTTCTAGGTGCAGACATGGACCGGGTCCATGTAAGCTGCAGAAGGCCGGCGGGAGAACCGCGGAGGAGCGGCAGTCGGCAGCAGCAGCAGCAGCAGTGGCAGCCGGCAGCTGCAGGAGCACGGGCAGCTGCAGGAGTTGCGGGCAGCTGCAGGAGTTGCGGGCAGCTGCAGGAGTTGCGGGCAGCTGCAGGAGTTGCGGGCAGCTGCAGGAGTACGGGCAGCAGCAGTGACACTGACAGCTGCAGGAGCGCAGGTTGCGGCAGGAGCTGGCAACGGCAGGAGCTGTAACGGCAGGAGCTGGCAAGGAGCTGGCAACGGCAGGAGCTGTAACGGCAGGAGCTGGCAACGGCAGGAGCAGCATGGGCACATCGATTCCCGGAGGAGGAAAACACCTGTGCCCAACTTCGCTCCAGCACGGTGAGAAAATTCATTTTCAGCAGCAAAGGACTTGGCAGTTGACTGGCTGCAATCTACTACAAGGGACCAGTATGTGAGTGACCAGGTGTAGTATCTGTTCTTATCAGTTTAATATCTGATACGTCCCTTATCTAGGGACCATATATTAAATAAAATCTATAATAGCTGTTATCATCAGTTTTAATGTCTTATATGTTCCTTAGCTAAGGACCATATAAGTAGGAGTGCCCAGAATTGAGGGCATTAGAGTGGGGTTGACCGGCTGCAACGACCGCAAGGGACCAGTACCGTCAGTACGGGGGTGGGTCCCACGGGTCTAAGATAAAGGAGCAGCCAGGAGCGCTGAGAGCGTTGGAGCCGGGTTAAAGGAATAGATGGAATCAGCTGTGCCAGTTATCCTCCACACCGGCCATATCCACTCCACGGAAGGAAGGACAAGCTGGAGAAGGAGGACCGTGGAACAGGGGGCAGCCAGCGGCACTTGGATCAACCGTAGTGGGATCAGCGGTGCCCGATGTCGGCCCCGCACCGGCCAGCTCCATGCGGCCGAGCGGTAGGCTAGACACAAATCAAACAAGGTAGTGGACTGAGAAGGGTCCGACTTTGCATAAAACCGCCGGCAACCAGCGCCCGAGAGGGCTGGAGCGGGAAGAAGCGGTGTATGGAGCCTTGCTCCAACGTGATAACCCACAGCAGTACCTCTTTGAGGGCTGCACAATGCTTCTACCCCATCAGAGGGGAGCACTGTGGGTCAGTTCTGGGTTGACTTGCAAGAGGGGTCCGCAGAACAAAAGACAAGTGGGCAGCAGTTAAGCCCCACATGGGTACCCCGTGCGGGACCCTAGAGATCTCTAACTCTATAAAAAAGAGTAGGCAGGACCCTGATGGGCCAGAGCCTGGTAATACAGCATCCCATGATCCTAACACAGCAGGGACTCTGCTGGACATGGTGGCTGATTACTTTAACCAAGTCAAACATGGGTAGACTTGGATCCAGGATGGCAATAGTATTACTATATGTCTGGCCACAAACGCCAACAGGGAAAAAATTTACAGACACTGGCCAGACATCTGCCACCTGGCAACGGTAAGGCATTACGGGTGCCCAGTGTAAACCAATGCATTTGGCAGCATATGGGGACGAACATCAGGAACCAGGACCTCAAGATCCAGAGAACCTTAAAGGGATTGACGGAAGGCATCATAGAATACACTCGCACCCTGGACTAAATGTAGGTAACCAAAGACCATCTAGACGCACTAGCTCTGTTTAGTAATATGCAATATGATCTGAACTACACATGGAAGGCGGCCATTCAGCCAGCACTGGGACCCCAAAAAATGCTACCATTTGCAAACAAAGAACCGTGAGTGGACAAAGCCAAGACACTGGGGCTCATCAAGGCCAGCGCAAGGGCCTATTTTGGAGCATGATACCGGCCACAGGCAACGCCATAAATAATGTGGCTCATACCAGTGGCAGTGCTAGAAATCAATAACCCGCAGGATCCTTTTTTAGGGTATGGCCAGGGCGGCCACCCTGGAAGATGCGGGAACCTCAACCTCCCACACAACCCCGAACAAGAGATATCAAACCAGAACCTCCTTTGTCAAATAAACCAAGGAAATAACACAACCACCGGTAACCATGGAGGTAGGTGGGTGGGGTTTTCTTCTGTTCAAAATAGGGACCTATGATGGTAGGGGAGGTTACAACACTACAGTTATGTATGGTATATAATCACTACAGATTCATATAATCTCAGCAGTATTCAGGGTTATCTGATAAGATTTACTCATTCCAATAACCACAGTACAACATACACCAGAAGGGCATTTTGTCCTTACATAAACCAAACAATCTAAAACCCACATGGTCTACAAAAATTGTACACAAAAGATGTGATTGAGCATACTTTTCATGGAACATTAAATTTGTATCAAACATATTTATTAAAAATAAATAGAGTAGGGTTGCAGGATTATCATTGATTAACAAAGCCATAGGGTGATGTTTTTCCCCCGTTCGGCCCCATCAATGGGGTACTAGGGATAATTCAACTACACTCGGCATCTGGAATTCTCAGAGTTCCGACTGACCTTCTAAATCATGGTATTCGGTCATACAGGGGATGGTTTAGAACCATGTTCCCTATTGTACATAGCCAAAAAATTATTAATTTTCCAGTGACTGGAGGCTGTCATCCATGCCATAAGACTATGGATTATGGATTTATAGAGGCTAAAGACCCACTGCACGGCATTGGGCTGTCAGACAGGACGATGAATCTCATCTCATCTGCACTAAGACTGTCAACATGGAAGCAGTACCTTTGGACATCAAGAAATGGGGCATATACTGCTTGGACAACAACCTCGACCAAAAGGCCAAGAACATTCTGGCCGTATCGGAATTTTTACAAGCCTCCATTATGATAATCGATGGAGCTACAGTGCCATCAATAGTGCCACAAGTGCACTCTCCAATTACCTATCACAAGGAACGGAGCGGCACGCGGTGGGAACGCACCCCTGGTAAGAAAACCAGGTACTCCGAAATCTGGGACGTGGGTGTCGTTTCTCAACATGCTGAGGAGCTTGTAGCTCATAACAGCGTTGTCACTTCAGTAACAGACCAGGAAGATGGTTATGCTCATGGTGTTATTTACCGCACAACAAGTCCAGCCATTAAGCAAACTGAGCCTGGACTCCCTGATCATCTCACCGAGAAACTGGTGTTGTCATACAGGATTTAATAAAAGAAAACAGCTCGGGTTTCCTCAGGTCAAGTGTTTGAATTGATGGTACACCCATATGGCAAACGACGGTGTATAGCAAGACACATCTAACAATATATGGAATATACTAAGAACATTCGAGGTCAGAAAATGGAGTTGTTTATCTCTTAAAAGAAACCGCATGAAAGGGTCACGACTCAAACTATATTAGGTGGCTCAAATAGGTCCTAAAAATGACACTAATGTTTTAACTCTCATTCCACCAGGGCTGCAGCAACATCCGCAGCAAAAATTTGTACAGGTACCCACAGACCAAATCCTCAGAATGGCAGGATGGTCATTCAAAAAGGGGTTTTCCACAGGTTTTTATAATAAACCAGTTAAATTTTGGAGCCATCATTTGTATTAAGAAGACATTTTATGTCCAACAATATAATTGCCCGAAAGGTTACAGGGCTATGATTCTCAAATTTAAAAAAAAAAAAAAAAAAAAAAAAAAAAAAAAAAATTTTATTTTTTCATTATACCACACAACTCTTTGTATAATTGTGTTTTAAAATTACTAATGATGCTCTCTCCCAATACCCAAGGCAGTTGTGAAGCATGGACTCGTTCCACGGCATGAGGTCACAGAGCTTTGAAATCTTCACGAAGTCACTCACGTGACTCCGAAGTAAAATAGTAAGATTAAACGAGAACTTACCAGTTTGAAGTTTGATCTGTATTTTATGAGGAGTTACGATGAGGGATTTCGTGCCCTCCGCTCCCACCCTCTTATGATCATATCAAAAACTGGTATCTCTTTGATAATCTTACTATGTTAGATCATTATAGGTTCCTGTGACCTCACACCGCTGCTTTGAAGAATGACACGCATGCGTGGAAGCGGGGTTCTTCACGAAATCCCTCATCGTAACTCCTCATAAAATACAGATCAAACTTCAAACTGGTAAGTTCTCGTTTAATCTTACTATTTTTGACCAAATACCCTACTACTAGTACTCACCAGACTGTCCTTGATCTCATCGATTTTCAGCGAATGACCAAGTTGTCGTCAGATTAGCGGACCGGGGATAACCGATGTAGAAAAACTACTTACATCAGCGGCCCAATTCATTCTTCCATGATCCGAGATGATTCGGCTCCTCGACCAAAAGCTCGTGTTGGTAATCCATTGAGATCCTGGACGAGTTTGCAAATGTTGATTCCGGTTCTTTTACCCCCCCTGCCAGGATTATTAAATCAATGATTTGAGTACTGTAGTCCAAACCCTTGATTCACTGCAAGGCCAATTCCTGATCCACTCACTCAAGCCCTCAGCAGCCTCGCGCAGACAGAACAGAAAAGAAAGATGACACGCGCCAACGAACCGATCACCCATTTATACAGATATACAGTGGTGGGAAACCAACAGCGGGAAAGTATAGTGGGCGGCAACTCTATCGCCCAATCACAGATAATAGTAGGTGCAGGAGTAGGCCATTTGGCCCATCAAGCCAGCACCGTCAATGTGATCATGGCTGATCATCCCCAATCAGTACCCTGTTCCTGCCTTCTCCCCCTATCCCCTGACTCGGCTATTTTTAAGAGCTCTATCTAGCTCTCTCTTGAAAGCATCCAGAAAACCTACCTGCACCACCCCGATAGAGAAGGTCCAGGACAGAAAGGTCAGTGTGGGAATGGGAAGAGTAGTTAAAATCATTGGCAACTGAGAGCTCCCATAGGCGTTGGCAGACTGAGCATAAAGGGCCTGTCCCACTTACGTGTCCTTGGCACGGAAATTACGCGACCTTGTGGTTGTGTTGAGGCGCACGGGCATCGTATGGTCGCACGGGGCCGGTCCCATTTAGAAACGCGGAGCGGTATGTAGTTGTGTACGACATCGCGTGGGGCTCCAAAATTTTTGTAGTGAACAAAATCTTTGGGCGCCAATGGCTTGTCGTGGAACTGACGTCCAAAGTGGGACGGGCCCAAGACCCTGGCATAACACAACGTCTCACCTTCAACAGCAGCAGAAGCAGGCAAACAATCGCCGAGCTCGGCCTGTGGCTCACGGCCGTTGTGGTCCGGATCCGCCCCAACTTCTACTCCCAGAGCGGGGCCAAGAAAATTGGAGATAGACACAAAATGCAGGAGTAACTCAGCGGGACCGGCAGCATCTCTGGAGAGAAGCAATGGGTGACATTTCGGGTCAAGACCCTTCTTTTCAGACTGAAGAAGAGTCTCGACACGAAACATCACCAATTGCTTCTCTCCAGAGATGCTGCTGGTCCCGCAGAGTTACTCCAGCTTTGTGTCCATCTTCAAATGATGTCATGTGCTCCAGACAGCTGTGCGTACGCATGTAATCACGCCAGACCTTTGCGGGACCATCGCGGCTCAACGCGACCACGAGGTCACGTAATTTGCGTGCGAAGGACATGTAAGTGGGACAGGCCCTTAAGTATTCAGTGAGCCAGTCACCGAGTCTAGGTTTGTTCTTGCCAATGTACAGGAGCCCATAACAGGAACATTGGATACAGAGGATGTGGTTAGAGGAGGTACATGTGAACCTTTGTTTCACCTGAAAGGACGGTCAGGGTCCCTGAATGGAGTCAAGGGTGGAGGTACAAGGACAGGTGTTGCATCTCCTGCGGTTGCAGGTGAAAGTAACTGGGGATGCTGTGGTTTGGGTAAGAAGGGATGAGTGACCAAGGAGTCATGGAGGGAGGCGAAATGGGGTGGAGATGGGAAGATGTGATTAGTGGTGGGATCCAAGCCTTTATGCTTCCTTCACTGGTTCTTTTTTGTTTATACTCTGCAGATGCGTCTAATTATTGTGTTGTATTATCATTCTCATGGACATCGACACTGAGGTTTGCTAAGAATGAAGTAAAACTGCCATGTCAATCTAGCGTTGAGGATGATTGCTGCCTGGCATTCATGATACAAGTTATGTCAAAACCTAAATTCCTATTTGTGCTTTTGCACCAATGAGATAGAAAATCATGCCATACTAGCTACTTCACTGCTCTTTAATCCAATGCTTGTGTTAATGCCCATGACTCCCAAGTGTAAAACTCTCTTCCTATATGTTTAAACTTGATATTGACATATAGTGCAGTGTGTAGATACCAAGGTGAACTGAACAGACAGGGTGAAAAAAATAAAAAATATTGTTTTAAGGCATGTTTTTTTTCTTACCATAAGAGGATAATTGTATGTACATTTTTTTGTTGCTAACCTATTCACTGAGACGATATATGTTGTATTGTGTTAGGCATGCTTTGTAAATGATTTACAGCACAGGCCATGTAACAAAACTATAATGGTCTTTGTATAATCCATAAAAATCAGAATGTAATTGGAAAAACTCAGCTAAGATTTTTAACAGATAGATTTACGATTAAATGGTAACATTGCAGAAACTATTGCCTCAACCTATATTACTGCACTATATAGGAGCAGATGATGTTCCTTCTGGGATTCATCATAGCATATAGCTGCAAAATAATATTCCACCCTTACCATCCTTAAGGATTCAACAAGACAAGATCAATAAGGTAGCCCCAAATTGTCAAGAATGCTGTCACAAAATTGTACAAAAAATAGAATGTTTTTGCAGTGCATCTTAAGCGAATATTACTATGTGCCTATTTTTGTTTATAACAATCAAATAATGCAGTTCAGAAATGATTAAATGTTTTTGTGTTATATTAGTTAGATAAATTAGTGCATAGAGAAATAATATAATTGTAAAGATGATTTGGCCATGAAAATATTTACCCGAGTAAACATCTATTGCACAGACTTATGTTTAAGGTTTCACGTGAGTTGAAAATCAACGAGTGGGGTGGTTTATGCTTATTTACCCAAAATTGGAAACACTATCTCAGAAGATATGACATTTATACCATGCCTTGTAGTAAATATTTTTAGTACTCTCTGCCTTGAACACAATACCACCTTTTTCATTTGCCTCCTACCACTTGCAATTTGCTACAGACCAACCTCACTGCCCAACACCATTATTTTCCAACTATGGACATGGATTCTCAACAATGAGGTCTTATGGATTGACAAGCATGTTTTTGGAAGGTCCTTCGTTTAGTGATCATTTACAGACTCTGGTATTCTGCCCACATTCTAACTCGGCAAATACAGTAGCGCGTTGCAGAATCTGCCCCCTTTGATTTTTATTAAATTGAAATATGAAAAAAAATGTACAATGGGATTTTTTGCATAGCAATTCAGAAACAAATAGCTTGCAAATTATATTACTTATTTTTTACAATATCAATATCAGCACAAATTACTCTCAAAACATTCATTCAGACTGGAGATAAATCGGAGACTTAACCTAATATAAGACTGATGGGTGTTTGTCACATAATGGCTCGATTACAAGATATCATAATTCAAGGGGTGTTTTCTGCACCTTACACACAATACATTTAATGAAACACTCAAAGGTTAAAAACAATATTGTTGATGTGGTGGACAAATTGAATTGAATACAAGGAATTTGCCTTGATGCTTTGCTCACAAGTAACAACACAATATACAGTAAACAATCAAAAATAAAACATTATAATTTAAACATGTTGGTTGGTGTGGGCAAGTTGGGCCGAAGGGCCTGTTTCCACACTATCACTCTATGAATCTATGTCAAGTGTCAAGAGTCAATTTAATTGTCATTTGGACCCCTAGAGGTCCAAACGAAATGCCGTTTCTGCAGCCATACATTACACACAAATAGACCCCAGACACAACATAATTACATTTTACATAAACATCCATCACATAGCTGTGATGGAAGGCCAAAAAAACTTATCTCTCCACTGCACTCTCCCCCCCCCCCCGATGTCAGAGTCAAAGTCAAAGCCCCCGGCTGGCGATGGCGATTGTCCCGCGGCCATTGAAGCCACGCCGGGTGGTGCGAGGTCGCACACCGGGTCTTGGTGTTGGAGCCCCCGGCGTGCGCTTGCAAAGTCCCGCAGCCATTCCAGCCGCGCGGGGCAGTGGTGTCAGGCCCCGCTCCAGGAGCTCTTCAACCCCGCAACACGGGCGGGAGAATTCGCCGTTGCAGGAGCCCTGAAAAGCGGTCTCCCTCCAGGGATCCGCGGGCTCCCGGTGCCGCCGTCCGCAGACCCGCAGTAGCAGCCTCCGACTCAGCAGCAGCAGCGGCATCGGCAGCAGCAGCAGCAGCAGCAGCAGCGGCAGCAGCAGCAGCAGCGCTCCTCCACCGCTCCACCCGCTCCGGTCTCGGCCAGCTCCGCGACGGCAACGGTGAGTCGGCACCAGAGTCCCCGGCTTCTTCCCATTGGAGGCCGCTCCTCGTTGCGGCCCCAACGACAACTGAGACCCGACGAGAAAAGGTCGGGTCTCCAGTGCAGGGAGAGATTCAAAAGTTTCCCCCCCCCCCCCTCCCACCCCACCCCCATCCCCCCACACACACACCCCAACATAAAATAACAAAAACTACATTAAAACACAGACAAAAAAATAATAAAACGCGGACAGGCTGCAGAGGCCGCTGCTGACCAGAGTCGCGCCGCCTACCAATGTGAACAATAAAATAAAATACCAGAATTAAATGTAATAGTTATTTTGTATTCGCAACATTGTCAAGAGCAAGTACAATCCTGAACTGATGCTACAAAACTCAAAGCACATACTCAGAGCCGTTAACTTGAAAGGCCGTTGTTAACCTCTTTTCTGAACCTATCAAAATTCTCAGCCTTAACATCAGTATTTGTCTGGCAAAACAACAACTCATTTGTAAAGCCCAGCTTGACAGAACTAACCACAGGATCAACAAATAGCATGGTGAAAACTATGCTGTTGATCTTTCTGATCCTTCTCAAAGAAATATCAGCATCAACATAAATATAATTTTGGTCATGACAGGACAGTCATGAAATTAAATTCAACTCGTTATTTTCATATCTAAAAATACTTAAACTGTGTGAGGTGCATAAAAATATATCTAACGACAGAAATGTTATGTTAATGGATGAAAATATTTAATTAATCACATCCATGATTTGGAAGTCATGTTCTAAGATCCTGGAGATGTATGTATCTTTTGTCGACTTGGCTTGAGAAGGTAAGTTATTTCACATATTTTTCTATTCATCATGAATAGACATCAAATAATATTGAACATTTGTAGGTTAGTAGATTAACCAAATTTTTCAAAAAGCTGTTTAGCTTTCTTTAGATCCTACTTTTTAAAATATTATTATCAAATAATTTCAGAAATGGGTAAGCTCCATATAGAAAGCTACTTTCATAGTCTGCATGTACTCATTGAAAAACAACTAAATGCATTGTACATTGTTTTTTTTTTCCTCATGATTCAGCTTTTGAAGCTTTTACTTTATTTAACAGTTCAAATCAAAATGTTATCTCTTTCCACAGATGATGTCTAACTTACTGAGTATTTCCAGCATTTTTTGGGGCTTTTATTTCACATTTCCATCATCTGTTTTTTCTTTATTTCCACAAATGTCATTAATTCTTACAGCATATCATTGCAGTTCACATGATTGCTCAGAGTTAATAATTATTTTTGGAATAGTGCATGTAATATTACTTATCAGTCCATTAATGTTCTCTTCTTGATTTTGGGGCATAACATTGATCACTTATTTATTTTTTACTGCAGTTTTAAAACTAGTTTTGTGTGCTAGGACATGCTACTAATTTATAACAGGAACCCCACCATTCCTGCAGCCATCCCCTCCCTCCAGAGCACTACCCTTCAATTATATAAGGCAAACATCCCACTTGAATCACCAAGCAAGGCTAACCGAATGCAAGAAAGCAAAATACACAAGCCTACACCTTGAATGTTAGGTTTGACCTTGTGCTGCGTGACATTTTGATGGAAGCCAAAAGTCACATAAAATAATGAGATTCTTGCAAGGCTGATAATCAGCAGGACAAACAGGAGACAAGTTACCCTTGAGACAATATTATCATGTGGAGTACACAAGAAACATCAGATCCACTGTAAAAATCAATGCTGAAATCTCATAGGGTTTTTCAGCACACTTAAATTCTGACCAGCATCTGGCATGAGAGCAAGCATTCTAAATGTAAGGAAAAGATTAACTTTATTGTTAGCAGTAATCCCACATTGTGGTAATATTTCAATACCTTTGGATCAGATAAATGTCATCACTGCATGGGAGATTTTATTCACTATCTAACTGTACCCAAAATCCCATACACCCCATTGTAATCTTCATGAAGGAACTTCTATGAATTACACAATACAGAGAAGAATAAAATTAATTGAAGGAGATATAAGTAGCTGTCTCAGTTATCTTTAGTTGGCCAGAATTCTTCTGAGTGAAGTAATACTAGTCAAGGCCGACTGGGCAGCACAAACTAGAAAATCTTTAAGCACAAATGCTATAAACAAAATAACATCATTAAAAGTTCCACAAATAATGTAACATAAGACATCACAAGAAAATACGGAGGATTATACAATATAATATATACAAAATATCTGGACTATTATGATCTCTGAATGCCAACAACCTTGTACATCTTTAACTCTTAGTTGTCTCAGTAACTTTCGAATCATGCAGTCATACAGAATGGGAACAGGCCCTTCAGCACAACTAGTTCATGCCAATTAAAATCCCCATCTAAGCTAGTCCTATTTGCCCGCATTAGGCCCATATCTCTTTAAACCTTTCTAATCCAAGTACTTGTATAACTGTCTTTTAAATGCTGTCCACCTCAAATGCCTTCTCTGGCAGCTGATTCCATAAACCTACCACACTGCAAGTGAAAAAGGTGCCCCCGAGGTTCCAATGAAATCTTCCCCCACTCACCTTAAACCTATGTCCTCTGGTTCTTGAATTCCATCCTTGGCAAAAGTATGTGCATTCACCCTTGATTTTATACACCTCTATAAGATCACCCCTTAGCCTCCTGCATTCCAAGGAATAAAGACCTAGCTTGCCCAATCACTCCTTATATGTCAAGTCCACATGTCCTGACAACACCCTTGTAACTCTTCTCTGTGCTCTTTCCAGATTAATGACATTCTTCCTAGAGCAGGGTGTCCAAAATTGAACACAATTCTCCAAATTTGGCCTCACCAATGTCTGGTATAACTGTAACATCATATCCATATTTCTGTACTCAGTGTCCAGACGGATAAATGAATGAATGAATAAGTTGATTGGCCAAGTATGTACAATTACAAGGAATTTGCCTTGGTGCTCCGCTCACAAGTAACAAAACGACATACAGTAAACAATTTAGTATAAAACATAAAACATTAAAGGATTAAGAATAAAACATTACAGTTTTGTATAAATAATGATCTCCGAATGCCAACAACCTTGCACATCTTTAACTCTTAGGAGTCTCTGTAACTTTAGAATCATAGAGTCATACAGTACGGATTTAGGCGCTTCAGCCCAACTTGTTCATGCCGATTAAAATCCCCATCCAAGCTATTATGAAAGCCAATGTACGTAAAGCTTTCTTTACCACTCTGTCTACGTGTGATGCCACTTTCATGGAGCAATGTCAAAGGACAAAGACATTTATTGTCACATACACCAATTGGTGTAGTGAAATTTGAGTTACCATGCAGCACACAAATAAGATAAACACAACACTATATCATCACAACACTTAACATAGAACATAAAAACATCCCCCCACAGCGGAGTCAACATTTCCCATTGTGAGGGAAGGCAACAAAGTCCAGCCATCTTCAACTTCCTTCCGTTCACCCGTGGTCGGGGCCTATCGTGGCCTCCACAGTCACCGCAACGGTGGCCTGATGTTTCAGGCCCTCTTGCCGGGATGATGGAGTTCCAGCATTGGAATGGAAGAACACACTCAGTGGCTTGGAGTTTCCAAATCAGCCGCTTCCTACCGGAGCCCTCTGCTCCCGAAGTCCACAGGCCGAGCTGGGTGGAGCTCCAATGCTGGCGACCTCAGCGAAAGATCCCAGGCTCCACGATGTTAAAGTCAGAGGGTGCGAAGATGCGGCTCGGAGGAAAGTTGCATCTTCGACCAGGTAGTGACTGAGAAAAACAGTTTCCCCCTTTCCCCCCTCTCCCCCTCCCCCCCTCCCCTCACATAAAAAATACTAAAAGACCTCCAAAACAAAACTTTTAAACAGACTAAAAATAAGAAAATGGATGAAAGGATGAACAGGCGCTGGCGAGGCTAGATGGTCACACTAGATGGCGCCACCACTCGGCCTCATACTCCTCGACAACACTCCCATTGCCCTACCATTCACTGTGAAGGTCCTGCTTTGATTTGACTTAACTAAGATCCTGGTGTAATTTTTAAAGAACCATCTCACTATCTACAATATTACCTACCTTCATATGGCTCTCAGATGACTGGAGACTGTTGAAAATTGCCACAGGTACCTTGTGTCTCAGAATGAACTGTAAAGAGTCTGCCTTGCAGCAGGGAATAGATTCCAGAATAAACAATGACAACCTTGACCTCAGGTTGAAGAGGCGGAGAGAGGGTTGCACCTCAAACAAAAACTCTGGGTGAAGAGTATGCCGTGATAATCCCAAGAATGTCATCATAGACAGAGTGCAAAAAATGTGGTCAAGGCTTTGGTTGCTCCATTACAGGAAGGATGTGGATGCTTTGGAGAGTGTGCAGAAGAGGTTCACCAACAATCTGCCTTGACTAATAACTATGAGGAGAGGTTGGACAAACATGGATTGTTTTCTCTGAAGCATTGGAGACTGAAGGGAAACCCCTTTCTCCTTCCATCTACCCATAACCTTTGATACCTTACTAATCAAGAACTTATTAATCTCTTCTTTAAAAATACCCAATGACTTGGCCTCCATCATTTCTTTTATTTTTTAGTCCTCATGAGATAAATGCTAACATTTCATTTGCCTTCCTTCCCACAAATTCAACCTGCATATTAACCTTTTGGGAAACCTGCACCAAGTCCCTTTGCACCTCTGATTTCTGAAACATCTTCCATTTATCTATGCATTTATTTCGTCTATCAAAGTGCATGACTGCACACTTTGCCACCTTGTATTACATTTGTCACTCCTCTGCCCGCACTTCCAACCTGTCCAAGTCCTCCTGCAGAAACCCTCCTGTAATTCCGATAATCATCTTCGCTATCTAGGGTATCATCAACTTTAGTGTCTTCTGTAAAATGACTAATGATGTCCTTTACATTCTCATCCAAATTATTGATATAAACTACAAATAGCAGTGGGCTCAGCAGCGATCCAGTGGCGCACACGAGTTATAGGCCTCCAGTCTGGAAACCAACCTTCCACCAAAACCCTCTCCCTTGCATGAAGGCCAATCTCTATCCAGTCGACAAGTTCTATCTGGATCCTATGCAATCTAACCTTCCGGAGTAGCCTACCATACGCAACCTAATCAAATACCTTGCTGATGTCCATATAGAAAATGTCTACATTTAACTTCATCAACCTCTTTGGTTACTTCTTTTAAAAAATAGGAAGACAAAATCTCACATGTACAAAACCATGCTGACTATCCCTACTAATCCCCTGTCTATCCATCTGCTATATATCCTATCACTCAGAATCCTCTCCAGTAGCTTGCCCAGCACAGATGTTAGACTCACTGGTCTATAATTCCCTTGCTTGCAGGCCTTCTTAAAGAGAAGCACAACAGTTTGCTGACACCTCACCCATGCCTAATGATGATTCATATTTCACTGCTAGGGCACCTGGAATTTCTACCAGGTCCCCTGATATATTTAATTTAGTTAATTTAGAGATTCAGCATGGGAACAGGCCCTTCAGCCCACTGAGTCTGCAACGACCAACGTTCACCCTTACACTAGCTCTTGTTATTCCAATTTCTCATCCTGCACTCTAGGAGCAATTTATAGAAGTGAATTAACCTACAAACCTGGAATTTGGAATGGAGAGGAAACCAGAGCACCCTGAAGTACAAATCTCACAGAAATCATGGAACATATCATTCATTGCTTAAACATGCATTAGAATCCATCCTAAATCTCTGAATGTGATTCAATTTTGGCCTTCAGTTCCTTCATGCCTCCCACAAGGCTAATCACCAACCATCACACATTTACTTTGGAGACTTTACAATTTTTACTTTGGAATCTTTTGATGCTCTTTGCTGTTCTTTCCTTAATTAAAACTTAATTTCATCCCTTGTTAAACTCAAAAATTGGAATTGCTTTGCTAGAAAGGATTGTCTATAGCTGTTGACATTATTGGATAGACTGCAAATACTGAGCTGGGAGTAAGAGGCAGTTGTTACCTCCACCTCTACCAGTATTATCAGTCACTATTCATTTTTAACACTATTATTATGATTCATGCTGTATTGTACGTTTATCTCATGTCCGTTGTAAACTCTAAATAACCCATTAAAACATATTGGGTGACACAGTGGCACAGCTAGTGGAACAGTTACCTCACAACTTAGATATCCAGTCCCAATCCAGACCTCCAGAACACATTCTCTCTGTGGCTTCATAGATTTCTTTTGGGAGCTCCTGTGTCCCCTGCTTCTAAGACATGCAGATTGCTAGGTTATTTGGCCAAGGTTAAATGCCCCCAGTATAGCCCTATATGAGTGGTACAATCTTGGAGTGGGAGGTTGATTTTAGGGAGAATGTGGGGAGAATATTAGGGTATTGGTGTAGGTTTGATCTGAATTGGTGCCTAATGTTCAACATGGGTGTGGTGGACTAAAGGGACTATTTCTGAGATGTTTGGTTCTATACAGTAGCTCAGCCTACATCTTCTCCTTCCTTCTTGGAGGATTTCTTGGAATGTATGCTGGATAGTTTTCTAAATCAACATGTAGAGGAACCAACGAGAGAGCAGGCTATTCTAGACTGGGTATTGAGTAATGAGGAAGTGTTAGTTAGCAGTCTTGTTGTGCATGGCCCCTTGGGCAACAGAGGAGGGCAAAGGGCTTAATTAGGAAAGGGAAAATAGATTATGAAAGAAAATTGGCAGGGAACATAAAAACAGACTGCAAAAGCTTTTATAGATATGTGAAGAAAAAAGCTTAGTTAAAACAAATGTGGGTCCCTTGGTCAGAAACAGGTGAATTGATCATGAGGAACAAGGACATGGCAGACCAATTGAATAACTACTTTGGGTCTGTCTTCACTAAGGAAGACATAAATAATTTGCCGGAAATAGCAGGGGACTGCGGGTCAAATGAGATGGAGGAGCTGAGTAAAATCTAGGTTAGTCGGGAAGTGGTATTATGTAAATTGAATAGATTAAAGGCCGATAAATCCCCAGGGCCAGATAGGCTGCATCCCAGAGTGCATAAGGAAGTAGCCCCAGAAATAGTGGATGCATTAGTGATAATTTTTCAAAACTCTTCAGATTCAGGAGTAGTTTCTGAGGATTGGAGGGTAGCTAATGTAACCCCACTTTTTTCTTTAAAGGGAGGGAGAGGGAAAACGGGGAATTATAGACCAGTTAGTCTAACATCGGTAGTGGGGAAAATGCTAGAGAGTTATTAAAGATGGGATAGCAGCACATTAGGAAAGTGGTGAAATCATTGGACAAAGTCAGCATGGATTTATGAAAGGTAAATCATGTCTGACGAATCTTATAGATTTTTTCGAGGATGTAACTAGTAGAGTGGATAAGGGAGAACAAGTGGATGTGTTATATCTGGACTTTCAGAAGGCTTTCGACAAGGTCCCACATAAGAGATTAGTATGCAAACTTAAAGCACACGGTATTGGGGGTTCAGTATTGATGTGGATAGAGAACTGGCTAGCAGACAGGAAGCAAAGAGTAGGAATAAACGGTTCCTTTTCAGAATGGCAGGCAGTGACTAGTGGCGTGCCACAAGACTCAGTGCTTTGACTCCAGCTATTTACAATATATATTAATGATTTGGACGAGGGAATTGAATGCAACATCTCCAAGTTTGCGGATGACACGAAGCTGGGGGGCAGTGTTATGTGTGAAGAGGATGTTAGGAGGCTACAAGGTGACTTGGATAGGTTGGGTGAGTGGGCAAATGCATGGCAGATACAGTATAATGTGGATAAATGTGAGGTTATCCACTTTGGTGGCAAGAACAGGAAAGTAAACTATTATCTGAATGGTGGCTGATTAGGAAAAGGGAAGATGCAACGAGACCTGGGTGTCATGGTACACCAGTCATTGAAAGTAGGCATGCAGGTGCAGCAGGCAGTGAAGAAAGTGAATGGAATTCATAGCAAAAGGATTTAAAAAAAAAAAATTAGAAGCAAGTACAATAATATGGTACCATAGGTACCTAGTGTATATTGGCATGTTACAATTCATGTACCGCTTCTTATTATTTTAATTTTAACAATAAAAAGGAGACAGAAAAAGAATAGAAAAGAAATAGAGGTGTGTGATATCAGAAAGTGAGAAAAGGAAATTGAGAAAAGAAAGAAAATGAAGAGAAAAGAAGCAGAGGTAGTAAGCAGAAGAATAAAGGAGAGATAGCTATTTGTTGTTCTTGACCACCATTCATCCAGTCCTGAAACAGATCTTTTCTATATTTGTGCTGCACCATATGCTTCGAAGAAGTCAACAAATGGAGACCAAATCCATTGGAATTGGTCTACTTTGTCTGTTAGGAGGAATTACATTTCATCAAGATGTAGGGTTTCCAACATGTTTGAAATCCACATTTTAAGCGTTGGTATGGATATATTTTTCCAAAATGTCAGTATTTTTTTTGCCGTTATTAAACCATAATTAAGGAATGATTTTTGAAACATATTCAATTTATTCTCGTCTTTCAGTAATCCAAATATAATCAATTCAGTGTTAGGATCAAGTTTGGACCAATAGTGAATAATCCGGTATTTAAACCATCTCTTATGGATAAAACATACAGACAATGGGAAAGATTGGGAATTAAAAAGGTAGATGACATGTATGAAATGGGAAATCTGTTATCATTTCAACAATTAAAATTAAAATTTAAACTGAATAACAACCAATATTTTAAATATCTACAGATATGTAATTTTATTAAGAAATAAATACAAAGATTTCAAAGTATAATTTTAGATCCACTGGAAGAATCAATGAATATTAAGGCGGACTTACAAAAATTAATATCATATCTATATAATAGTATTTTAAATAGAGATTTACCATCAACAGAGGCAATTAGATAAGATTGGGGTAAAATAACTAACGATAAAAATTTCGAAAGAAACATGGGAAAAGTATTTGATATACATACATAAATGTTCGATTAATGCTAGACACAATTTAATTCAATTTAAAATACTACATAGATTATATTATTCAAAAAATAGACTGAATAAATTCTACCCAAATATCTCTCCCATCTGTGATAAATGTCTTTCTCAAAATGCCAATATTACACATTCTTTTGTTTCTGGCACAAAACTTCATAAATTTTGGTGTGATATTTTTGATATATTCACAAATCTATTTAAGATAAAATGGAACCTAATACTGAAAAGATTATATTTGGAGTACTTGGAGACGGGAACAAATTAAACATATCCCAAAATTCATTCTTTAATTATGGGTTAATAACAGCAAAAAAACATACTTACATTTTGGAAAAATGCTACTATACCAACGCTTAAAATGTGGATTACTAATATTTTGGACTCAGCGCACCTGGAAGAAATGAGACTCCTCCTAATAGATAAACAAGACCAATTCTTAACAAATTGGTCTCCATTTATTGATTTCTTGGATTCATGTGGTGCAATGGTATCGTAAAAATTAAAGGTTTCAGGTATGGGTGAAAGATGATCAACAATATAAAAACTCATCTCCTTGCGGCTATTTGATAATCTCCCTCCTGCTCTCTCTTCTTGCTTATTTCTTTTCCTCACTATCTCTTTTTCCCCCCTTTTTATTTACACACAGTACACTTTCCTCTAATCCTTACTATCTCTTTCTTTCTTATTTCTCTCTTTAATTTTTTTTTTAATGTAGTTGTACAGAGAATGTATTATGTTAACATATTTTTGGCACCTGTAAAAAGGTACCACTGTATTGTACTTACTTCTCAATAAAATTCAAAAAAGAAAAGGATCAAGTTTTATCTTAAGTAATTTTGTGAAATTTCAAAGATTTTGCTCCATAATTTGTGTAATTTTATACAAGAAACAAAAGAGTGTGTAATAGTGGCATTCTGAGATAAACATTTATCACAAATGGGGGAAGTATTTGGGTAGAATTTGTGCAATCTAGTTTTCGAATAATAAATCTGTGTAGAATTTTAAATTGAATTAAATTATGTCTTGCATTAATTAATATTTATGTATATATATCAAGTGTTTTTCCCAAGTTTCTTTCGGGATTTTTATCAGTAGTTCTCGTTCCCATTCTTCTCCAAGTGCCTCTGTCTGTGGTAATTCTATATTTAAGATAAATATGATATTAATTTCCTTGATTCAGCCTTATTGTTCATTGCTTCTTCAAATGAGTCTAGAGTTAAAGTTTGGTATCCTTGTATATATTTTTTCAGGAAGTCACGGATCTGAACATATTTAAAATATTGGTTATTTATCAGCTTGTAACTTGATTGTAATTGTTGAAATGACAGCAAGTTTCCCATTTCGTACATATCACCGATCCGTTTAATTCCTAGTTTTTCCCATTGGTTATATGTTTTATCCGAGAAAGATGGTTTAAATGCTGGATTAATAACTAATTCAAGATTCAATTTAATTGTCATTTGGACCCCTTGAGGTCCAAACGAAATGCCGTTTCTGCAGCCATACATTACAAACAAATAGACCCAAGACACAACATAATTTACATAAACATCCATCACATCGCTGTGATGGAAGGCCAAAAAAACTTATCTCTCCACTGCACTCTCCCCCCACCCCGATGTCATAGTCAAAGTCAAAGCCCCCGGCTGGCGATGGCGATTGTCCCGCGGCCATTAAAGCCACGCCGGGTGGTGCGAGGTCGCACACCGGGTCTTGGTGTTAGAGTCCCCGGCGTGCGCTCGCAGAGTCCCACGGCCATTCCAAGCCGCGCGGGGCGGTGATGTCAGGCCCCGCTCCAGGAGCTCTTCAACCCCGCAACTCGGGCGGGAGAAGTCGTCGTTGCAGGAGCCCTGAAAAGCGGTCTCCCTCCAGGAACCGGCGGGCTCCCGGTGCCTCCGTCCGCCAGACCCGCAGTTGCAGCCTCCGAATCTCTGGAGGTCGGGCCGCAGCAGCAGCAGCGCTCCACCACCGCTCCACCCGCTCCGGACTCGGCCAGCTCCGCGACGGTGAGGTGAGTCGTCGGCACCAGAGTCCCCGGTCTTCTCCTGTTGGAGGCTGCTCCTCATTGCAGCCCCAACGACAACAGAGACCCGACAGAAAAGGTCGGGTCTCCCGTGCAGGGAGAGATTTAAAAGTTGTCCCCCCCCTCCCACGCCACCCCCACCCCCCTACACACACACCCCAACAAAAAATAACAAAAACTACATAGAAACATAGACAAAAAATAATAAAAACGCGGACGGGCTGCAGAGGCCGCTGCTGACGAGAGTCGCGCCGCCTACCGGAGTCGAGAGTCGCTCCGCCTACCGCCTACCGAATGGGGTTAAAAGTGATAGATTTCTTAATTTTAAAGTTAATTTTATTTGTTTCCAAATTCGTATTGTATTATGGATGATTGGGTTCTTCTTGTATATTGTGTTGTTCATTTTTATCGGGGAGAAGAAGATTGCTCCTACTTTCTCCATTTTTATCCATTCTGGTTGTTGGACAGAATTGTCCAACCAATAGATTATATTTCTCATATGCACTGCCCAGTAGTAGTACAAAAAGTTCGGGAGTGAAAGTCCCCCAGTATCTTTGGGCTAATACAAATGTTATCTTTGGATTCTATGTGATTTATAGTCCCAAATGAAAATTGCAATATTAGGGTCTAGCTTTTTAAAGAGTTTTTTTGGTATGTATAAAGGTATTGATTGGAATAGGTATAATATTTGTGGTAAAAAAATCATTTTTATAGCGTTTATTCTGCCTATTAAGGACAACGGCAATGTTTTCCAGAATTTAATCTGTGCATTCAATTTAGTTAATAACAGCATGAAATTAGCATTAAATAATGATTTATATTTTCTAATAATTTGGATACCCAAGTATTTACATTTTTCTGTTGCTATTTTAAAGGGAAATTTTAATAAATGTGTCGATTCTTGAGGTTTTAACGTCATAATTTCACTTTTTCTATATTATATAGTTTATTCTATAACCTGAAAAAGATCGGAATTCCTCTATTAAGTATAATAAATTTGGTAAACTAGTTTGCGATTTTGTGATGTATAAAAGTATATTGTCTGCGTAGAGTGAGATTTTATTATTTGAATCTTTAGTATTGTATCCCCCAATATTCGGATGAGTTCTTATACTTTCTGCTAAGGGCTCTATCACAAGGGCAAATAACAGGGGTGATAGTGCACATCCCTGTCTATTGCCCCTTGATAGTTGGAATTTTGAAGATAACATATTATTGGTTAGTATTCTTGCCGTCGGTTTGTCATATAATAATTTTACCCATAGAATGAAATGTTAAATTTTGCAGTACTTTATACAAATAGTACCATTCTACTTGATCAAATGCTTTCTCTGCGTCCAGAGAACCAATTGATACTTCTTCTTCTATTTTGTGTGAATACATTATATTAAACAAGCGTGTCAGATTATTAAATGAGAATGAGAATAGCAAAAGGATTTGAGTATAGGAGCAGGGAGGTTCTACTGCAGTTGTACAGGGTCTTGGTGAGACCACACCTGGAGTATTGCGTACAGTTTTGGTCTCCTAATCTGAGGAAATACATTCTTGCCATCGATGGAGTACAGAGAAGGTTCACCAGACTGATTCCTGGGATGGCAGGACTTTCATATGAAGAAAGAATGGATAGACTCGGCTTGTACTCGCTAGAATTTAGAAGATTGAGGGGGGATCTCATAGAAACTTACAAAATTCTTAAGGAGTTGAACAGGCTAGATGCAGGAAGTTTGTTCCCGATGTTGGGGAAGTCCAGAACAAGGGGTCACAGTTTGAGGATAAGAGGGAAGTTATTTTAGGACCGAGATGAGAACATTTATTTTTCACACAGAGTGGTGAATCTGTGGAATTCTCTGCCACAGAGGGTGGTTGAGGCCACTTAATTGGCTATATTTAAGAAGCAGTTAGATGTGGCCCTTGTGGCTAAAGGTATCAGGGGTGTGGAGAGAAGGCAGGTACAGGATACTGAGTTGGATGATCAGCCATGATTATATTGAATGGCGGTGCAGGCTCGAAGGGCCGAATGGCCTACTCCTGCACCTATTTTCTATGTTTCTATGTTACCAACCCTAAGGAATAACATGCATTTTCCACCTTTTCTTTGTGGTCATGGATCAGAAAGTTTAGGATCCATTGGCAGAGGGATTGTGAAGTGCTGATGTATAATGGCTGACTCCTTGCTCCAGGAGTTTGGAGGTGAGATTTCCTCAGTTGCCAATCAGTTGAGTATTTGAATACCATGGGTACCCTGGTACATGGTGTTTTCATGAATAATACACAGCAAAATGTCTGACGATATAAATCAATAGATTTGCGAGCTGAGTTGATAACAGTCTATGTCTGATTTTACTTCCCCAGTTGAAAATCTATTGAAATGAGATTGTATGAGCACAAAGTCATTGAATTCACAAATCTAACTGTCTGGTTATCAAACCATCCATAAAAATGGCCACAAAAGAGGTATAATCACTTGGCAACATTTGTTACATCATTTTATGGCCATGTTTGAAATGTCAAACACCTATTGGAAGAAGAGTCACTCTGGAATATTGTATTATTGCGATGGATAAACACATATTTAGAGGGTAGGTGCATAATTTCCATATTGCACCTACCCTCTTCTTTATGAATAGAAAGAAGCAATGTTGACCATCAAGTCCATATCAGCTCATAAAGCAATCCCATTCCACGGTAATTCTCATGGTAACCTATTCATCCCACTGTCCTAATAATTTCCCCCAGATTCCACTATTTACACACAATGGACAATATTTACATTCGTCAATTAGCTGACTAACCCGCATATTTTCAGATATTTTCACCCGGGTTCAATGCTGTCCGTACGGAGTTTCCACGTTCTCCCTGTGACGTGTGGGTTTTCTCCAGGTGCTCCGTTTCCCTCCCACAGTCCAAAGACGGCAGGTTTGTAGGTTAATTGCCTTCTGTAAATTGTCTCTAGTCTGCAGGATAGAACTAATGTATCATTGATTGCTGGTCAGCATGGACCCGGTAAGCCGAAGGGCTTGTTTCCACATTGTATCTCTAAAGCTAAAACTAAATGGGATGAAACTAGAGTATTCAGAGGAAACTCGCACATTCACTTCGAAAATGTGCAAACTCCACACAGTCAATACCTGAGATCAGATATGAACCCTGGTTTCTGGAGCTGTGAGGCAACAGTTGGAATCGCTGTGCTTCTCTTTGAATCAAGTTTATTCTTCAGCTGAATCAAATGCTTGGAATATATAAATTGCCAGCTACCCCACAGCTTTAAATCAACCAGCAAATGCTCTTAAGTATCATCAGTAAATACAAATTTGCCAATAATTGAGTTGGTTCAGTGCCGGATTTTGACTTGGATGTTTTGCCAAACTCTGGGATTTGTGAACCTAAGCTGATTAAACAATCAGCCGTGACAGTTTAATGAAAGATTTATTTTTGAATGGTTTTACTCACACATAACATTAGTGAATGGTGTAAAATGGTAAAGGATTCTTTTTTGAAGAGTTTCATAAACTTTACAGGTGAGTTTCTACTCAGAAATACAACTTACCTATGAAGTCATTATTCTATTTCTAAACCCCTTTCATTATTCAGTGGTTATAAAAAGCACCCAGCTAGCAACAGCAGAATAACTTTAGCAGATATACTGAATTTTCCATTAACTACTGTTTTCCAGAAATTGAATTATTGAAGATCTTCAATAATGGTTGCTTATAATTTTACCCATTGCAATCAAGTCTAGTTAAATGTTGGCAATGATGAGCCAACCTGTTTGGCTATTGCCAGCCTCTCTGCTTCTGATCCAATCTCCAGCACAGCTGCTTGCTCAGGCTGAACTCACCGGTGTATAGACACCATATGTTGTATATGAACTCCAGTACATCGGAGCAGTATGCACAACCATCGCAAAAATTGTTATTTTCTACTTACAGTATAATTTCCACATCTTCCATCACTATGCTGTTCCTGTTGCTAAAATGTTCATCCACACCTTATAATTTTTAGGTGTAACATTTAAGATGACATCCTCTTGCTTCCCACAATCACTCAATTCAATGGAAGACTTTGACATTCATTGGAGATATAATGCTTTCACCCATGGATCAAATGCTCATTATGGGCTCCACCTGTTTGAAATACGCCTGCTGATGGGAGAGGGGGGAGACTGCAAAATAGCAAAATGTATAATACAATCACCGCATTTTCCTCCTATTCTTTATTCCAAAAATGCATCTGAAATGAATTCTTAACATATTTTGAATTATTACTGTAGGGTGGATTCTAGCAAGGTCATTCAGTGCAGTGTGGATCGTCAGCTTCTCTGCACAGGACAGCCAGTGTTCTTTGAAGTGTGCACTGATATTAGTAATGAATTTCCAGAAGAACTGACAAATTTGCTCTCCCTAATGTATTATGTAAACATCTTACATAAAACTGCAGAGGATGCTTCATATTAAATTCTCCTATCAATTCCTTCAGCTCCTCACAAAAATAATAAATAGAATTAAAAGTGATATTCCTACATCCAATGACAGTTAATACCTGTTTTAAGATAGATAGGTTTGTGACAGGATGAACTTCTTAATTTAAAAGAGAAAATAATTTCAAATGAGTCTCTCAGAAGCAAGTGGCATTATGTAAAAACAGAACAGACACTAAAAAGGATTTCAATGGCTAAAAATGACAAGTCTAAAAATATTTGGTAAATCTTGGCAAAAAGTTGAAGTAGTGACACAAATCACCTTGAAGACTGAGCAATTCTTCAACACTGAGAATAATGATATTTGCACCTTCTAGTCCCATACGCTCATGTCAAATTTCTATTCATGAAAATAAGATTCCTATTTTATAAGATGTAAACATGCTCTCTGGATATCAAAAATGTCTACTCTGAGACCATTGCATTAGTTCAGGAATGCCTGGGATGTTGGTGCAGTGTGAGTTAGGACAAGAAGTGAAACTGTTTACTAGACTATTGAACACTATGAGGATGAATAAGCAGCTGAAAACTGCATGTTCCCTCAGGAGCATTGCTAACAAATTCTTCAAAGAGTTTCTCATTGTAAATCCATTGTGCTTTCAATTAGAGGATAGAAACTAAGATACCCTTAAGATCTGTCACGTGAACTTCCCTTACTCTGAATTGGAGCCATTGGGGAAATATTTCTCCTAACATTTGTGATTGACAAGAGATTCAAATTCATTTAAACCTCGACACTCAGCCTGTCTATTTTTAGGAGAATTGGTTCCTAATGTGTCTGATCAGTTTTTTGGTGAATTAATGTGAAATTGTTCTGTTGAATTCTTTGATGGATAGAGGCCTCTTTTAACAAATAAAATAGCAGTTCTGAAATAATAAAGGACAATGAAAATAACGCAAAAGGTTGTTTAGAAGGCTAGTAATTGCATTGAAATGATCAGTGGCAACAATTTAAAAAAGTGACTACACAGTTGCAAACCATAAAATAGATTGCATTAATGGGCAAATCTTAAAAATCCCTCACAGAAAGAAACATAAGAATTATTTCAGCCAGAATTATAACGCTTTCCAATATATTGTTAAAATTAATTAAGATACAATTTTCACCAGTCTGCTATTTATTCACCTTCGTCTATTCTATAAACTACATGTGTCCTGATTCTTTGAGCCATATCTTGTGACAGAAAAATAAATCTTCCAGTGCATTTTATACTGAGAAAGGAACACATGAGCATGGTGGATATAAAATGAGCTAAAGGTAACATTGAGATGGAATCCTCTATTTAATTAGAATATTTATGGCAAGTGGTAGTTTCTTTTTTTTAGAATTATTGCTTTTTGGCAAACACTATCTTACTCTTCCAGTAATTAGGCTGTTTTTTAACGTAACTAATTTGAAGCCACATTTCACATTAGTCCCGTATGATAAATTACAGGCCAATCCATGACTCAAAGGATTTTAACTGCAATTTATATCCAACGCTGATGAGAAACTGAGTTCCAACCAGTCTCAGAATGCGTTCAATTTCTTTCCCAGTAAGTTTGTCACCACTGAAAGTGTGAGCATGTCTCCCCTTTTTTTCTTATTGTTAATTAGCTTGCAAATGAACTGTACTGGATTTCACCAGCCACTGCAATATTTGTTTTCTTGGGTTCTCTCTAATTTCTTCATTATTTATAAAATTCTATTGTTCCTACATTCATCCTAATTTGACAGAATCTGCAAATATCACCTGCAATGCAAGAGATGCAGAGGAAAAAAAAGATTGGAGGAATGTGGGTCAAGCACAAATAAATAGAACTACCTTACATAGGCATCTTGGTAAGCATTGATGAGTTGGGCCGAAGGGCCTGGTTAGATGCTGCATGACTATGACATAGGTGAATGAATGATGTCAAACAAGTTACTGGAGAAATTTAAAAACATCCTAATCATGGTACGCTATACATTAAAAGCCACAATCAAAAATAAATAGCAAGGTTTAAGTCTCTGAATATGCCACTGTATTCAACTAGTGCCACTGATTGCACCTTGAATCTTTTCATTAGTTTATACAATCAGACCCTTCCATTGTATTTTATCTTGTAAAGATATAAAATGGACTTCAGATAGAGAACTTAAAGTAAATATCTTGACAGTGATAGATGGGTGTAGTGATAGGAGAAGCCTAGATTTCCATGGGTAGATATGTTTATTAGGATGAGTGGCCTCCTAATCTGTTCTCAACAATGTGGTGGAATCCAGGATATTACTTTTCTTTCACTGAAAGGCTCGTATCTCAATATGGAACTTTAATTCCAAGCCTCATATCGAGGCTGAACATAGATTATCTGCACTACATGATGATATAGTGAACCTTCTTTGGTGTTATCATTACCAATGAGTAATAATGATTTGTCGAAAAAAGGAACTGCTATCCTATACTGTAGGATTGGATAGGTGATCAAATAGTGTGGTCCTCATCTTCATTCTGGTGACTCAATTCCCACTCCTGCTCCCACTTCCACCCTCACCTTGCTTCTTCCAACCCTCCTCCCCTCACCTTCATCAACCCCATTCTGCCCCTCCCCTTCCCCCCTAAACCCCCCCCTCCCTTCCCCCTCCCTTCCCCCTCCCATTCTCACCTCCCTCGTCCCCACCCTCACCCCCACTTCCCCTCCCCCTCTACCTCACCCCTTCTCTGCAACTCCCCCTCCCACTAGGAAGAAACCATGGATAGAGGCAATTCATTAAAATGGGCAATTTTGTTTTCATTTTCCATTTGTAAAGTAAGATTAAATGCTTATAATCATTAAAAAACAACATTGATTTGAAGTGCTTGTTAATGGCCCAGGAATAAGCTAAGACGAAAGGCTACATTCTGCAATGTTACATCAGCTGATTTATTGGATATGTTTTCAAGATAATGAACATGGAAGACTGATGTGCTCTGTGGGGATATTATATATTTTAAAATTTAAATGTTCAAAAGACAATTTTTCATTGGATATCAGGAGACAGGGAGAACTTTCAAGTCATACAATGTAGCTTCCTGAGGTAAACATGAAGTGCACACATTTTCACGCACGATGAAGAGTTGACTTGCCGTGCCATGCAAGATGGCTCTTCCTTAATAACTAGCGAGCATTTGAAAGCAAAACAAATCAAAAGCTGTTGACTTTTCATTTGAATAATATGTGTGAGCAGTCAATATTAATTTAATGAAAGGTCATAGAATTATTGAGAAAAGAACGAGGAAACATTTTACTTTTGAGGCCGAAGCAAAAGATTGATTCATCTTAAAAATCTGATGGTCAGTATCTGTTGGCATAACATATTATAAAATGAAATTGAAAGAGGGATGTAGTTGTGCAGGTGCATGGTTCCTTTAATGTGGAGTCACAGGTAGATAAGGGTGAAATTTGGTACATTGGTCTTCATCAGTCAGAGTGTTGAGTACAGAAGTTGGGAGGTCATTTTGAAGTTACGTTGGTGAGATTTATAAGGATGTGGCCAGGATTCCCAGCTATAGAGAGAATTTGATTAGGCCGGGACTCTATTCCTTGGCGTGCAGGAGGATGAAGGGTGATCTTATAGATTGAGTAGATGCACAATCTCTTGCCCAGAGTAGGGGAATCGAGAACCAGGGTGCATAAGCTTAAGGTGAAGGCGAAAAGATTTAATACGACTTTGCGGGGGGCACTTTTTCACACAAAAGGTGTTGGGTGTATGGAAAGAGCTGCCAGAGGAGGTAGGTGAGACAGGGACTATCCAAAAGTTGAAGATCCTGGGGAACGGCTGCTAATGAGCAGCTGTCCGTTCAATTCACTTTTTTTTATTAGTTTTTAGTAAATTTTGTCCTATGTTTGTTGGGGAATTTGACTTTTTTATGTGGGGGGGAAGGGGGAAACTATTTTCTAGGTCCCTACCTGGTCAGTGAGGCAGCTTTTTCCCCGGGCTGCACCGTCGACCCATCCTTGCGGCCTTCCAGCGGGAGTGGTGCAGCGTTTTCCTGGCGGGGACCGCCCAGCACCTTCAGCTTCGGTGGTGGCACAGCACTGGAGTGCTATCGCGGAGCGGAGCGGGTGATACCTTGCCTGGGTCGCCGCGCTGGGTTGCCACGCTGGAACTCCAGTATGCTGAGACCGCCGTGATCAACACCGTCGAGCTGCGGGACTGTGGAGCGGCCAGCCGCGGGCTGCGGCGCCGACTTTAACATCGGGAGCCTCGGAGCACCAACCGACGCGGCCCTGCCGGCTTCGGAATGCCACGGACTCCGGTAGGGAATCGGCTGTTCCAGCCGTCCCAGCCGCTGTGAGGACTCTCCCGATGCCGGAGCAACACCACCCGGCGAGAACGACCAGGAACATCAGGCCTCCGTAAAGGCAACTGTGGAGGCCTCAATAGGCCTGACTATGGGAGAACTGGGGATGCGGACTGGACATTGTGCCTTCCCCCACAGTGGTAACCATTGTGGGGGGATGTTTTTTTGTTTGTAAATGATTATTTTATTCTATGTCCAAGATGGCTGCCGGAAGGGAGAATGTACGCTGGCGCGCTTTAGCTGCCGCTGCTCTCTCTTCATATTGTGTTTTTGATTTTTGTCTTTGGATTGAATTCTGTCTTTAATTTGTGTACTGGTGATGTCTTTACTATTTATTTCATTCCGCTTACATATTTTTACTCTATTTGCTAAATTTTGTAAGGTGTCCTTGAGACTCTTGAAAGGCGCCCATAAATAAAATGTATTATTATTATTATTATTATAACGTCATGTGATAGGAGCAAAATTAGGACATTTGGCCCATCAAGCTACTCCGTTGATCTCCCAACGGCTCAGCACTTCAACTCCCCCTCCCATTCCGAATCTGACCTTTCTGTCCTGGGCCTCCTCCATGGCCCATGGGCAGAGTGAGTCCCGCCACTAATTGGAGGAGCAGCACCTCATATTTTGCTTGGGTAGTTTACTCCCCAGTGGTATGAACATTGACTTTTCCAATTTCTGGTAATACTTGCTTTCTCCCTCCTTCCCCTCCCCAGCTCACCCACAGCCTACTGTCTCCGCCTCTTCCCTTTTTCTTCCCCCCACCCCCACATCAGTCAGAAGAAGGGTCTCAACATGAAACGTCACCTATTCCTTCGCTCCATGGATGCTGCCTCACCCGCCGAGTTTGTCCAGCATTTTTGTCTACATTCAATTATGGCTGATCTATTTTTTCCACTTAACCCCATTCTCATGCCTTCTCCCCATAACCCATGATACTTGTACTAATCAAGAATGTTGGGGTTTTGAGGGGACATAAGTCCAACAGAGAACTGCAGATTCCTCCAAATTCAGGGCAAGAAATGCCTAATGGTGGTGGTAATTTTCTGAAGTAGTCAACGTAGAACACCTAGAAACATAGAAAATAGGTGCAGGAGTAGACCATTCGGCCCTTCAAGCATTCAATATGATCATGTTGGGTCATCCAAAATCAGTACCCCGTTCCTGCTTCCCCCCCCCATATCCTAAGGTCACATCCGGTGGGCGGCGCGACTCTCGTCAGCAGCGGGGTCTGCAGTCTGTCCGCGTTTTATTATTTTCTGTCTATGTTTTTATGTAGTTTTTGTTATTTTTTGTTGGGGTGTGTGTGTGGGGGGGTGGGGGTGGGGGGGGAGGGGGTTGGTGGGAGGGGGGGGGGGGGGGGGAACTTTTTAAATCTCTCCCTGCACGGGAGACCCGACCTTTTCTTGTCGGGTTTCCGTTATCGTTGGGGCTGCAGCGAGGCGCGGCCTCCAGCAGGAAGAGACCGGGGACTCTGGTGCCGATGACTCACCGTCGCTGTCGTGGTGCTGGCCGAGTCCGGAGCGGGTGGAGCGGCGGAGGAGCGCTGCTGCTGCTGCTGCTGCTGCTGCTGCGGCCCGACCGAGAGTCGGAGGCTTCAACTGCAGGTCTGTGGACGGCGGCACCGGGAGCCCGCGGGTCCCTGGAGGGAGACCGCTTTTCAGGGCTCTCGCAACGGCGACTTCTCCCGCCCGAGTTGCGGGGTTGAAGAGCTCCTGGAGCGGGGCCTTACAGCACCGCCCCGCGCGGCTTGGAATGGCCGCGGGACTCTGCGAGCGCACGCCGGGGGCTCTAACAGCAAGACCCGGTGTGTGACCTTGCACCACCCGGCGTGGCTTTAATGGCCGTGGCACAATCGCCATCGCCAGCCGGGGGCTTTGACTTTGACTCTGACATCGGGGGGGGGGGGGGGGGGGAGAATGCAGTGGAGAGATAAGTTTATTTGGCCTTCCATCACAGCAATGTGATGGATCTTTATGTAAATTATGTTGTGTCTTGGGTCTATTTGTTTGTAATGTATGGCTGCAGAAACGGCATTTCGTTTGGACCTCAAGGGATCCAAATGACAATTAAATGTATCTTGTATCTTGTATCTTGTATCCCTTGATTCCGCTAACCGTAAGAGCTAAATCTAACTCTCTCTTGAAAGCATCCAGTGAATTGGCCTCCACTGCCTGATGTGGCAAATAACTCCCTGGGTGAAACCATTTTTCCTCATCTCAGTCCTAAATGGCCTACCCCTTATTCTTAAACTGTGACCCCTGGTTCTGGACTCCCCCAACATGGGGAACATTTTTTCCTGCATCTAGCCTGTCCAATCTCTTAAGAATTTATATGTTCCTATAAGATTACCTCTCATCCTTCTAAATTCCAGTCAATACAAGCCCAGTTGACCCATTCTTTCATCATATGTCAGCCGCCATCCCTGGAATTAACCTGGTGAACCCAGGCTGCACTCCCCCAATAGCAAGAATGCCCTTCCTCATATTACGAGACCAAAACTGCATACAATATTCCAGGTATTCTAAAACGCAAATCCTCTTGCAAGAAATGCCATTGGCCTTCTTCACTATCTGCTGTACCTGCATGCTTACTTTCAGTGACTGATGTACAAGGATACCCAGGTCTCATTGAACCTTCCCTTTTCTTAATTTGACACCATTCAGATATAATCTGCCTTCCTGTTCTCGCTACCAAAGTGGACAACCTCACATTTATCCACATTATACTGCATCTGTCATGCATCTGCCCACTCACCCAACCTATCCAAGTCACCCTGCAACCTCATAGCAACCTCCTCGCAGCAAACTCTGCCACCCAGCTTTATGCCATCCGCAAACTTAAAGATGTTACATTTAATTCCCTTATCTAAATCGTTAATCTATATTACTAAAAGTCTGATCTTGACCACTTCCTGTATTTCTGTATATTGATTTTAGAAAAACGCTGCCACTTACGGCTGTGATTTTTGGGCATCTTACTCAGAGTCCCCCTCCGCTGTACAGGACAAGAGGATTTTTCTCATCGATGAAAAATAAAAGAGTTTATTTTAGAATATTAGTGTTTAAAAAAGTTGAGATTCTCTCTCCTGAAGTCCAGGCCCCTTCCGGAGGGACTATAAAACCCGGATGTTTTGAGTGCCTCAGTCAGTCTCTGCAAGATGGGGGAAGCGAGAGGGTCACATCTCTCAGTCTGAGCTGTGAATAACACTCCACACATGTCTACTAAACTGTGAATGCCCTTAATGTGGTTTGAAAATGTAGTTTGAAAATGCCTCAGTGTTTTTTGCTTTGAAAATGCCTCATTGGAAAGTGGTTGGTTATGCCTCTACTCTGAAAGTGCCTTATTGGAAAGTGGTTGGTCTTGCCTCTGCTTTGAAAGTGCCTCATTAGAAAGTGGTTGGTGTTGCCTCCTATATAATTAAAATTCTAATCTTGACCCCTTCCTGTTTGTGCTGTATGTTGATTTTAGAAAAAAACGCTACCACGTACGGCTGTGATTTTTGGCCATATTACTCACAGTCCCCATCCGCTCATCAGGTGCTGAGGACCCATCGATGAAAAATAAAAGAGTTATTAGTGTTTAAAAAATGTTGAGATTCTCTCTCCTGTCAATCACGCCATGAAGGCTACACCCCTTCCAGTGGGAGGGGGAGGGACTATAAAACCCGGAAATGTGGGCGTGGCTCAGTCTCTGCAAGATGGGGGAGGGAGACGTCATGACTCTCTGTCTTTAGTGGCCTTGCATCCTCCTTGAAGTGGCATGACACTGCACTTGAATTTAGTGGCCTTGCACCCTGCTTGAAGTGGCATGAAACTGCACTTGAATTTGGTGGCATTGCACCCTGCTTGAAGTGGTAAGTAACTGCACTTGAATTTGGTGGCCTTGCACCCTGCTTGAAATGGAAATTCAAGGAATAGCTATGTGTCAACTGTCAGCCCACCAGCCGTGAGTGAGTGAGCTGCCAGCACAACAGGCTTGAGTGACTGAGTCGCCAGCCCAAGAATCCATTCGGCCACAATGTCCATATTAGCCCTCTGGAAACCAGTTCCTTCAGCCCACAACGCCCATACTAGCGTTCCAGAAAGCGCCCCCCCCCCCGCCCCCCCACTGGCCACCGATATTGGTGGAGAGGTGGAATATTGTGTTGTGGAACCAGCCCTCCTGTGTGAACATGGGACCCAACGGCTCCCACTTAGTCTAGTATATATTGTAAATAACTGGGGTCCCACCACTGAGCCTTGTGGCACCCACTAGTCACTGCCTGCCATTCTGAAAAGGGCCCATTAATTCCTACTCTTTGCTTCCTGTCTGCCAACCAGTTCTCTAACAATGTCAATTCCCTACCCGCAATACCATGTGCACTAATTTTGCACACTAATCTCTTGTGTGGGAACTTGTCAAAGGCTTTTTGAAAATCCAGATACACCACATCCACTGGCTCTTCCTTATCTATTCTAATTGTTACATCCACAAAACATTCCACAAGATTAGTCAAGCATGATTTCCCTTCATAAATCCATGCTGACTTTGACCGATCCTGTTATTGCTTTCCAAATGCGCTGCTATGACATCTTTAATAATCGGCTCAAGCAACTTCCCCACTACTGTTGTAAAGGGCTTGTCCCACTTACGTGATTTTTTCGGCGACTTGCCGGCACCCATCCTAGTCGCAGCAGGTCGTCAAAAATGTTCAAAATGTTGAAAATACAGCGGCGACCAGAAAAAGGTACATGTCACGGGGTGACGCCTGTATGGTCGTTAGTAGTGGCCCAAAGAGTCGTACCTTTTTCGGGTCGCCGCTGGATTTTCAACATTTTGACATTTTTCGGCGACCTGCTGCGAGTGTGACAAGTGCCGGCAAGTCGCTGAACAAATTGCGTATGTGTGACAGGCCCTTAAGGCTAACTGGACTATAATTCCCGTTTTTATCTCTCCTTTCTTTCTTAAAAAGTAGGGTTACATTGGCTACCCTCCAGTGTGCAGGAACTGATCCAGTCGAGAGAACATTGGGAAATGATCACCAATGCATCAATGATTTCTGGGGCCACCTCCTTGAGTACTCTGAGATGCAGCCCATCAGGCCCTGGGGATTTATCTGCCTTCATTCCCGACAGTTTACTTAACACCATTTCCTGACTATGTGGATTCCCTTCAGTTCCTCCCTCCCACTGGACCTCAGTCCCCTAGTATTTCTGGAAGATTGTTTGTGTCTTCCTTTGTGAAGACAGAACCACAGTACTAGTTTAACTGTTCTGCCATTTCTTTGTTTCCCATTATAAATTCACCTGTTTCTTACTCTAAGGGACCTACATTCGTCTTCACTAATCTACAGTGCGATCCTTCTGCCATCAATGCCGAACTCCTGTGTGGTTCTGATGTGTGGACTCGAGATTCTCAACACCCTTCTGAATGCTCCTACTCCTTTTATTGGCTATGGACCAGGGCCACCCAACAGGAGGTGGGGTTAATGCACTTTTACATCACAGAAGATTAGAACATATCTTTAAATATAACAAGATTCTTGACCCGAAACGTCACCTGTTACTGTTCTCCAGCTGTCTGACCCGCTGAGTTACTCCAGCATTTTGTGTTTATCTTTCTTTGAACATCTTCCACTGGTGTGTCTGCCTGGTAATCTCTTCCCTTGACAGACACTCTATATTGAACCCTGCTACAAGACTCTGTCAAAACAGCCTAAAATCTGTGGAGCAATACAACAAAGCTTATCATTTCAATTACAGAGCTGGAGAATAATGCAAGAGCCAGCTTTGATCACTATTTCTGATTTGTAAAACATTTGAGGCATTGATAAGTTTTTCATAGCATCTCTCATCGCATTTGATATACTCCAATTGTGAGCTACCTGCAGTTCAAGCAGTTACACGCTGTTAAAGAGACTACGTAAATACACATTGTCAATGCACGCGGTTTGAACATAGTGTGCGTGATGTTTTCAGAGCCCTCTAAACCTACCTGTCAGTAAGATGAGTTGTATGAGCTTCACGATCATGATGGAATGTTTTTTTGTCATTGATGGCTGATGTAGTTGAGGACAAATGAACTCTTAATTTCTTTAGACTGGGGAGTCTAAATACTTCACAATTGACAGGGAGAGCCTTGTGAATGTTAATGTAATTGAGTTACCATGGTTACTGATGATGGCTAACATTCAAATCCATCCATGTCTGATGACATTTTTCAGTTCCTTGCTAAGCTGGACTTTGAGTGAAAGTGAAATGACAAAAAAAACATCCTCTCCTCCTCCCATTTCATCAGGTGTCACACGTATGGTGCAAACTGAATGGCATTGAACTCAAAAACTGAAATTGTCAGTTATGTTTGTGCTTGCTGACAGAACCGACTGTAGATTGAAGGAGGGGCAAATATAGAGATGGAAACAGTCTGGGATGGCAAGTATAGAGAATGTTACCAATGTGTTGAAGGTTTATTTGCACTTAAATGGGGAAGAAGTATCAGAGCTGGATTATTCATAGGACATCAGAGCTGGGTATACAAATAGGACATGAGCCAACTCTACTAATTGCTCGCACAAATTTCCAAAGTGCAGTTTCATTAACTAATTGTACTGGGATGGTCATGGTAAAGTCCTAGTTATTGGGAAGGCAATTGAAATCACTTAAGGGCCTGTTACACTTACGTGTGCTTGGCACGCAAATTACGCGACCTCGTGGTCGCGTTGAGGCGTACGGGCATCGTATGGCCGCACAAGGCCGGTCCCACTTAGAAGCGTGGAGGGGTACGTAGTTGTGCGCGACATCGCGCCGGGCTCCGAAATATTTGTAGTGAACTTGTAGTTGGCTTTTAGGTGTCCCGGCCTTTCTGTTAGTTTGCATTTAAGCGTCCCATCCTTTCGGTTAGTAGGCGATTCGTCTTCGGACTCTTTCGGTTCATTGGCGTTTCAGCCTCGTTTCTATTCGGTTCTTTGGCTTCCGCTTCTTTGCTTCGGCCTCTTGTCTGTCAGCGCCGCGTCCGGTTACCACGGTCCCAGCACCGAGCCTTGCAGTACCCCACTAGTCACTGCCTGCCTTTCTGAAAGGGACCTATTAATCCTTACTCTTTGTTTCCTGTCTGCCAACCACTTCTCTATCCATGTCAGCACTCTACCCCCAATACCATGTGCTCTAATTTTGCCCTCAATCGCTGAAATGAATTCACTCACAGCTGTGTACATCTTCCAGGTATTGTTTGCACTGGCTTGAACAATCCCCACTGTTAAATGGATTTCAGTGCTAAAATATTTTTCCTTGTACCTCGGTTTCAACAGCACTTTCTTTAATAACTAGCATATCTTCCCCTGATCTCTTGTATGGAAAAAGCAGGGTACATGATCTGAAATAATGCTTTTATTTGGCAGTTGGTCAAGGCAGCCGCTGTGTCAAAAGAACAAAAGGAAAATTCTGTGAATGATGGAAATCAAATAAAAATTAAAAAATTAGAATAATGTATCGTGAAGAAAGACACGAAGACTAGCGAACTTAGGACATGCAACGTTCCAGGAAAATAACATTCATCAGAGTACTAATGATCAGTCATTGATCTAAGATGTTAATTGTTTCTATCTGCAGACAGTGTCTGACTTGCTGAAATATTCAGTTTGAAGAAGTGTCTCGACCCAAAACATCACCTATTCCTCTCGAGAGATGCTGCTAGACCCGCTGAGTCACACCAGCCTTTTGTGTCTGTCTTTGCTGAAACATTTCTGTTTTTATATCCTCATTTTAAAAGAATTGGTCTTCATACCCACTTCTATCATTCTTAAGAAAAGGAAAGAGAGGAAGATGACTGAACTTTATTGCCTTCCATCACAGTGGGAAACGTTGATTCCACTGTGGTGGATGTTTATGTTAAACTCTATCGTGTATTGTGTTATTTTTATTTGTATGGTTGTATGGTAACTCAAATGTCACTGTACCAATTGGTGCATGGGACAATAAATATCAACTTGAACTTGAACTTGAGATGGCAATAGTGCAAACAATTATTCTCCTATTCTGATTTGAGCAAATAAAGGCTCAACATTTGGGCTTGTTACCCACATCCCTTATTTGCCTGAACCTACATCTCCAGACTGATAAAGCCAGACTTACAGGTTCAGAAGGTCGTACAACAGAGCAGTAACAGGAACTTTATTGACAGAATCAAAAATGGGAGCAGCACAAGTACAAGCCCATTCAGTAACTTGAAAAATGAATACTAATAAAAGAAACATTAATAAACTGAAACAAAAGAAAAATGTTCTTTAAATACAAAAGTAAGATGAATGAAAAGAAACATTCAAATGCATTTGGATGGTTTAAATTATTAAACTAAGCACAAAGAACAAACCATGAAGCTTACCATATTTTTTCCATTGTACCCATAATCAATTGAACTGTATTCAAAGGAATAGACTTGGAAGAAACTTGTCTGGTCTGGTGCGAGATTGGAAAGGAAACAGTTTAAATGCTGGGCAATCTCAGCAAGGTCACTACGGAACTCCACGTGAAGTTACTAAGTCAGGCCATTTGCATTTGCTGGGCAGGTTGCTAGCAATTTTGGTATATTACACCACAACAAACTAGGTGTCATGGTCTCACTCAAGAATGAGTGACAGACTATGACTAAATGTGGACTGATTTTACTCAACATTTACAACAGAAAATTGCAATTGTCGTTGTGTAATGTGCTTGGCTTTAGTGCCTGAATATTTAGTTTGTTATTTCTACTTTCTGAAGACATAACAGAAATGGAAAATTGATAATTACTTGCATCTGAGGTGGAGGTCGACCTTTTTGGAAAGTGTTCCAAACAGAAACTATTTATTTTGATTGTGCAAACAAACTGTTGTGCCACAAGGTTAGAACCTATTTTTCTCTTTTATGCCTGTACTGAGTTTTATTAATATACAAATCTGTTGTGTTGAGAATGACTTGGTGCTGATTTGCTTTCTGCAAGCATCTGTCGTTCCTGCAATGCATTCTGGTACTGTGCCATTTCCATTTCAGCAATTCGTTCCTATCAGATGATATGATGTTACTTAAAAAACTTAACAGCTTCTTCTGGACTGCTGAAGGATTGTTTAGCAATTCCACCATGTGATCAGCCAGGATTCAGTGTAGTATCTCTTTCTTCTTCTTCACTTATTTTATCTGCCACAGATATGTTAATTATATCTTTTATCACCTGAGCTCTGTTCAGCCCAGCAGACTCTTGGATCTCATAATGTTGGATCTCACACTGGTTTTGAAAACTGAGCAATCAAATAGCTAACAACATTCCTTATTAGGCATACGATCAGATCTGAGTGAGTGCTGGGTTTGTGTTTGATTAATTTTCGTCTGCCTTGCTATGTAACCCCACAAGCTTGAATTATTTCTGAAAAAAAGTTTGGACACTTAACTCCTCTTTTAGTAAACTTATTTATATATTACATTTAGTTTGATTTAGAGATACAGCGCGGAAATAGGCCCTTTGGCCCACTGAGTCTGCGATCACCTTACACTAGGACTATCCTACACACGGGGAACAATTTACAGTTGAATGAATGCATACTCTATTGTCACATGTGACAAGTCACAGTGGAATTCTTTGCTTGCATACCCAAGGTATGTAATGCCCCTGTCCCACTTAGGAAACCTGAACGGAAACCTTTGGAGACTTTGCGCCCCACCCAAGGTTTCCGTGCAGTTCCCGGAGGTTGCAGGTGGTTGCCGGAGGTTGCAGGTAGTGGAAGCAGGTAGGGAGACTGACAAAAACCTCCGGGAACCTCCGGGAACCGCAAGGAAACCTTGGGTGGGGCGCAAAGTCTCCAAAGGTTTCCGTTCAGATTTCCTAAGTGGGACAGGGGCATAATAGTCGCCAAATAAAGGTTGCCGACAAAGTTACAGAGTATCCCGTGCCAGGCCCACTTTTGTTCTTCCCTCCACCACCACCCCATGCCGGGTCCTCCTTTAATTGATTAACTGGTAAATTCATTTTGCAGTGTGTTAAGGCTGTCTGGAAAGCTGGAGCTGTGTGGAATATGACCAGCCTCTCAAAACACTTCCCCCATAATGACATACTGAGATTTACAGCATTCTCCTCATCATCTGATATCTAATTAACAAGGAAATCTAAACACAGCACCTTTCTGCAAGTGTATCACAAAGAAACAAATTTTGGATGAAATAGAAACATTTTATTTGGCGTCTTTCATAGGTTCAGCACATCACAGATGGTTAACAGCTGATGAACACTTGTGGTGAAGTTAATTTACTACAAGATTACTACAAATGATAATAATCTGATGATTTGTCTTGGAATCAGTTGATCATGGTGGAAGGGAAATAGGGATTTTAGTATAATCCACCATCCTGGAAACTGATAATGGGTTTAGTTGACCACGGGGCGACTTCTTTGACGCAAGGAGGTAGCCACGAGTGGATTTGGTCGTGGTCTATGCACGATATCACCGATATAACGGGGGGGTAGACTCAAGAGTTTCCCACGGTACTCTCGGCAATTCTGTCATTTTGTGCGAGTGACTTGTCCGTCTCCCGATCTTTCCCGAATCAACATCGTGGACTGTAGTGTAGTTAATCACGTGGCACAAATGATGTTACTTTGTTGTCACACACTCTATTCGTTTTTTTTTCACACCCGAGCTCTTTAATGAGCTGAAGAATAATCTGTTTTTTTAGACAAATGTTGTTTGGTGTGATGCACCCTTCTCTCAATATGTGCAAAGAAGTCGTCTTTTTATTTTGTCAAATATGAATAAAGACTGTATCTCACATTGACCGTTGATTATTGTGTTTATTTTATGATCTACTGAGATGGTGAAACTTTCAGTCTGAAGAAGAGACTTTCAAGCCCGAAACGCCACCCGTCCTTCTCTTGCCAGAGATGCTGCCTCTGTCCCGCTGAGTTGCTCCAAGCAAACTGGTTCCCTCTATCTTCAAAGGGGGACTGACCAGGGACACTCTCTCTCTCTCTCTCTCTCCTGCACACACCGGGTCACTATTTGTGTCTCTCACTTTCCTGTACACCAAGGACCACTCTCTCTCTCTCTTTCTCTCCCTCCCCTCCCCCTCCCTCCCCCTCCTCTCTCTCTCCCAGAGGCAATGAATGGATGAACTACGCTCTCTCTCAGGCAGCTCCTCTATTGAGAGAAATGGACAGACGCGGGCCCAGGGCGCTTCAGGCGTGAAATGGACAGGACGACCCATTTCTCCCCCTTTGCCCCCCCCCACCCCCCCACCCACCCACCCAAACTCCACCCACACACGCGAATGCTGGAGAAACTCAGCGGGTGCTGCAGCGGTGCCGAAACGTTGTCTATTTCCTTCGTTCCATTTCCTCGCTCTCTCTCTCTCTCTCGTCTGTCCATTTCTCTCTGTAGATGCTGCCTGGCCCGCGGAGTTCATCCATTCACGCCTGTGGAGAGGGAGGGAGGGAGAGAGAGAGAGAGAGAGAGAGAGAGAGAGAGACAGTCCTGGTCAGTCCTTTGAAGATAGACACCAGTTGCTTGGAGCAACTCAGCGGGACAGGCAGCATCTTCTGGAGAGAAGGAACGGGTGGCGTTTCGGGTCGAGAGCCTTCTTCACACTCTCCCTCCCTCACTCTCACACAGGCATGGAATGGAGGAACTCCGCGGGCCAGGCAGCATTTACGTTCACTGTCTCTCCAGAGATGCGGCCCGTCCCGCTGAGTTGCTCCAAGCAAACAAAAAAATGGTGTTGTGATCTTCCAAAAAAGGACTGACCAGGACTGCCTCGCTCTCTCTCTCTCTCTCTGTGTCTGTCCATTTCTCTCTGTAGATGATGCCATGGCCCGCGGAGAGTTCATCCATTCACGCTATGCTGTGTGAGAGGGAGGGAGAGAGACGAGAGAGAGGAGAGATACGCACACACAAGGTGGATGCGAAATCTTACCTGCCTGTTTCAGTGACAGGGACACCACCGCCAGTAAATGAAAGACACCCCCATCTTTCAGACAAAAAAGAGACCACACTGGACATTAATGAAATGCTTAGCTAGTTTTATTAGATTTGTATGTAAATAGCAAACTGGCTGGATTCACTCTATCCAACTTCCGGGTTCACCGTTGGCAGGAGTTCCCACGGTGACCGCAAGAGTTACTACCGATATCGCACGGGACACTTCGTTCATAAAATGTTGCAATGCTCAACCACAAGTGCACAAGACACTCTTGGACAAATTCAAACATGTTTGAATTTTCTCTCGAGTACCCAAGGTACAAGATTACCTGCCGTTAGCGTCACGGTGGTCAACGAATGCCGTATTGTTACGCACGAGGTTCCCCACGATGTCAAACTCTTGGTTGTACCTCTTGCGTCAAGTCGCACCGTGAAAAAGGGGGTTTTAACATCTGACAAGGACAGGACTCTTGTGGACACTCTGCTGAAGCCTATAACACTATTTGTACACTTACGTCTATCAAAAACTTATGAATCGCTCCAACAAAACAATGTACTTATGATAGAATATAGGATAGATTAAAGAATTTAACTCCTCTGCAAACAACAGCGTATCCTGAAACCAAATAATTTTCAACTAGTTGGACGGGATTAGAAGGATTCCATAACAATTTCTCTTTGATTGGACATTTTCCTTTCCGCCACAAAGATGATACAGAACCGTTCAAATGAATTCTGCGTACAAAACCATTGGTTATGAATATTGAATTTTCAGTTTTAGGTAAATAAAACCCTGCTCCTTTCTTCCCCTTACCTTGTTCTCTCTATCCCGGGTGGCCCCACCTGGAGATGAACCAATTTTCAATTCCCCTTGCGCCGAATTGCCCAATTCATCGCGGCGCTGCATTAGCAAAGCTGCGGGTGTGTCTCGCTGCAGTCCATTTGTTTTTTCTTTTGTTGGGTTGCTTTGTACTGGTGTAGTTATTTTTTAGGTTTATTAGGTTTGTGGATGTGTTGTGGGGGGGGCGTGGTGAAGAGAGAGAGAAACAGTTTTTGGTAACTGTCCTTCGCGGGGATGCGACTGCTTTTGTCGTATACCCAGTTCTATGTCTCACGCCTGCGCCGCGGACTAATAGCTGAGCTGGCCCAGCTTCGGAGTTTTGGGAGTTTCACGCAAGCCAGCAGGCGACCCGACCTCGGAGTGTGGCATTATAGGCGGCCAGCGGTGGGCCTGACCTCGGCGGGAGGACAGGCACATACGGCCCCGGTGGACAACAATCGTCGGGAAGCTAGCAAGGTCACAGGTTGGTGACCTGTTTTTACTGGAGGGCGGCGCAGCTTCAGCAGGATGTTCGACCGCCTCGGGCCGTGGAGTTTGAAAACCAGCCCGAGTTCGCGGTGCTTGGATTCAGCCGCGGGGGGGGGGGGGGGGGGGGGGCTGAACTACTTCCCATGCCCTGGGCTGCGGTTCACACATCCGGAAGCCTGCGATCGCCTCGGCCAGCGCAGAGGGGAAGAATAAGAAGGGTAAAAAGAAAGAGACTTTAAGAAAGAAAAGCTCCACCGCGACTGGAGGAGGTGCCTGTAGAACTAGGACTGTGACAAAAGGAAAAAAGGGAAAACACAAAAATGTTGTCAGGAATATTATAAGTAGGGCTGAAAAGTAAAAGCAAGAGAGGGGGGGGGACAAAAGGTCTAAATGGAAAATCAGCGCTTGGGGGGGTGAGTGGACTGTCACAGATAGGGTACTTCTCCGATAGGGGAGCTATCCAAGGGAAACGTCTTCTAGAGCCTAAGTGTCCTAGGGGAGATTAGGGGTAGGGGGCGAAGTCATCTCAGGTTAAAGTACGGGAAGGCGGGACAGGAGGGAAAGCCCCCCCCAGAAAGAGGGAGGAGAACTATTTAATGGTGGGTATTCCAAAAAGGGTGGAGGGAAGTTACCTGTTTGAACTCCTGTCCCCACTGGCTCGTCCAACAGATTCTGCCCTGGGAGACGTACCAAGAAAGAGAAGAGAGGAGTTCTGCGAGGGGGGGCAGGCGCCTGAGAAGGGCGAGAAAGCGAAGCAACAGAAGGTGCTGTTAGAAGACGAGAGAGCAAAGCAAGGAGCGGAGGAGGGGGTTGAGAAGGCCGGGGGGGGAAGAAGGCCGGGTGTACACAAGATTTATCTGTTTCAGGCGGAGCGACCTTTTGAAAGGCTAACTTAATATTCGTCTTGAAACGGCAAGTGCGGGAGGGGAGGGAAAAGCACGGGAAAGGGGGGGAAAAAGGGTTTTTAAGGAAGAGGAGTCATGAACTGTCCATCTAGGCATCGTTGAACCGACGCCAAGAGAGGGAAAGAAGGAAAGAAGAGAAAAGGTGCAACGGAAAAACAAAGGAAAAAGCCTAAAAAGGGACGGGCTCGTCGAGGGACAGAGACAGCGGGGCAACTCCCGGGAGGGTGGCGACACAAGGGGGGGGGGCACATGCCGATGATCAACCAAAAAATGGGTGCGCAGGTGGAGCCTAGAGCGGAAGTTGGCTCGGCCGTGAACGGGACTAACGGTATTACTGAGCATGAGCGACCAGTGGCAACAGACCTTCAATGTACCTCGGGGATCACGTGTCATAAACTTAAAATCTAAGCAACCGAGGCCGCCAGGCCCACTTAGGTCTCCCCACCGGCTTTGGATGTATGTCCCCTCCGCTTACATGTCCCCCCTCACTACACACAACTCCCTCTGTCCTGTGGCCCCCACGCCAACCTGCCCCTCCATCCCACATCCCCCTCCGACACACACCCCATTTGGGGACGCCTCCCTCCCCCCTCGGTCCCTCCCCCTCCCCCCCCGCCTCGACTCTCCCCACCTCCTTACACACGCCCCCCTGGACCCTCTCCCCCCTCTCATCCTCGCCCCCGCACCCCCCTGTCATCCTCTCTCCCCCTAACCGCGCCCTGCCCTCACATCCTCCCCACGCCAGCCTCGCCCCCCCCATCCTCCGACCCTCCTCCTCCTCCCCTTGCAGGTGAACAGCCCTCCCTCCCTCGAGGGTCCCCCTCCCGCCCTCCTCCCCTCCATGGCCGACCCTCCCCGCCCCCCCTACCCCCGCCCCCTGTAGACTCCAAATCCCCTCCATCCCGCCTCCCCCGCAAGACTCCCGCACCAGCTCTACAGCCTCTCACCGCCGCGCCGCCGCCGAGATATTATAGCACCCGCTCCCCCATCACAAGACTCCTATTGGTTTGACATTCTTGGGTCCCGACAGGGGGGTGTGGGAACCCGCCGTGGCCGCTGTGTCGCCAACTCCATTTCACCTCTGGCTCTATAATCGGTGGTCGGAATGGGACGGACTGCACTTATAAATGTCTATCGTCACACTGCCCTCCTTTCCCTCATAACTCCCCCTGTTCCTGTCGCCTTCTCTCTCCCCCTTTTACCCCCTCCTCCCCCCCCTCTCTCTCTGTCCCCCAGAGATATCCCCCTCCCTCCGCATCCCTGTCCCCACCTGTAGCAATCAGCTATCCCCCTGTTCTCCCTTTCTCCCCTCTTCCCTCTTTCGATTTGTGAAGGCCTCCTCCCGCGAAGAGCCTTCTCCCTTCTCCCCCCTTCTCCCGGTCCCCCCCCTTCCTCCATCTTCTTCCCTCTCCTCTTCTCTCCGTCTCCCCTCTCCCCCGCTCTCTCCCCTCTCGTCTCTCTTCCTCCTCTCTCTTCTCTCGATCTCTCTCTCCTCTCTCTCTCTCTCTCCCTCTTCTCTCTTCGCGATCTTCTCTCCCTTCCCTTCTTCCATCCCACCTTCCACTCTGCTCCCTCCTCCTATCATCTCACTCGTCATCTCTCAGCAGCGCTCCTATTATACTCGGTCCAAACCACGAGGATTGCTACATCTTCTTCAGTGTCCAACGCTAACCTTGCTTGCCTTCTTCTCTTTTACCCGGCAGGTACCCTCTCTTACCTTCTCTCTTCTCCTCTCTTCTCTATCTTCAGTCTGCTTTTCCATTCCTCACCATCATCCCAAAGGCCTCTTGCCATCTTAAGTGATCTAAGCCCATTGCTCCGTCCGCAAGACCACTAACATCGTCTGCTACGCAATCTGCTACATCTCCAACCGAATCTCATCCCATAAAATGGGCGCGGTAGTCGCCATTTCATTCTCTACCCAATCTCTCCTTCTCTCCTCTCCATATTCTTTCTTCCTTCTTCATCCTTTTACTCACTCATCCCTTTCTCTTCTCTCAGAGCACACCCATCTCTTTATCGTAAGGCAACTGCCCGTGCCACTCCCTGCATCCTCAAATACCACTAAAGTCAACAACGATCACCCCTCACTCACTCTCACTTCTCTGATCTTCTCCAATCTTCATCCGCTCAGCTCAACAAGCCTCCTCCGACTCCTCGCTTCTCTCCAGAGGGTCTCTCCATTACCACAACTCTCTGCTCCTCAAACCCCCAGCCCATCTGATTCGTAATCCATACCGGAACCCTCGTTCTGGCTCGCTACCCGTCGGTCTCATAATATATCCTCAACCCCACTCCCGCTCTACCGCACCACCCCTCACCCCCCTCCCCTCAACGACTCCTACAATCCTCTCTCAAAATGATCTCTCGTCTTCACGCGATCTCACTTCCTCTCGGTATCCCTGTCGTATCTCTGTCTTCACTTCTCCATCTCCCTCTTTCTCCTCCTAATGTCACCTCGCTCTCTTACCTCGTGAGCGAGTCTCACATCTCCACGCTCCTCCTTCTCGCAGGGCCACCAGCGTTCAGGTGGATGCGCCGCCTCGCATGCGACCCTCTGTCAACCATATATTCGGCGTTCTCACCCCAGAGCCTCTAGCTTTCTATTGCTCTTCTGTCTGGATAAAAAGTTGCTCTCATCTCTCCGTTTTGGTACGAAAGGGATCTTCCTGACTGATTCTATCCCGGAGACTACCACCTCGTCTCATCGAACACTCCTCCGGGACCTCCACCTTCTCCAAGGTCTCGAATAGCCATCTTATCAACCTCATCATCCCGCTCTCTAGTCTGTCCTAGTTCCCTGTAGCTCAACCGCTCTACCATCCTCCTCTGGCATATTACCCTCGCCCTCTCTCCCATCTCAAATCTTCCTAAGACTCTCCTTTGCTACCACATCCTCGGTTTCACTTCATCCAAATACCCCCCCTCCTCATAAAAACAGTTTTTCGCTGGTGGGGCTGAGCCCTAGGTCTCATTCACAGGTCGATGTCTCGTGTACTCTAACTGACTCGCTCGGTCCCTCTAATCTTCATAATTTTCTACACTGCACCCTGCAGTCATTTGGAGCCCCATACTGTCACCGCCTTCTCAATACTCCTCACTCACCGCAAATCTCTCAGTATCTTTCAAGACCGATCTCGTCGGAACTCGTACAACACAAGCTATAGTATAGTTCCTCGTCCCCTCCTCTTCGCCTAAACAGACGGTTTCGAGCTTAAAGGCTCCAGTGCAACGATTCGCTCTCTATCACATCCTGACTACCCCATCACATCCCTCTACCTTCAATGATGGTGTACTTACCATTGACCAAATCCCTCTCGCTTTGCCGATATCTCTCCCTACCCTCGCACACATTTACCGCACATTTATATAAAACAAATCTCTGCTTTCCCTGTTTTTGGCCACCTCAAAATGGATAACCTCAGACATTTATCCACATTTTATACGTGCATCTATGCTTCCAACACCTTCCCCCACACTGTCTTGGACCTATCCAGTCCTCATCCAATCACCAGCAAGTCTCTAGCATAGCATCTCTTCTCAGCTACACACTGTCCCCCAGCTTGAGTGTCATTCCGCAAAAACTTGGAGATATTGCCCCTTCAATACTCCCTCATCCAGATCATCAATCACTCTATTGTAATATATTTTGCCTGTTCCCTCCAAGTCCATTACTTTCATTTGAATCCAAGTGAGCTTGGAAGTCCCCCACACCACTACGCTCACTCCCTCCTCACGTCAACCGTGCTACCATCTAATTATCCTTCACTCCCCACCAATGGGCTCTCGCTCTACAATTTCAAACCTCTCCTAAGCTAACCGGGTGTTCCCTCATCCCACTAAACCCTCTCTCCTAATCCGTCTCTTCCTCACCTCTCTCGCACTTAACTCGCCGTACTCAGTCACTCATAGCCTAAGAAAGAGTGCTCTCACTCTATCACTCTTTAGATATCTGTAGACATTAGTTTACCCCTCTCAGCGTCTAGAGACTCAGTCTCGCGATCTTCATCAGTTCTCGTGTCTCATTTATAGTCCTCTCACTTCTTTCACTCTGTAATCTGATCGTCGTCCTCGTTTTGGATCTGTATTTGGCTCCGCCCTCCTCCCTCCGATAAAAATGTATATCCTCTCTCTTAATGTCGATCCCATTCAGTATGTGTATATATGGTCTCTCTAACTATATTCTGCACTCCCGACCATAGGAGACATTCTCTCCTTGCCTTTAGGCACCACGATAACTCCTTCAGCTGCCCCTACCATTCCCCATAGCCCCCTCCGTCTGAGGTTGTCTCTCCACTCGTCACTTTCGCGCACACCTTACCGATTGCTCACACAAGAGCAAGGAACTCTCGCCTCCCACCGACTCACGCCCCCTCTCCTCACTATCTCCCTATCCCTCTCCCTCTCCTTATCTCCTATCACATCCTTCGACTCTCCCCCACACTCCCTCTCGAAGTCGTTCTCTCATTCTCATCCATAGCGCCTCGTCACACATCCCTACACTTCTCCTCATCCTCTACTCTCCACTACTTCTTCTTCACCGTCATGCCCTCACTCACTCATCGTCGACCTCCTCTCCTCGGATGACTGCTGTCTACCTGGATATACGGATTGCGCTGACTCGGATGCATTCCTCCGCTCTGTTCAATGCCTTTTCCTACTTCCCGGGATCCCGACGCTTCTCCTACTGTCCACCCTCTCCTACAGAAAACAGCCCCCTCGCTCTATTTTACGATTCTCTTGCCCCCTCACTCTCACAGTAAGTTTCCTCTTCCTCCCTTCCTCCTGCTCCGCTGCAGAGTCTCCTCACCCCTACATGCTCCCTCCCACCTCCCTATCGATTATCTCGCTCAGTCACCTCTTTGCTACTCCTCCCCTCTCTGCCCCGGTGTTCCTCTCCTCACTCGCTCTCTCGTTCTCATCCTCTGCCCTTCTTGGTCACACTCTCAACAGCCCTCTCTCGCCAAGTACTCCAATAAACTTTCCTTCAGTTCGACTCTGTCTAGCTCTCTCACCTAATACTCCTCTCGCTGCGGAGTCCTCGGGGGTCCTGGTCTCCTTCATCAAATCTACTCACCTCCCCTCCTCGCTCCTCCTCCCTCCCACCTCGCAGGTTCTCTCAAAGCCCCTCCCTCTCTCCTCTCCTCTCCTGTCCCACAGTCTTCACGAAATCTCCCCCCTTCCCCTCTACATGTCTCCCATTTCTTGCTCTCTCTCATGTCCGGTCCTATCTCTCTCTCCGTCCTCTCCCCACCCTCTCCCTCTCCCTCCTCATCTCACCAGCATCTTACTCTCTCTTCTCCCCTCTAATCTCCAGATCTCCCTCCCTCCCACCCTCTCCCAACTCCTCTCTCCTCTCTCCCTCTCCTCCTCTCTTTCCCCACCCTACCTCCTCCACCTCCTCCCTTCTCCCCCCCTGTCCTTTCCCCTCTCCTCTCTTCACTCCCTCTCCCCCCCTCCTCGCTCCTCTTCATCTCTCCCCCTCCCTCTCTCTCCCTCCCTCTCCTCCCCCCCCTCTCCTCTCCTCCCTCTCCCCTCGTCACTGTCATCACAATCCCCATACACCCCACAACTATCACCCTCTCTCCCGTCTCTTCCCTCGTTTGCAGCAGCTGTCTCAAACTTCCTCACCCAGCCAACACTCCCACTCTCCCATCTTTCGTGTCTCCCCCCCACTCTCCAACCCTCCCCCCTTGCATGCGGCTCTCCTTCCCTCATTCCGTTGATCCAATCCCCACCTTCCTCCCTCGTCCACCACTCTCGCTCAATCATCACCCAACAATCCCAAATTTCATTTGTCCAACCACTCGTCACTGGCACTTCGCCTCTTCCGTGCCATGTGTCCTCCGTCGACTTACTCATCACTACTATAACCTTCATACTGCCCCCTCCTCTCCTCTACACGCGCAATCTCGAAGCAGCAACCAGTCCCAACATACAGCGTCCCTCCTCTCACCCCCTTTCCTACCCCATCCGTACTCCCACCCCCCCCTCTCTCCCTTCCTATATCCCTCCAGCCTCTCCCCCCCTTTTCCTCTTTCACCCCTCCTTCTCCTCTCCCACCTCTCGTCTACGTCAGCCATCTCCTCTAATCTCCTTGCTATCTTCTCTCTTCCTAATTTCACTCCTCTCTTTCCTCTCCCCATATTCCCATCAAACCCCTCTCATCACTCTCCTCTTCCCACCTCTCATCTCACTCTCCACTCCCTCCCAATCATACCCACTCCCTTCTTCTCCCCCCCTTGTGTCGCTCTTAGGCGTATTTCTGTATAATGGTCGATGGGCTGCTAGTCGAGTATTACACTAGAGTAGTTGTGTACGCACCACACAACCTCAATATAGCATGCTGCGGAGTACTTTTTTTTAGCGAGTCCATCGATGGTCACTCTCGACCTATTACTGTACTTTTTCACCGGATTGGACCTGCCCATGTATCATGTTTTAGCCGAATGACTCAAAGTACTAGATTGAATTGTGCTGTAGCAAATGCCACTCACGTACAGTCTGCTACACTGTGCACGGTTCATGAGAGATTGTTTGAGCATGTTCGTATGTTCTATACGTGCAAAATCCTCATTCATGTGCCTGCGTAATATGAGTATGATCATCCACGCACTAGCACTGAGATGAGGTCTTAAGGACTGGACGTGCCTTACTGTCCATCCTTACTTGTACTTTCCCCGGTGCTTTTCCCCCCTTTTCCTGTTTCCCCCTGTTCCCTTTCGCCCTTTCCCTTTTTTCGTTCCATCTTTCGCGGACTTTCCGCGTACGGCCGTCGCGCAATCTGCAGATAGTGGGAGCCTGATGGCCCTCCACTGCTATTTTCATGTCTCTGTCACGCCCCGTGTGTCACAACTGCCAAATAACCAAAGTGAATCTGAATCGATTCCTCGAACCCACTTCACTTCACCCACCTGTTCCGTGTTCGCATGTTCGGCTTTTCCAGTTTGTGTGTGTCCCTATACCCCAAATTCAGTTTAACCGAGAACAATCTCTCAGGATCGTTTTCAATATGCCACGCACGTTGGGCACCGCATTGGTTGCCTGGAACAGGATAAGGAAATGTATAAGCTGACTTAAGGCAACCGTTAAATATATGTGAGCCACGAACATGTGTTTGTTGCAACACAGCTCTCGTGTTGTGTTTTGTGTCAAGACTTCTCGGGGAAAGACTTTGTCACTACAAACTTGTTGCGCACAGCAGCCATTAGCAGCCAAGACTGCAGACGTGCATCAAATCGCTAATACACAAAACCACTGTTGCTGCTGCCTGACACCATGAAAATGCTCTTTTTTTTTGACGCGTGAACTCGTCAGCCATACTCCAAGGTGTGTTGTATAACTTTCATTTGCACTTTTTGTGTGGTTTCTACCATACCTCGATATGTGCTCTACTGTTTCGATTGCATGTCCATTATGCATTCGCACTTGCCCACTGATCTAAGAAGGCCAACACCTTGTGGTAAACTTGTACTGCTGATTGTCTTCACGACCATCCTTTTGTTACTTATGTTATCATCTGATTTACAATCCTCACCTGTACCACTCCTTGTGTCAACAAATGTACTTGGTTAATTGCTAATTTACTGTACATCGCCACAGATCCATCGCCACGTTCCAAAGCTCACGACGCTGTTTAGTTTCACCCTAGAGGGTACTGCGCTTTATAAATCAATTGGTTAGGCTTGCTTTTGGATGTTTGCTTTCTTTTTGTCGCCACCTGTTCAGGTCGTTGGTATTTCTTGCTGGTGGCACACGCGAGGGTGCTTGACCGATTTTGGAGCGGGCGAAGCAACATGTCCTTTGGAGGGGGTCTGCTGGATCCCAGGGAATGTCCTACTAAGGCGAGGTTTGTACACCACCCACAATTTGGTGGTTTGAAACAACAGCAGGGTGACGGGAGACGCTATGAAGTATTGGAAAATATGAGAGGAACTAGACTAGGGTAGAATTAGTTCAACCCTTTTTTCCCCCGGTGATTGGAAATGTAATGTGTTTAAGCTCCAATTGGGTAACAACTTTTAAGGACCTGTGTGTGGTGGAAGGATCACCTCGGGTGGTGGTGGAAGATAACCCCTTAGAGTTCGAGTGTCTTTTTAGGGCTGTTAGATAGACACGGGGATATGCAGGAAAATGGAGGAAACTGGATCATATGCAGGCAGAAGAGATAGTTTAACTTGGCATCATGTTTGGCATGGACATTGTGGCAGTGAAAAGGCCGTCCGGTACTGTTCAGGTTCCAACAACGAGGATGTTTGGAGATAAAACATGATGGAATGGAGTTGATGCAAGGTTACGCTTTATGGGTTTAGTAATTTTCAAATTTGTTGAGTCGTTTTAAAAAATATATATATATTAATTTTTTTTTTTTAAATAGAAGTACAAAAATTACAGTAATACAATTCACATATATATTATTACGTTTGTTGTATCACTTCTTTTTTCGAGCTTAAAAAAGGTAGAAATAAAAGAAGTAAGGAAATGAGCAGAAGCGTGAAGGTGCAGGAAAGTGTGTTGAGCGAAGAAAGAAAGCCCTAGGAAAGTTAGCGAAGGAAGGAAAGAAAAGGAAATAAAGACCCTAGAAAAGAAAAGAAAAAAAAAAAAGGAAAAACAATCGCTTATTGTAACAGAAAACTCACAAAACAAGGATGGTACCAACTGTCGTGGTTTATTTTTTTATTTTTGTATTTTAACCAACTGTTTTTATTGTTTTATAAATTATTTTGCTACCCCCCGTTACAAGATCCTGGTTACCATGTATATTTTGACAATACCATTTGAACCTTATGCTTGTATAGGTTCCATAAAATGCAGACCAGTCTTTTGGAAGTGGTCTGCTTTGCCTTGCTAGGAGGGCTCGTCATCACTTCCATGTCGTTAGTGTTTCGGAACATGTTTGAATACCCAAACTTTTAGGTTGGTCTTGGAAGAATTTTTTCCAAACCTCTGGGTCTATAAGCTTGTTTCCCCATTATTAGCCCGCAAGCATAAAGTAAGTTATTTTGAAACACACACTTTAATTCGGGGAGTACCTTCTGATATCACACCAAAAAAGAAATGATCCAGTCATGCCTGTTTATTTACAAATACAAGGTTTTATTATAAATAGAGGTTTGTGAAGATTTACAAATATTTAGTCTTCCAGCATTTTGGAATTTTCATTACAGGAACCAAAAGACGTGGAGCTATGATTAGCTTCTTGTGACTGACATTTCGCACAAAATGGGTGAGGACATTGGGGAACGGGTTTATTTATGTTTCGTGTTGGATAAATATCGTACTAGGTAATGTTTTAGATGAAGTTAGAGTATGTCCGTGTACAATTGAGCGAGCATTTATGTCAGCATATAGTAAGTGTTTATAGCCCAAGCTATCTTTGAACTTTTTATCAGCTAAGTTCTTGTTCCCCATGTCTCTTCTAGATACCAGCGGTGTGGAGGTAATTCTACTCATTTAAAATAATGGTTGTGATAAGTATGGATATTAGATTTGCTTATTCGGCCTTTGGTCTTCCATGGCTTCATCAATAAGTTCTGGGGCGCCAAATGTGATGATTAGTTGGGTGTTGTGTGTATTTTATTCAGATCGGCCAACGTGATTTGACGAGATAATTATAAAATAGTGACTGATTAATTTTTCAACTTATATTTCACAGTATGTAAATTGTTGAACATGATAAGATAATTTTCACTAATTCAAGCAGCAACGTCTCCACGAGCGTTTTGAGTCCCAAGTGGCTTTCCCATTGTGTAAATATTATCTATGAATTGAAGTTTAAACAACGGGGTTATTGGACTATTGCATTAAAACAGATAGATTTTCTAATTTGTAGATTCGGGTTTTATTTTGTTTCCAAGTTCTTCAATTGTGCTATCTCTCATTGGATTTTAATTATAATTTTGGTTATTTCAGATTACATTGGTGGAGAGGAGAGTCGAATCCTGTATTAACGGAGGAGAGAGTACTCTCTCTCCTCATTACAATTCAGGCCAACTGCTGGGCAGAAGTATGTCCAGTTGTGTGAATCATATTTTTAATATTAACGTGCACAAGTTATAGACATAAATGTCGGGCTAGCGCAAACAAAGACCACCCATGTCTCTCTTTGTGTACCAAAGGTGTGCTCTATTGTATTATGATGGGGATTTATAACTCCATATTATAGAATTTGTTAATGTATGAGTCTACGATTTTTTGAAACAACTTTTTTGGAAGATATATAGGTAGTTGATTGGCAATATATATAGGGCTTTGTAGGTATTTACGAAAATATCATTCTTTATAGCATTTATTAGCGACCTATTACAAAGTACATCGGGAGCGGTTTTCCAGAAAATTGATTAGATATTTTGTTTCTTAATTAAGGGCGGACTAAATGGCATTAAAAACATTTTAGCGTGATAATTTCTAGTGGATTTCAATTCTAATCTTGGTAAATTTTTCTGTGGGCCTATTTTAAAGGGGAATTTCAAGAGATGTGTGGTTTCTTTCGTTTTATCGAATTCATTTCACTTTGTTCCAGTGTTTATTCTGTATCCGAGAAAGATCCAGAAAGTCCTCAATTATGATTTAATATGTTTGGTATTACTGATTGGGGGTTTTTGTGAGATACAGTAGTACTTCGTGCTGCGTATTATAAGGATATTTTGTTATTTGTGTATTTTGTGATCATAACCGTAAAATCTCCGGGTCGTGTTTGAGTTTTTCAGATAAAAGGTTCAATTACCAGGAGCAAATACAGCGGTGATAATGAACATACCTTGTTCTATTGCCCTGTATGGAATTCCCGCTAGATAGTATTATTAGTTACTTTCTAGCCGTTGGGTGTGTTTTATTATAATAATTGTATCCATTGCGAGAAGTTCTCTCCATGGTTGAAATTTTTGCAATACTTTAATCATATTCTACTGATCAAAACGCTTTTTCTGAGTCCAATGGAAAATGATAGATAAATCTTGTTCTTGAGGTTTGTGAGAGTGCATTATGTTAAGGCAGGCGTCTCAGGTTATTAAATCCATGTCTCTAGGTAGAAATCCTGTTTGATCCATTTATTAATTTTACTAAACATTTGATTATCTTCAAGCTAGTGTTTTCGCTAATATTTTTTGTCCATATTTAACATAAACCTAGCTCTATATGAGGCCTGGTTCTATATCTTTATCTTTTTTAAGTTTAATGGGATCGTTGATTCTGCTAGGTTCAGGTAAGATTTGTTCTTTTAAAAGCGTAGTATAACGTTTCTCGTAGACGTGGTGTAACAATGTTGCTCACCCCAAAGCATGATAAAATTCATACTGAATCTGCGTATGGTCCTGGTGTTTTTCCACTATTCTTAACGTGTGTTTTATTGTGTCTTCCGATGTCCTGGAGAATAAATTTGTGCTCCCAGTCCTCTTGTTCCTTCAGCTCTAGTATTTGGGAAGGTACAATTGTCCAAAAATTACTGAAACACTTTATTATTCGCTATTTTGCGTTTGATGTGGATATAAATGCATTGTTAAAATATCTTGACCACAAGTTTTTATTGATATCCTTAGGTAGAGTTAATATTCCCTATATCTCCGAATTTAATCTTAAAATTGCATGATCTTTTTCCAGGTTTTCAAGGTTGGCGTTGCCAAAAGTTTATGGCGTTGATCCCCAAATGTCGAAATGTCTTGTTTGTAATTTGGAATAAATCTGTATAACATTCTTTCACAAAATTTATGTAGCTTAACATGTCAGTATTAAAAATTTTATTATGTTTTATCCATAGTGGCATCAGTTTTAGCATTATCTATAGTTCTAGTTGTGGTTCTGATGTGTGTTTTCTTAATTGTCACTTTGTTCATTCTTATTTGCGCTTTTTGTTGAAAAGGCATTGATATGGCACCGATAATTGATTCCTCCGAATAAAATGTTTTGAAAGGATGGATCCCATAGGAAAGTTGGCGATTAATCTCGATGTTAATCGTTTGTCTCAAACAAATATGGTCCATATGTTTTTTGGATTATATACTTGCCCTTGGTGGGTCTTTCAGAATGTTGCGTAGTCTAAAACTCTCCAGAATGATGCTGTTGGGAGGAACATTCTTTCGAATTTTCAGTTAAAACCAAATAGTTTATCGTAGCCTGCGCCGTCATGTGGCAGGAGTTGGTTGAAGTCCTCCAGTTTACCGAATTGTCTCTCTCTCGGGTGGATTGGGAACTTGTTACAAAACATACCAATTAAAATGCCTGTCACTTGTTTGGAGTGGTAGAATTAAGTGGCTGGTACCCATCTTGCGGCGATGTCCGTCTTCTTACCTTTCTGTTCGACTAGCGAGTTATGAATTCACAGGACAGCGGGCTTCCCCTGGCCCCGGCACTTTGCGAGTTGTGGTATGTGGCGTGTGCGGTGCGAGGTCGAGGTCGATCCAGCCGCAGTGTATCGCGACCCTCCCGGTTGATACCGCTCAAGTTTTCCAGCCGAGTGCCGCTAGGAGCTTGAACAGGTCGAAGTACAGTCAACTGAAAGGTGTGGCAGTGGGGACAGGCCTTTGACCTACTATTTACACACTTTGCATTTTATTATTTCTCATGGGCTCCCTTTAAAATCTCGTGTGGCCTCAACTTTCTTTTTCTCTACGCCACTATAAAATTACTCACAAGATATGTGTAGTCTCCCATTTATGACAACTTTGATAATCTCTGGTGGAACTGCAGGTTACGAAAGTTCATTTTGAGACTATGCCTCCGAGTGTTGAGCCACTAGGCCGGGATTTGTCCCTCGTTGAATCTTTCTGTCCTTCATAACTCTAGTTCCTGCTTTAAGGAACAAAATCATTACCTCTATGGTGAAGCACGGTAAGTGTATTCCATCTCGCCGACTTAGCTCACGTGTTCTTTTACTTGTGTTTGATAATGTCCCTTTGAAAAATGGTTTGAACCAATTTTGTTCTGGTGACGATTGAAGGCACGTTGTACACAAAAGCAAAGTTATTGCGTGTAACAGACGGCAATTTCTGAACTCGCTACCACAATGGTCCAACTTTTAATTTAGCCATTACTACTCGGGAATCGGCAGAGGTAAAGAAAGTTACATAGCACGCCGATAGTCACAAAAAAAATCTTCCCAGTCATATTCTCCAGTTTAATTGGTCTTTATGAAGTATTATACAGATACAGATGAAATATACCGCCATCCTCCTAATTCTTATACAAACTTTTTATTCTCCTAACTGTGTTGGGTGGGTAAGAAAACTGTTTATCTTTAATCCCGAGGGGGCAAACAACTGATCTGGACCTCTCCTCGCTGACTTCGATAGCTCCTAATAATTGTAAGGACACGCCATCTAACATATCAACCCCCCCCGCCCCCCCTCCCCCAGCATACTAAAAAAATCAACAGCTTAGGAAATACTCTATACCACAATACTACAATTAGAATATACAATAATCGAAATTACCACGCCCAGAAATGGAACTCCTAAATTGTGGCGTTCATTATCAAGATGACCGTTGAGGCACCTTTGTGCTTAGTATTTAATCTCATGGGGTGCAATTACCACATTTCTCCCAACGCCAACATGGTGCAGATGGTCAGCTATACGAACTACAAAATCAAATATTTGGACTCCACAGTCTAAGCAGATGATGTAATTTTAACTATGGGCAGTAGTCGTTTCTCCAAAGGTGTTCTTGAAAACAATTCACTGATGTCAGGCACTATGCGAAACAAAAAATAATAGTTCAAGAATATGTTGAGGATCTTATAAAATTCTGAGGAATTCATATTTCCACACTGCTTTCGCTTCTGATGTCTCTTTCATTTTGCTCTTATAATTGTTATTGCATACTTTGCAGAACCATATGGTATTTTGTAAGTACAGGTAAGGTATGGAAATTTCATTATCGAAACATTTCACATCAGAAAAATGAAATATGAAATATGATGAACTCAAGATGATCATAGCCTGTTTACAATTTAGATACCCCATCTCCTCGTCATTATTGCCAGTTTTCCCAGCTCCCAATTATTATTTAAAAAATATATAGTATGACTATGGTAAGACCTTGGCCGTAGGGACGGAAACCGGCTGGCGAGAATAAATTCATGGCATTCGGGGGATTTATACTCATGGTACCCAGACTTGGATTTGACAGGCAGCAGCATGTTCAAGGGAAAATAGGGCTTCAGTCTCAGTGTCCCCCCACCCCCCGTTCGCACCGCGTCAGTTTGCCAAGTCTGATCAGCAAAAATGGTTGATTGTAATTGTTTTCATGAGACAAATGGTTACGAAATGAGCATAGTCTCCGCAAAACTTCGTTTTATTTCAAGCAACCACCCACAACTTGTCTCAGGATTCACAGCTGGAAATGACAAGTACAACTAAAATTATTGAAGGTGACAACATGAAAACATACCAAAGAACATTTCATTTTGTTGAAAGAAAGCACGACAAATTAAATTAAAGAGTGCTTACCTTTCCATCTGTAATGGCTGTCGCTTTTTGAGTGACCTTTCTATGACGAGGGTGCTAATTTGGTCCTTTTAAAATAAAAGATACTTTGAACATAATTTACGTTCCTGACACAGCGACACACTCTGTTTGAATTCAGGAGTCCTCAACAACGTGTTCTTTTCGTACAGCCCACATTGTCGTGGGAGTCTTTTTTTTTCTCATTTTTCAATTAGATTCAATTCTTCCTTTCCTGAGGACTGCCTCTGAAGAATTGAAAACAAACCCCCTGTAGACAAGTATCATACCCACAATAATGCAACTGTGTCTCATGCTTCATTTGCTGAACAATCAGAAGTATAAGGCATCTGATGATTTTGTATTTCACACTTTACCTCTCACTTTTCCATGGCCTATGAACAAAGCTCCTTGCAGCTGCTTCAGTTAAACAAAACATTCAATTTACTTTTTAACAGCGCACCACCAGACCCCCTCTGTTGCTGTCTTTTAACTCACTGAGAAACCAATGAATGGTTGTAACTCTCCCAGCCCCCCCCCCCCTGTAAACAAAAGTTTATTTAAGTTCATATTTAGCTGGACTTACTTTTAGAGATTGAGGCGCAAATCCACAAAACCTCTCAATTTCTTTATCCACTCTGACAATATATATGTCAAAAACAAATTAAAATGTCTCTGTCATCAGACAACACGTTATACATATTCAAAAAGGTTATGTTACCATTTTTCACAATGTAACTATGCGGAACCAGAATAATGACCCCCACACACCTAATTAAGAAGGAATGTCATTGCCAATCAGTTCAATTCAATCTTGCAACCTTTTAATGCACAACCCGACTAATGGCTTCCATTCATTATTTTCAAAAAGTCATAGTCAATAAAAAATATATAACTCTGAAGAACGAAAAACAGCTGCCCTTCACCCTCCCCCATTTGCGCAATGCATCATCAAGCATGTTGGACACATATTCGACATTGACGTGACTGTCGTTTTTTTAATGCGCCACCAAATTCTCACACAATGCGCCTCTCCAAGTATAAAAAAAACTACACAGCTTAGAGAGACCAATTTTACAGTGCCAAACCCATTCAACACGTACCTCTTAGGATATGGAAGAAACCACTGGATGAAATCGTGAGGTTGATCATCTGGAGAGAGCTTTACCAAATGTGCAACGGAGAGTATGGAGAGTCAGGGGAATTGAATTGTGAAGTCTCTGAGGAGGTCTGCCTTACTAGTTTGCAATGTGCACTTTGTGCCATTGCCGAAACTACAACCAATGACACCCACGCACTTTGGCTAGCCTTTCTATGTGCAGTTTCAACCACAAAAAATCTCTAACAATCACGACAGCATAGAAGAGGGATTCAAACCCCTTGAGTCATGCTGACCCGGCGGTGCGTTAAAGTTGCGAAAGACATGCATTTCTTGATTCAAAACAACCCCCCTCCCTACCAAAATCGCCTCATTCATGAGTAGCCTTTGCAATGAACACACAATGGCCCAACAATGCATGTAATGTATCGCAGAACTTAACTTGCCTTGCGTGAAATACAACACCTTGGCTGATGCTTCCATCGTGCAGCGTATGCTTATGTGACACGAGGGTTCCGCACCATGGACCCATATAAATGGTTTCATCACAACCTGTCCTTCCAAGCACTACTACCTGAAGAAGGCCTGCAGTTATTATCGTTTTTAAGAACAGTGAGATATGTATGCCAAATCAGCGTTTAACTCCACTTTGTCATCCCCCCATTTGCACATACTCCCACCATTTGAACTCCCCGGTTTTATCATGGGATCTCCTTACTTCATGAGTTCTGTCCACTTTCCAACGTCACTTTCCGCACTTGTTTCCCATTTCCTTCGTAGATCATTATACCTCTCTCCAACGTCGGTAGGAGGTTGATAACCCTCCTGAGGGCAGAGCATTCTAAATTTCGCACACCTCGTCGGTCTTTTCTACGCTAATAACTAATCACCTTCTTCCCAAGTGAATAGTTTTCATGTGAGCGAAACCGCAACGTAAGGCTCATCGAGCACAGTATGCCAGGTTTGTGCTTCTCATCACACTTTGTAGATTCAAAACGTTTCAGAGCATGTACATTGGCTGATTCCTCAGACTTGAGGATCCTCCTGCCAGCACCGGGGACCCTCGTTGCGCGCGGCTCCGCACGCGTTCAGCAATTTCGGGAGCGGATGGCACGAGAGCGTAACGACTTATGACAGTTCTTAAAGCTGTAGGTCCCCTGCTTGAGAGGTAACGGATTATCCAATGGGAATAGCTATTCTATCGCGGCACCCCGACAGAGAATAATCGCCAATGTACTTCATTGGGTTTGTCCATGACTGGCGGTTGTTGAGAGGTGGTCCAGAGTAGTTCCCCCTTTCCGGTGCATACAACCTGTGATGTAATCGCAGCACCCAGTTTCCAAATAACGAAACTATACGCTTTGTCTGCAATAGCCGAATATTATTCGGCCGCTCCTTGTGAAAAATACAACCGGTCCTGCCCATACCGTTTCTGTCTCCCTGTTAGCCGCGTCCGGATGAGCCGGGCGGTTCCCTGCCGATTTCCCCCGCCGCCGTGTGTATCACACCTGCACGCAGACATATGGACACCCTTTCCGGTCCCCCCGGTCTCGACCAGCACTTACATCGGGGAAACTAAGTATCCCAGTTCCTCACATTTCGACGAAGGTACTGGTACCCTATTTAGCTTACACGGTGGAGGGATACACTACATCGTTGACAAATCTGCTGTCCTGCCCACGTGCGTTTAAATGTTCCTCTACGGCTGATCACGCTACCGTGTACGTGGGCTTGCGTGGGACCCCGTTTTTATAACATGCCAGCGGGCCGGGCGCGCAGATTGTCGCTTCCCTTCGTGTTTACTCCACCTTATCACCTTGCGTCCTGGCCTGTGTGTGACCCCTTCCTCCGACTTCAGTCCGCCCATTGCCCTGGTGCGGGGGTTTTGCCACACTTGTTTTCGTCCGGCTGCTTATGTTGCAGTCTGTCGGTGTGCTGTCGCGGACCACGGGACGCGACCCGCGCCCCCCTTGCCAGCCAGAGCGCGATCTCCCGCGGGGCACCGCTAGCGCGCTCGCCAGAATCATCTAATTCAGCGGAAGTTTAGTGCTTGCGTCGGACCAGACGCCGATCGTCGTGCCCCCGGAGCACTGTTCCTCGGTCCTAGACGCGCTCGCACAGCGCCCCCGTGGGGGCGCCGACCGTGGGCACTGTGTCGTCTCCGCGCCCCCTCCGGGTTAAGGAGCCTGCGCTGGCTCGCAACTGTGGCGCCGCGTGTTTTGCCCAGTGAGCAGAGGCGGGGGCTATTATTTTGGCAGGGTGCTACAGTCATCCAGTCCTTCCCTCTGGTGTATTTGGCATTTCGCTATGACGTGTGTGTTCTCCCATGGGCCTTCGAGCGGGGCCCCAGCCTTGCTTGTTTTCTGCTAGTGATGTCCCCGGAGCTCTACCGACCATGCGGTTACTCCACCGTGAGCCCGCAGCACCTTGATAGTACTCCTAGAGCCCTCCCGCGACGCTCCACTAGATGCTTTGCCGGGCGTTGTGGCTCGCTACCGGGGGGGTCGCCGCCTCGGTGTGTGTGGTATCAAGTAACTCCACGTCGCTGTCGCGGCCCATTCGGGGAGCGGGTTCTTGTGGTCCGACGTTCTCGGCCCCTTTTCCCTGGCCAGGAGCGAGGGCCGTCAGGCCCAGTCCCATGTCGCCGTCCGCCCTCGATGCTCGTTCTTCGTTACTCGCCGGGTTCAAGTGGCCGTGCCCATCAGCCCGAGCGTGATTTTGCCCTTTTTTTTCTCGGCGCACCAGACCGTGGATCCCTCCGGTGTCTACTGCAATGCGCTTACGGGTGCTCCTAGATCGACTCACCTAGCGATTCGCCACACTCTAGCGGAATAGACCACCTCAAATTTTTCAGAGTGCAATATTGTCGGTGTTGCGGCTATCTTGATTCTCTTGGTTGTTGCACAGGTTCGGGCTGGGATCGTCCCGACATTGTGTATTATCCGCGCCTTTTATGTTAGAGGGAACTACCTCTATTGGTCGCCAGGAGTTATTCTCTCTGGGTCTGCATCCATCGGGGAAAAAAACGAATCCTCTGCCGTTGGAGGGATGGAGGGAGACCCGGCTTTTGAGAATGGTGGCAAATCACTTCCAAAGATCTGACCCCCACAGTCAGTACACCTCTCCTACACTGTCTCCGCCATAAGATCATCTCACAGAGAATAATCTCAGCCTAACCCTCCCTATTCTCTCCTATTCTGCAAGAAAAAAAGAAAAAACATTGAAAGACTCAAACTCGCGATCGAGTAACTGCCGGGATCGAGGCGCAAAAACTCGGCGACCTTGCGGATATGAGCCGAGCAACTCTACCACTACGCTAAAAATCTTCCATTCCGAAGCCGAAAAAATTCTGAATTTACGAAAAGTGCCCTGGTCCCAAGGCTTTCGGATAAAAGGTTGTGCACCTGTAATTGAATAAAATCATAGAAAAAACAATGTTTTGGTCCACCAGCCTGTGCCCACCATCAAGCACTCATTTAAACTAATCCAACTACCAATTCCATTTATTCCTCATCACATTCCTATCAACTCCCCTCAGATCTCACCATTCACTTGCACCAGTGACAATTTACTGCAGCCAATAAACTATAAACTCACAAGTCTTTGGAATGAGGGGAGACAAGCAAACTCCACACAGACAGCACCATGGACCATGGACCATGAATGAGCCAGAGTTTGCTGGAAACACTAGAGACTGCAGTTGCTAGAATTTTGAGCAAAATTCAAACTGGTGGAAAAAGTTGGTGGGTCAGGCAGTAAAGGGGCCATGGGGGGAAATGGATCAGAATACGTTTTGGGGTTGAACTCTTCCTTCGGACATCTATCAATTGATAGTAGACGTTAGGAGAAATCCTCCTCCCCTCAACCCCACTCACCATCAACAACACCACAGTCACATATGTGGAGTTTTTTAACGTCCTGTGAACCATCATCTCCAAGGACCTTAAATCGGGGGCCACCATCGACTCCACAGTCAAAAAGGCACAACAGAGGATGTACCTCCTGCGGCAGCTGAGGAAGCACAATCTGCCACAGCCAACAATGATGGTCCAATTCTATATGGCCATCGTAGAGTTTGTCCTCACCTTCTCCATCATGGTCTTGCTTGACTCAGCCACCAAGCATGACATCCGGAAGATGCAGCACATTGTTCAATCAGCCGAGAAGGTTATTGGCTGCAACCCTCCCCCCATTGATGAACTGTACAGTTCAAGGAACAGGAAGCGAGTGGGTAAGATCATCTCTGACCCCTCTCACCTTGGCCACAAAGTCCTTGAATCATTTCTGCCTGGAAGGCGACTCAAGACCGTCAAAGCTGCCACAACCAGACATAAAAACAGCTTTTTTTTCCACGAGTAGTAGCTCTACTCAATAACCAAAAATCTGTAGCCTCCTTTTGCTCTGATATTTTATTTAATTTGCATGTTTAATCAATAATGTTTTATTATTAATGTTTAATGTTTTATGTGTCATTCCTAACTGTCACTGGATGTTGTTGTCATTTGCGGGCAGAGCACCAAGGCAAATTCCTTATTTGTGAATACTTGGCCAATAAACTTATTCATTCATTCATTCAGCAGCGGTCTTTGTCAGCAGTTTTTTCCTTGCCTGAAGCACTGGAGCTGTGAAGTAGCAGTTCCACCAGCTGCACCACTGTGCTGCTCTGAGTCTTTTCTATATTATTGAACCTAGTTTTACTATTTTTCATCCACAAATTAACAACTGATTTAATTAATAAAATTAGTTATAAATCCCCTTAAAGAAATGCTCGATAATTGTCTTAAACCTGTCGTCTGAAAAAGCATTACCACCTTGACCCTGCACTTTTCCCCTCACAACCACCTATCTCTCCCCTCTCCCTAAACTATATTTCTGGAATCATTTGCTCCCTGCACAATTGTAAAATTTAGATTTTATTCTTCAGCAAGAATTAAAATGAGTCTGGCTCATTATCATGTTAATTTTTGATGTGCACCAAAATACATCATTGTGGATATGTTAATGGTATCAACTGAGGCATTTGCCACAAAATTATCATTAGAATACCACAATTAGTAAACAAACGGTAAAATTATAATTGTTATTTAAGTCACTAAATTATGCTAAATTAATAATTAAACAAATGAAACTAGATTAATGCTGGGTTCTCTTGTAGACAGGTTACAGTTTCAAATAGCTGGTCAGCAACCTACATTTACTACTTTATCAATACCATTCAATACTCACTGTTGCTATGTAAAATTGTGCAATGTTATTATATGAATAATTCTGAATGCTGGCAGAGGTTGCTCCAATGGTTTAAAAAAAGGGGAAAATGAATCATCCTATATTTCTGCTAAAAAAAAATTCTTGTAGAACTGCCAATGTTATTCATTATAATAGGTTGGGATTCTTGAGCCAATGTGATTATCTCTATCTTTTTGACTGCATTTCTATGGCAAACTCGTCCTGAAGTCCAGTGACAGAATCTGAAGTTCCACATGTTCTCACCAAGAACACTGGGAAATCTTCCCAATGAACCTGCATGTTCATTCACCCTATTCATTTATATAAATAGGGGTGGCTTTGAGTTGGAAAAGCATATTTTAAATTAGCAATTTATGTTATTTCATTGGTTCCTAACGTTTTATAAAGGTTTAAGTGCTGTTTTGTTATTTATATTTATCAAATACTTTTTAACATTTGGACAGTGTTACTTTTTTAGGTGTTCTTAAATGCTTTTGAGGATATTTTGACCATCTGTTCTTCCTGAGAGTATGCTTTAACCTACTGGCAAAAACACTTTGGTGGTATTCACAATCAGCAAGGTCCATACCGGCAATTATCAGGGGCTTGTTGACTTCTTGGAGCAAATTATTGTTGGCGAACTCACTCAAGAAGTAATTTGATAATTGATCCAATCTTGACTTCCACACCATTTTCCATTTCTCCCCATATCTCTTGATTCATTTGTAGCTTAAATGTCTATGTCCCACATTCAATATATCCATTGAATCTGCCTTCACAACTTTCAAGGCCATACTAACTTAATCATTACTGTGCTGCATACAATTCTCAACAAATAAATACGTTTCATATAGAACTCCATAGATCAACAAATATTCTAATTTATTTTCAAACAGTCCTTCAGTGTGTATCCCAGTTAGCCTAGCAATCAGAATGGAAATAATAATAATAATGGAAAGGGAAACATATGCAGATTTTTATCGTGCACTGTTCAAAATATATATTAAAAAGCAGAAAAAGCTGAAAACAGTTGAGCATCAGCAGAGAGAAAAACAGAGCTCACTTGAGCATCAGCAGAGAGGAAAATAGAGCTAAACTTTCAAAACAGCAACTTTTTGAAAGAAATGTGAACTCTTTTCATCTCAGCATTTGCTGTCTGATTTTTGGGGTATTTCCAGCATTTTCTGTTTTTATTTCAGAAGAAAACATCAAGCTGGTCAACAGCCAAGATACAACATGTCAAATGATTCATGTGTACATTGATAGTGCCTCATTGCAAGTCTGACATAACTTCTATATACTGCACTCCTAGTGGTGGTTTATGCTAAAGGTGCAAGGAATCGGTGAGTGGAAGGACATTGTATAATGGTTGTACTTCACTACCATAAAATGTTGCTACTCATTTCTTATTAGTATAAGTAAAAAAAACTTTTTCTTCGTGATTTTTTGTCAAAATGATGCAAGTGTTATGTTTCACCTATCTCCCCAATATCATTTTAATTCTTAGTATCGATGTTGTTGAAAGTAATCAGTTGACATGAACTAAAAATAAAAATGCATCACAGAAGTCAGCGACCCTCACAAACCCAAGAGCTTTATAGCTCTCAAGGCAGGTACAGGATATTTTGGAAGATCAGCCATGATCATATTGACTGGCGGTGCAGGCTCGAAGGGCCGAATGGCCTACTCCTGGACCTATTTTCTATGTTTCTATAATAATACACTTTCTGCTTTTATATATAGAATATAAATATATACTTTATTTGCTCAGCACTTATACTTTTAATCATTTATTTTCAAGTTCCAAGTTATTTTGAGTAAGGTTTACTTTGTATAATTTCAGCTGATACATTAGCTAACAGAATTGGATTTTATTTGAATAGTGAGTAATCAATAGATTACAGATCTATACAGATATATCCTTGTAAAGAAAAGGAATTATAAATAAATTGAAATTGCCCCTACAGTATTTATCATTTAATTATAAATGCAATCCTTCTCCATACTTTTATTAAATGATGTTAATCTTAATTATGATCCATATAGTGACATGATGATTCATATCTTAATAGAGAAAATTAGTAAAATATATATAAATATTTTAAATATATATGATTAGGAAGATAAGCATTTGGCTTAAGGTTTAAAATGAATAACAGGTCTTATTTAGAGTATTACGAGAGGTTAAGTAACTTTTAATTATTTTTTTGTACATTGCTATCATTTTTTTCAGAGGTAAAGCCCTGCAATGCGAGTAGTGTACAGGAGTGACTGAATTTACATACAGTAGAGAATCATAATGAGACCATTAACACGTCAGTGAAAGTGCCTGTACAAAAAGGATAAAGGTTAATACTTAAAACATCTTGGCATGAACATTCATTTCAATGGAATGGAGGAAAAAACATTTGCAGGTAAAGGCACCAGTGCCATTTATGCTCGCAGCAGTCAACTTAAAATGATCCCTAAATATGAGTAGAATTTTCAGAATAATCATTGTGAAATTAACAACTGTGTTAAGTGTAGATTGGCGATTTATGCGATTTATATTACCAAGAGCTTGCTTACGCAAGTCAGTCTGAGTAGCTGCTAGTTACTGTAATGTCCTGCAGACCAATGCTGTAAAAGTGGACTTGGCACCGGAGACCCGCCGGGTGGAGCTGGTGAAATGGGTGATCTGGGCACTGAACACTGTGGAGTGGCTGTGGTTCTGAAAAGCTTCTTTGATATGAATAAGTTTTGTATAGTCTATTACTGTACAATTATTTACTGTTGCCCACTTTCTTCTTATACAGCAAAGTAAGTCCAACCATTTTTTTAAATTTTGAGTTTTGACTCTCCTCATGTTGTAATCATAATGTCCATAAAATTGTAGTAACAGTCTTGCAAATGGCAGACCAGTTTTATGGTGATTTTATTGAAAAATTATTCAACATGCATTTTTCTCCAAGGAAAACTATATCAATAAACTATTATGGGGCATCTATAGATTCTTCTATAATAATAATAATAATAATAATAAATTTTATTTTCGAGCGCCTTTCAAATCTCAAGGACTCCTTACAAAGATTAACAGAAGAGAAAAAAACATATAGTCGGAGAAAAATAAATAATAAGGACATCATCAATATACAAATTAAAGATAGAAATCGCTCCAAAGACACAAAATCAAAAAGGCACAGAGTCCAGTCCCCAACCCCAGTTCTCCCAAAAGTCAGGCCTATTGAGGCCACCGCTATTGCCTCTACAGAGGCCCGATGTTCCTGGCCGTTCTGGCCGGGTGGAGTTGCCCTGGCGTCGGGAGAGTCCTCACAGTGGCTGGGCCATCTGGAACGGCCGCTTCTCAGCAGGGGATTGTCGGCTTCAAATTCTATAGTGTGTGTTCTTTATTTTTTTTATTGTATGGCTGTATGTGAATTTCATTTCACTGGGCCATCTGGCACATGTGACAATTAAATGTATCTTGAATCTTGAATCTTGCATAGAGTCTTAAGCCCCTGTCTCGCTTAGGAGACCTAAACAACAACCTCTAGTGACCTTGCCCTCCATCCAAAAAGAAAATCAAGGTCAAGGTGACCTACAACCTCCTACCATCTCCCACGCATATGTTGAAAACCTTTCACAACTATGAAGAAAACTGGCTTCGACTAGACCTGTGACGAAAAAATTATTGATTTTTAAAACGGCAACTTATTTTTAGTCAAGGCCAATTTTAATCATGATGAAAAAATAGCTGCAACCTAGAGAAAGTCTCGATCATACGGAAACCACTTTTGACTATTAGGGAGAGTGACCAAAACCTCTGGTGACCTCATGGAAACCTTGGGTGGTGGGCAAGGTCACCTGAGGTTGCTGTTTAGGTCTCAAAAGATAATAGACAATAGACAATGGGTGCAGGAGTAAGCCATTTGGCCCTTCGAGCCATTCAATGTGATCATGGCTGATCATCCCCAATCAGTACCCAGTTCCTGCCTTCTCCCCATTTCCCCCAACTCCACTATTTTTAAGAGCCCTATCTAGCTCTCTCTTGAAAGCATACATAGAACCAGCCTCCACCGCCCTCTGAGGCAGAGAATTCCACAGACTCACCACCTTAATGATCAATGAGATACCCTCTCATCCTTCTAATCTCCAGCGTGTAAAGCCCAGCCTCTCCATTCTCTCAGCATATGACAGTCCCTCCATCCCGGGAATTAACCTTGTAAACCTACGCTGCACTCCCTCAACAGCAAGAATGTCCTTCCTCAAATTAGGGGACCAAACTACACACAATACTCCAGATGTGGTCTCACTAGGGCTCTGTACAATTGCAGAAGGTCCTCTTTGCTCCTATACTCAACTCCTCGTGTTATAAAGGCCAACATGCCATTCACTTTCTTCACTGCCTGGTTTACCTGCATGCTTACTTTCATTGAGCATGCAGGTACAGCAGGCAGTGAAGAAAGAAAATTATTTAGAAAACATTATTTGGAACTAGTTGTGAACAAAAGTACCGAGTGGCTGCAATTACCTTTTCACTGATTTCACTGATTTTTAACCTACAATACATTTCCTTATTTTGTGCTGTTATCAATTTCCATGTCTGTTCCAAATCTGCAATGTAATAACACAAAATAACCAATCCAGCAGTGAAATGGCAGCTTAAGTAAAAGTCGAGAGGAAGTGTAGCAGGCAAAGGGCTTACTTTTCATACAGCAATCTGTGTCAAGCATTGCACAAAATCAGGGCAGGGAGAAGAGTTTATCTAAGGTCAGAGTGCGAAAGAAGGGGAGAGAAGGGGAGAGAATGGGATAAAAGGGGAGGGAGAGAAGGGGGGGGGGAGAAGGAGTGGAGACACTTTTAAGAAGTATAATAAAGTTTACCGGGCATTTTATCTACCAGTTGGTTTTCCCTGGTCCTGAAAACTCCAATGAGCCAATCAAAATGCCCAGTCAGCGAAGGAGATTGCCTATGGTTGCCCTTGACTGCCCATAGCGACCCCACTCCACTGCACCACGAGTTAAGTAGAACCAAGCCGACCAAGTTTTACTTGCGGGAAATTTATCAACATGCTGAAACTTTTTCCACGACCTGGCTGTGGCCATGAATATATTCGGGAACTTCCCTCGAGCAAAAAGGAGAGTTCCAGTGACCTCATAGGACCTCCTAGGACCACATGTCGACCATGCTGCGAGTTTGAGTTGAGAGCAAACTCTTCTAAACTCGCAGATTAGGTTACCGCAGTGGGACATCTCCTAAAGCAAGAACTACCTGAAATTGGAGAGGTCAATGTTCATACTGCTGGAGTGTAAACTAACCAAACAAAATATGTGCTGCTCCTCCAATCAATTTGTGTTGGGACTCACTCTGGCCATGGAGGAGGCCCAGGACAGAAAGGTCAAATTTGGTCAAAAAGGGGGAGTTGAAATACTGAGCCACCGGGTGATCAGGTTGGTTATTGCAAACTGAATTGAGGTGTTGGCCGAAGCAATTGCCAAGCCTGCGCTTGGTCTAACCTAAGTAGAGCAGTTAACACCTGGAACAGCAAATGGAATAGATCAGGATGGAGGCGGTGCAGGTGAACCTCTGCTTCACCTGGAATGACTGCTTGGGTCCTTGGATGGAGTAGAGGGGGAGGTAAAGCGGCAAGTGTCGCATTTCCCGCGGTTGTAAGGGAAAGTACCAGTGGAGGGGGTGGTTTGGGTGGGAAGGGACGAATTGACCAGGGAGTTACGGAGGGAACGTTATCTGCGGAAAGCCGGGATGGGAAGATGTGGCCAGTGGTGGGATCCCGTTGGAGGTGGCAGAAATGTCTGTGGATTATCTGTTGTATGCGACGGTTGTTGAGGTGGAATGTGAGGACAAGGGGGACTCTGTCCTTGTTATGAGTGGGGGATGTGGAGTGAGAGCAGTGCTACAGGATATAGAGGGGACCCTGGTGAGAGCCTCATCTATAGTCAATGAGGAGAACCCCCGTTCCCTAAAGAATGAGGATATCTCCGATGCTCTGGTTTGGAACACCTCATCCTGGGTGCAGATGAGGCATAGATGGAGGAATTGGGAGTAGGGGATAGTCCTTACAGGAAGCAGGATGGCAAGCAGTGTAATCCCGATAGCCATGGGAGTCAGTGGGTTTGTAGTCTCTAAGCAGTCGCGGAGTCGTTCCTCTGCCTTTGTTGACCCTCTCTGTGCCATCCTCACTGCTGGAACTGCAATCTTCAGTCAATGTTTTTATGTATCAATAAAGAGCATAGCCAGGTGCTTTGATTTCCCAAAATGGGGGGGGGGGGGGGGGGGGGGGGGGGGGAGATGGAGCGATAGGTATCTTTGATGATGGAATAGCAATGGTCAAAGATGTTTGATCCTCTGGTGCTGCACAGGTGCAATCAGAATATAAAAGGACTTGAAAAATATAAAAATTAAAACGATTGTTAATAAGAGAAAAGTATCATGCAAGGGAAAGGATTGGTTTGAAAATATTAAATTAGTAAGCATCTATCACAACCTCATTATATAATGTTAATAAAAAATTCTGCTAATGATTCCTCTGATTTCCTGACTTTGTTCTTGCCTATTACTTTTCTTCTACTGATAATGTTTAATTGCACTTATGTTAGTTTCAAACATTAATCAACTGTGTTGCAGTTGCACAATGCAACATTCTGAGTGCAATTATGTTTTTCAAAATTTCATATTGCCTTTGTTCAGAAAAGATGAGTCAACTGTACTTAACTGAGTACGTTATTAGTGAATATTCCCAACACTAAGATGCACTTGCTTTCCGTGTTAATTGGCTATATTTTAGTTCATTATTGCCCAATTTCTTTGATTATGTGTTTGAAAAATGTATTGTAGGAGCCATTCATGCTTAAGCTAGTTGCTGTTAGCATATTTTATTATCTTGTCTAGTTATGTCTAGCTGTATTGTTCTGTACGCTTAAGTGTAGGATTTTGATACGTAGATGGGCATGACAGATTGAACTAAGTGATACGACAGGGAGTGGTCAGATCAGACGGGTGCTGGCACGGGAATAGAAGACACAATTTTTACCAGTTCAGATAGTAAGAATGGAAAGCTACAATTTTTATAAGACACTTCTTTGTATTTACAACAACTTCAATTAAAATCGATTATACTGGAAATTATGACTGGAAGATTTGTTTTTTAACATCGACTGCGTAAACTCCACTCCTCCTTGCCAGTGTAGTAACGGCAAATAAAAGTTGGACATTGTAAAGTTAAATAATTGCCATTACATGTATATTCATTAAAAATATAGAACATAGTGCTGAGATTGTCATAATTTATTCATCTAATTATCAAGTTGAAAATTGCTGAATAGTTGATTTTGACTTATTTCAGGAGTTTTATAGAGCTCTGTTTTTTTTTCTATTGGCTTAATGCAGTGTTAAATAGTAATTGAAGGAAATAAAAGCATCGGTTTAGCCAACTGTTCAGGGAAAAAGCCCATTAAGATGACTTTGTCAACCATAACATTCATAGGATCTTAAATGGGATTACACGGTGGAGGAAACAATGTATGAAGCAGAGCAATTATGTTGGACTTTCAACACTACAATCCAGAATTTGAAACTATCCCATACAAGGAGAGTCACCTTCTTAATGTCAAGACCTTGGGAGTGGTTGTGAGGTTTGGAAAACTAGCAGTTCATGATGAGGATAATGGGAGTGCCGGACATTGATGTGGGTGGGGTGGGGGAAAGGTATTTTGCAAACTTCTAGTTAGAAAAACCTCTGGCATAGAGGGAGACGTCCACTCAGAACTTCTGGAAATTGATCTTTGAGTAATTGAACTATGACCCTGAAACCAGCTCACATTGTCCTGTCACTATCTGCACTTACTCAAACTGTGATGCATTTTTGTGGTTGCTCAGCTCTTATTGCACTACTCCCATTGCAGCCACGAGCTTCACTGAGGCTTATGAAGTTGTGAGTGGTGGCTCATCCACAGACAACAGGCACAGACATGGCCCACAGACTGCCTTGTGACCTCGTACAGCTCGTTCTGTCCAATGGGTTGTCACTGCTTTTAAATGTCTCATTTAAAAAGTCATGAAACTTCTAATTCACAAAAATAAAAGTTGAAAAAATAAACTTACCTTTAGAATGGTTGCAGCCCTATTCAAATGATTAAAGGCACATGGATGGGCTAGTCACAGCTAGTATAAAACTAAAGCATGTTTATAAACCATTTGGACAGGCCCATGGATAGGGTAGGTTTAGAGGGATATGGGCCAAACACATGCTGGTGGGATTAGTCTAGATGGGGCAGGTTTGTCGGCCTGTGCAAGTTGGTCCGAAGGGTCTGTGTCCACGCTGTATGACTCTAAGACTCTATGACACAAGACATGAAGTGCTTCTGGCTTCTCAGATTAATAAATTAGGAAATATCACCCACTGGTGAGTCCAGAGGCAGAATTAAAGGTTATGTGTATACCTATCTGGTCTCCAGTATGTTTACAATGTTTGCATCACAAAATACAGACCTGGAAGTCAGAGTTGTGCCCTTGGCTAACAAGCCAGCAGATCCTAATGGACCTGTAACTCAGCATCAGTGTGCTCCAGTCTAATGAGGGAGTCTGAATAATCTACACAAGGATTGTTCACAGTACTTTTTATACAGACCTTTCTAACCTGATGTGGATATTTAATCTGCAAGATATAAATACATATGAATGGTCTTACACCTGATGTGGCCTGACTGGCTGAGTAGTTCCAGCAATTTTCATTTTTATTTTATATTTCAAACATCTGCAGTTTTTGGTTTTCTCTCCCAAACAGGCTATGTGTGCTCAATTAAAATATTTAAGTAAAAGCAAATTGGTTACTGAGAAGGAGTATAAGAAATATAGAACAGAAGCACATCATTGAAATTGATATAGCACCATGGACAATCCGATTGATTGTAGAAGTTATGTGGAGATGATGGCCAACTCATGTTCATATTGCTGGTACAATTGGTGACATTTTCTAGCTAATGAATTGAGCTTCCAAACTTCATAACGTAATAATTAAACACAATTGTAAGATCCTGGCTGCATGATGATAGGTTTTTCAGCTTACTTTTTGAGTTAGCCTCTGCTATTAACCCAACAATAAGATATATTCATATTAAACGGCTTGCAATTTTCTATTGAAGTGGAAACTTCTATCAATTGATCATCTCCTTGAGAAGGTGTGGAGAATCTCTGATTATAATGGAATGCTGTGTGTGGGGTGTCATTTTTTAGAATTTTTAAATGAATAGCTTTGTAGCTTTGAAGTGTGGTGACTGTCATGTTGGAAAGTCAAAATGAATACAGTAAAATCCCCACAATCGTAAAGAGACCCATATTCTTTTTTTCTTGTAATATTTGTTGAGGGGAATTTTGGCCCTAAGGTAGGGCAGTAATTAATGCATGAATGGATGAATAAGTTTATTGGCCAAGTATGTACACATACAAGGAATTTGCCGTGGTGCTCCGCTTACAAGTAACAAGACATAGGTAAACAATTAAGAATAAAACATAAAACATTAAAAAATTGAGAATAAAACATTATAGTTTAAACATGTGAATGAAATAAAATACCAGAGCAAAAGGAGGCTACTGAGTAGTACTAGTGCTCGCAGAAAAAAACTGTTTTTATGTCATGGCTGTGGCGGCTTTGACAGTCCAGAGTCGCCTTCCAGAGGGAAGTGCTTCAAAGAGTTTGTGGCCAGGGTGAGAGGGGTCAGAGATGATCCTACCCGCTCGCTTCCTGGCACTTGCAGTGTACAGTTCGTCAATGGAGTGAAGGTTGCAGCCAACAACCTTCTCAGCTGATCAAACTATGTCATGCTTGGTGGCTGAGCCAAACCAGACCATGATGGGAAGGTGAGGACAGACTGTACGATGGCAGTATAGCATTGGACCATCATTGCTTGTGGCAGATTGTGTTTCCTCGGCTGCCGCAGGAAGTACATCCACTGTTGGGCCTTTTTGGATGTGGAGTCGATGGTGGCCTCCCATTTAAGGTCCTTGGAGATGTTGGTTCCGAGGAATTTAAAAGACTCCACAGATGTGACTGTGGTGTTGTTGATGGTGAGTGGGGGGAGGGGAGGGGGACTTCTCCTAAAGTCTACTATCAATTCCAATGTCTTAAGAGCATTGAGCTCCAGGTTGTCACAAAGGCATCAGGATGCCAGCTGTGCCACTTCCTGTCTGTAGGCAGATTCCTTCCCATCCTGGATCAGTCCATCAGGGTTTTGTCGTCCCCAAACTTGAGAAGCTTGATAGAGAAGTCTGTGGAGGAGCAGTCGTTGGTGTAGAGAGAGTAAAGGAGAGGAGAGTACATTGCCTTGTGGTGCTCCTATGTTGAGGGTCTGCGGGTCTGAGATGTGTTTTCCCAGCTTCACATGGTGCTTTTTGTCTGTCAGGAAGTTGGTGATCCACTGACAGACGGGTTCAGGCACAGTCAACTTGGAGAGTTTGTAATGTAGTAGCTCTGGAACAATGGTGTTGAATCCATTGTGCCAGAGGTAGATACAATAGTGGCATTTAAAAGGCATTTGGATGGGCATATGGATATGCAGGGAATGGAAAGATATGGATTATGCGTAGGTAGATAAGAGATGGTCTTGGCAACATGTTTGGAACAGACAATGTGAGCCGAAGAGCCTGTTCTTTTGCTGTTCTATATTCTATAAATCGCTTGATGCTTATGAACAAATGATTGTGGATTGGATATAAAGCTGATAAAAACATGTTTGTAAACAAATGAGATTTATTGAGTCAAGATGGAGAAGTTAAGATTGAACTGCTCATGCCAGCCCAGTCATCCCCTATACTTGACATGACTACTCAGCAGTTGGTGAAAGTTGTGCAACAGACACTATGATAGCACTGATCTCCAATTAGACTGAGCTTTATCTGTAGGAAACATTGCACTGGAGGTGGCAACTCAAATACTTGTTGAAGACACTTGATTGTCTCCTGCCAAGCTGTGAAGGATCAGCCACAATACCAGGATACCTTCGGGCTCCTCCTCCTTTTTCCTTTCTTGTCCCCGCCCACCCCCGCCCCCGATCAGTCTGAAGAAGGGTTTCGGCCCGAAACGTTGCCTATTTCCTTCGCTCCATAGATGCTGCTGCACCCCGCTGAGTTTCACCAGCTTTTTTGTGTACCAATCAATACAATATGGGTACTTTTATTAAAATAGTTAAAAGCTGCATGGATCACCTGCATTCCTTTCCCTCAATGACTAAGAAGAAAGCAATTTTACTTCGGAGTCACGTGAGTGACTACGTGAAGAACCCACCCAGCGCGCAGGCGCAGCATTACGTCAGCAGTGCAACAGCGGCAGCAGCTGGAGCCAGGCTCTCCAGCTGCAGCATAAAGACAAGACCTCAGGTAAGTGCCTTTTTTGTGTTACAGAGTCGCTCAAGGGAGAATTATGGCCTCTCGAAAGCGACCAGCCAGAAGGACTGCCTGCCCAACTCCACCCGAGGAGGGGTCCATAGCTGGGCGGCAGCCACTCGAAGCGGAGGAGCCATTTCAACGCTCCCGCTCACCCGACACCGAGCCGCCCCCTGTGCTGCAGATATCGACGCCCCGCACAGGGAGGAAGGCTACTCACAAAACCGACCGGCCGGTGTCCTCCGATTCATCGGAGGAACGGGAACGCTCTCCACCACCGAAACGGGAAGACGCTCGCATCAGCTGCATGAGGCAGCTCCTAGAGCAAATGATCGATGAGGAGATGCAGGCTAGGCATCTCCCAGGAGGACGGGCTTTGGCCTCCTCCTCACCACACCCTTCTGTACCCTCTATGTTCGAGGGCAGTAAGGGAGGCCAGGACTGGGCTGGCCTATCCCAAGGGCAGGCGGAGGATAACATCAGTATGCCGGGCGTGCTAGAAGAAGAGCTACTGGGTGTAGTGGGCCGGTACGCAGCGCCCCCAACGACTGGGATGGTATTGCCACCCAGAATGGCGGCCAGCATTAACAGGCTGTCCAACAACCCGCTGCAGGACAAGGTCGTCCAGCAGGCCCTTGACACGTACACAGCGCCAGAGAATTGCGAGGCGCTGCGGGTCAAAACGGTCAACGGGCAGATATGGAACCAGATGGGGCAGCAGATCAGGGCTCAGGAAGTAAAGATGCAGCGGGTCCTGAAACTCCACTCAGCAGCCATCACCGCCTTTGCTCGGTCCGTGGGGAACGAAGACCTAACCATACCCCAGCAGGATGCACTCGCACTGATGTGCAGCACCACTTATGAGCTCAATAGCCTACGGCGGGACAACATTAGGCCTGCCCTCAACTCGACATATGCAGGCCTCTGCAAAGCTCCAGCGCCCGAACGAGAGGCGCTGCTATTTGGTGCAGATTTGGCCAAAAAACTGAAGGAGTTGGAAGAGGCGGCCAAACCAGTAGGCCTCATGAGGGCAGGGCCAGGACCGAGCAGGGTGAAGACACCCAGTTGGCAGCACGCCTCGGCATCCACCAGCAGGTACCGAGCTGGTGAAAGCCTGGTGACCGCCTCCCACTACCCCCAGAGCTCTTTTTTAGAGCGGGGCCCAGGGCGGAGCCGTGGGAAGATGCGCCGCCCCACCGCAGCACCAACACGGACAACCTTGGGCCAAACCTACCGAAAACGGCCCCACAAATAAACATGGAGGTAGGTGGGTCTGGTTCCTGCCAACATACACAGACAATGGGTGCTGTATTAACAGGAGGACGTTTGAGGTTCTTCAAGCATGTTTGGTGCTCCTTAACTAACAATAAGTTTATACTCAACAGTATCAGTGGATACAAAATTGAATTCAAACCAGGCTTACAACCTCCAGTTCAGCACATGCCCCAAAGGGTATTCCTTCCCTCAGCTTTTGAGAAGGTAGAAGGACAAGCTGAACTAGATAGGCTCGTGGCTAAAGGCATCATAGAAATGACCACACACGAGCCGCACGAATTTGTATCAAATATTTTTCTTAAAGCCAAGAAAGATGGTGGGTGTCGCATTATTATTGATTTGACGTCACTCAATCAGTCTGTTGAGTATCAACATTTCAAAATGGAGACATTTGTCACTGCCAGACAACTGATCTCCAAGGGATACTACATGGCAAGCATAGATATCAAGGATGCTTACTATTTAGTACCCATTCATAAGGATTATTACAAATATCTGAAATTTATCTGGATGGGCCAACTGTGGCAGTACAGAGCCTTGCCCAATGGTTTAACGACAGTTCCCAGATTATTTACAAAAATTCTCAAAGTGGCCATGAAAAAATTGAGAGAACAAAAACATTTAGTCGTGGCCTATCTGGACGATGTTCTCATATTAGGGAGAACAAGGGAACTAGCTGTCGCAGGAGTTTTAGCCACTAAACAACTCCTTGAAACTTTGGGATTCATCCTACACCCAGATAAATCAATATTGGGGCCTACTACTAACATGGATTACTTAGGCTTCACTATTGACACTATACATATGACTGTCACTCTGCCTAGAAACAAAAAAGTTTCACTCATCGAAGCTTGTAATAATTTAATTGCTACACCGCAACCAAGGATACGGCACGTAGCCAGAGTTATTGGCTCTATAGTAGCAGCATTCCCGGCTGCCCAACATGGGCCCTTGCATTATCAAAATTTGCAAAGGGCAAGGACTCATGCACTACGTCTTAATAGAGGGCATTATGACCGCAAAATGGAGTTACCCACTGAAGCCAAATCAGAACTTCAGTGGTGGGTCGATAATATTTGGCACAGTTACAGTCCTATCGCCGTCACCAATCCTAACATAACCATTACAACGGATGCCAGTGCTTTAGGCTGGGGAGCTACTAACTCCATAGACAGCACAGGTGGCAGATGGACTAACTCAGAGGCATCGCTACTACAATCACTGGGCATTAACTTCTTGGAAATGCTCGCCGCCTTTTATGGGCTAAAAGCATATACATCTGATATGCGGCATGTGCATGTTAGGATTATGATTGACAACACTACGGCGGTATCTTATATCCAGCACATGGGTGGCATAAAATCAGTATCATGCGACAAATTAACTACTATAATCTGGCAATGGTGTGTCGAGAGACATATTTGGCTATCAGCTGCCTATTTACCAGGCAAGCTAAATTTAGTGGCGGACACCAGGTCACGAAAATTCAATGACAACATCGAATGGATGTTGGACCCAAAACTATTTGCTAGAATTGTCAAGCAATATGGTACGCCAGATATAGATTTGTTTGCGTCTAGATTAAATCACCAACTACCCATGTATGTGGCTTGGGAACCAGACCCAGAGGCAGCAGTGGTAGATGCCTTCACGCTGGATTGGGGAAATTTCTTTTTCTATGCCTTCCCTCCCTTCTGCCTCATCAGTCGGGTACTCCAGAAAATTCAGGCAGACTCAGCCTCTGGCATTCTGGTCGTGCCCGACTGGCCTACCCAACCATGGTTCCCAATGTTCCACGACATGGTGGTAGAGACACCTATGGTCCTTCATAACCACCCCCAATTATTGACTCACCCGGTAACTGGCATTAGTCATCCATGCCACCAAAAATTGAACCTCCTGGTTTCCAGATTCTGAACAGACCTTACCGGGGATTGGGGTTATCAGAGAGAACAATCGCCACCATGTCGGCATCCCTGCGAGTTTCCACCAAAAAACAGTACCTGACCTACATCAGGAAATGGGAACAGTACTGTCTGGAAGCAGGGACATCCTACAAGACGGCTTCGATCTCGGATGTGCTGGAGTTCCTGGCCCACCTGCACCATGACCTTAAGATGAGCTATAGTGCCATCAATACAGCTCGGAGCGCCCTGTCCGCATACCTTATGCCCATAGGACAGCATAGTGTGGGATCCCACCCTCTGGTTATCAAACTCCTTAAAGGGATCTATAACACCAAACCCCCTACACCTAGATACACCCATATGTGGGATGTGAGTGTAGTATTGACACACCTTCGAGGTTGGCCTCCGGTGGGATCCCTGAGCCTGGAACAGTCCACTTATAAGACCCTCATGCTCATGGCGCTTGTCTCAGCTCAGAGGGTTCAGTCGCTGCATCAGTTAAATCTGAACCACATGGTGACCACCCCAGATACCATTACTTTCACCATGCCGGGGTTGGTAAAACAGAGCAGACCAGGTACATCCAACTCCCCGTTGATCTTCCGGGCATACCCTCCAGAACCTAGGCTGTGTGTGGTGACCCACCTTCATCATTATTTAGACACTACCCAAACTCTTAGAGGGAGAGAAAAAGCCTTATGGGTCAGCCACAAAAAGCCTTTTGGACGGGTTACCAGCCAGACAATATCCAGATGGTTGAAACAGGTCCTTAACATGGCAGGGATTAACACAGATGTTTTTAAATCCCATTCAACCAGGGCAGCGTCCACCTCAGCGGCGGATAGGATGCAGGTTCCCCTAGACCACATCCTCAGAGCAGCGGGATGGTCAAGGGAATCGACATTCCAAAAATTCTACAGGAAACCGCTGATGGAAAAGGACGTCTTTGCGGAAAGAATTTTAGAAACCGCAAAGTTATAATTTAAAAGCCCAGGGGAGCTATTTTTTGTTGTAGTTAATAAACATTTGTTTTTTAAAACTAAACAAACTTGTTGGTCTTTAGATACCACTTCCTCCCTCGATGATCTTTCGGCAGTGAGTGATATAACTGTTACACGGTTTGAAATCACAGACCTTTGAAGTCTTCACGTAGTCACTCACGTGACTCCGAAGTAAAATAGTAAGATTAAACGAGTACTTACCAGTGCGAAGTTTGATCTGTATTTTATGAGGAGTTACGATGAGGGATTACGTGCCCTCCGCTCCCACCCTCATTGTATAGATCAAACTCGGACTGATGTCTCATTGGTCTTTACTATCTTTACTTCAACTTGTGTCTATCTGTGATTCCACACCGCTGCTTGGAAGTATGCCGCGCCTGCGCGCTGGGTGGGTTCTTCACGTAATCCCTCATCGTAACTCCTCATAAAATACAGATCAAACTTCGCACTGGTAAGTACTCGTTTAATCTTACTATTAAAATGTATAGATTTTTGTCATGCACAGTTACTACAAGCTGCCAGATAGATGAAATCAAGCTAAAAATAAATCATCATTCGAATAGTGGGAGAGGCTGATGCATACCAATTGGATTTATCTTGCTTTGAGTGTTGTACTTAGCTCTAATACCCAATCAAATTACTCATGAAATAAAAAGAATAGTACTAAATTGTGGGCTGCATATTATTAGTCCAACCTCTTGTGCATGCCGACAATATAATGTTCACAAATGATACTGAATAAATGTCAATCGTGCTAGGATGAATCTTGCTTAGAAATGTCCAGTTCAATTTCTCAGCAAAAGGATTTGAATTATGTAAGGAAGCAAACTTACAAATTCACTATTTGTAATGCACAGTGGCATTGGAAAAAAAAAAAATCATGTGGTGAGAGTGTTTAAGAGGGAACTGCAGATGCTGGAGAATCGAAGGTTACACAAAAAAGCTGGAGAAACTCAGCGGGTGCAGCAGCATCTATGGAGCGAAGGAAATAGGCAACATGTGGTGAGAGTGGTGTGTTTCCCGTGGGAAAGATGAGTAAGTCACAGGGTAAAAACAGTTTAAAACTGACGAATTTGGTTTGTAAATTGGTAAATTTCTAGGGGAGCGCCCTTGTGAGTCTTTGTTTCAAGAGTCTTCAGAGAGGAGGCTACGCAAAAAGCTGGAGCGGACGGGACGTGGTGAACACATGACAGGACAGATGAGACAGTGTGATGCTTGCAGAATGTGGGTGCCCAGGGACACAGATGGAGCCTCTGGCTGCTACAACTGTGGCAAGTGCGTCCAGCTTCAGCTCCTGAAGGACTGTGTTGAGGCACTGGAGAAGCAGCTGGATGACCTCAGGCCATCTGGGAAAATGAGTTTCCTGGACAGGACCTACAGTGAGGTTACGGGAAGAATGAAGGTGTGTGACTGAGAGAAAGAGTGGTAACTGTGGAGTGCAGGAGACCCAGGAGGCTGTGCCTAATGAAAACAGGTACGCCCTCTTGGGAACTGTTGGGGAGACGATGCTTCCAGTCTGAGCGGCGGACATGTCGGTGGCTCCAATCCTAGAGATGGGACTCGACCGGTGTCGGGCAGAGCCATAGTGGTGGGTGACTCCATTGTCCTAGGAGCAGACAGGAGATTCTGTGGCAGCAGACGAGACACAAGGATGGTCTGTTGCCTCCCTGGTGCCAGGGTTCAGGATGTCACGAGCGAATTCAGAACATCCTCGAGAGAGAAGGTGAACAGCCGGCAGTAGTTGTGCACGTAGGCACAAATGACATCAGGATGAAGAGGAAGGAGTTCAGAGAGTCAGGAAGAAGACTGAAAAGCAGGATTTCTAGGGTGGTTATCTCTGGATTGCTTCCAGTACCTCATGCTAGTAAGGACATGAACAGGGCGATAGGGGATCTGGATGTGTGGCTGAGGGGCTGATGCAGGGAGCAAGGATTTAGATTTATAGACCACTGGGATCTCTTCTGGGTAGGGGTGACCTGTACAAAGAGGACGGGTTACACCTTAACTGGAGGGGACTGACATTGTGGCAGGCAGGTTTGCTAGGGCTACACGTGTGGGTTTTTAAAACTAAATAGTGGGGGAGGGGGGGGGGAGGGGGGGGAGGGGGGGGGGGAGGGAGAGGGGGGGGAAGGGATTGACAAATTGGGAGTATAAAGATGGAGTTGAAGAGGAAGTGAGTACAGGAGTACAGTAAAAATTACAAAAGATTCTCAAATTAATGGGAAGGAAAGTTCGAGAAGGGATAAAAGAGTAAAGTCAGGCCAATTGCGAGTGGTGCAAGGGGGGAAGTGAATACGGAGGTCAAAGTACTGTATATGAATGCGCGAATTATAAGGAATAAAGTGGACGAGCTTGAGGCTCAGTTAGAAATTGACAAGTATGATGTTGTGGGAATTACAGAGACATGGCTACAAGAGGGCCAGGGCTAGGAACCGAATATCCAAGGGTATACCTCCTATCGAAAAGACAGACAGGTGGGCAGAGGGGGTGGGGTAGCTCTGTTGGGGAGGAATGAAATTCAGTCCCTTGCAAGGGGTGACTGAAACTGGAGATGTGGAGTCAGTATGGATAGAGCTGAGGAATTGTAAGGGTAAATAGACCCTAATGGGACTTATCTACAGGCCCCCAAACAGTAGCCTGGACATAGGGTGCAAATTGAATCAGGAGGTAAAATCGGCATGTAGCGAAGGTAATGCTGTGGTTGTTATGGGAGATTTCAATATGCAGGTAGAATGGGAAAATCAGGTTGGTACTGGAGCCCAAGAAAGGGACTTTGTATAGTGCCTTCGTGATGGATTCTTAGAGCTGCTTGTATTGGAGCCTACCAGGGAGATGGCAATTCTGGATTTAGTGTTATGTAATGAATCGGATTTGATAAAGGAATTTCAGGCTAATGAGCCATTAGGAGGTAGTGACCATAATATGGTCAGGTTTCATCTACAATTGGAGAGGGAGAAGGGTAGATCGGTGGTGTCAGTGTTACAGTTGAATAAAGGGGACTATGGGGCCATGAGGGAAGAACTGGCCAAAGTTGACTGGAAAGATACATTAGCAGAGATGACAGTGGAACAACAATGGCAGGAATTTTTAGGAATAATACAGAAGGTGCAGGATCAGTTCATTCCTAGGAGGAAGAAATATTCCAAGGGGAGTAAGAGGCGACCATGGCTGACAAGGGACGTCAGGAACAGTATAAAAATAAAAGAGAAGAAATACAACATAGCAAAGATGAGTGGGAAGCAAGAGGATTGTGTAATGTTTAAAGAGCAACAGAAGATAACTAAAAAGACAATATGGGGAGAAAAGATGAGATACGAATAAGCTAGCCAAGAATATAAAGGAGGATAGTAAAAGCTTCTTTAGGTATGTGAAGAGGAAAAAATTAGTAAAGACCAAAGCTGGACCCTTGAAGGCTGAAAAAAAGTGAATTTATTATGGGGAACAAGGAAATGGCAGATGAGTTGAACAGGCACTTTGGATCCATCTTCACTAAGGTGGACACTGACAATCTTACTGATGTACTGGTGGCCAGAGGATCTGGAATGACGGAGGAACTGAGGGAAATCCACATTAGGCAGGAAATGGTGTTGGGTAGACTGATGGGACTGAAGGCTTCTAAATCCCCAGGGCCTGATGGTCTGCCTACCAGGGTACTTAAGGAAGTGGCTCTAGAAATAGTGGATGCATTGGTGATAATTTTCCAATGTTCTATAGTCTCAGGATCAGTTCCTGTGGATTGGAGGGTAGCTAATGTTATCCCACTTTTTAAGAAAGGCGGGAGAGAGAAAACAGGGAATTATAGACCAGTTAGCCTGACATTGGTGGTGGGGAAGAGGCTGGTCAATTATAAAAGATGA